>NC_090298.1:92130151-92433181 GCF_039906515.1 Pseudorca crassidens
GTTTTCTTCATAGTAAGTCTTCAGAATCTGATGTGTGTTCCATACATGCAGCCCATCACAATCGGGACAAGACATTTTAAGTGCTCAATAGCCACATGTGGCCGCTGCATTGGACAGCTCAGGGCAACAACTTTTATCACATTCATTAAGAACCAATGATCAGGGCTTCCCTGGTGGTTCAGTGGTTAAGAATTCGCCTGCCAGGGCTTCCCTGGTGGTGCAGTGGTTGAGCGTCCGCCTGCCGCTGCAGGGGACACGGGTTCGTGTCCCGGTCCGGGAAGATCCCACATGCCGCGGAGCGGCTGGGCCCGTGAGCCATGGCCGCTGAGCCTGTGCGTCTGGAGCCTGTGCACCGCAACGGGAGAGGCCACAACAGTGAGAGGCACGTGTATCGCAAAAAAAAAAAAAAAAAGAATCCACCTGCCAATGCAGGGGACACCGGTTTGGGTCCTGGTCCGGAAAGATCCCAAGTGCCACGGAGCAACTAAAGCCCGTGCACCACAACTACTGAGCCTGCGCTCTAGAGCCTGTGAGCCACAACTACTGAAGCCCACGTGCCACAACTACTGAAGCCTGCACGCCTAGAGCCTGTGCTCCGAAACAAGAGAAGCCACCACAATGAGAAGCCCGCACACCACAATGAAGAGTAGCCCCTGCCCGCTGCAACCAGAGAAAGCCCGCAGGCAGCAACAAAGCCCCAACGCAACCAAAAAAAAAATAAGAACCAATGATCAGGATGAATGGACTTCATGAAATTCTATATATTATTGCTTTTTTTAAATTAACTGAATGCTCATTTTTTAAAACTGAAATTCTATATGAAAATAGAATTATCTGTAATTCCACAGGTAGGTAATTGTGGTTGACATTAAAAAATAAATTTTAAACATGAGCTTGGTTAGAATATTCAAACTGTAGAGAAATTGTTAACAGTTCTGTTTACTCTTCCAAAATATTTTCTGTGAATACATAAACATTGATAATTACATAATATATTTTATTTACAAGAAAATGATCATTATACTATTCACCCTGTCTTGTACATTGGTTTTTCAGTTAATAATATATCTTGGAGGATTTTCCATATTAGAATACGACACATCACTTCATGTTTGTTTCACACAGTTGTACGGTATTTGATTATATCAATGTACAAGGATTTATTTAACCAATCTCCTTTGGATGGTCCTTTAAGCTGTTTCCACTTTTTTTATCCTTTTTCATTTGGCTGTTACAGACACTCCTGCAATGATTATGCTTGTTTATATCCTTGTTCATGTCCTTATTTAGTTGGTGTACATACTTTTGCAAGGGGTTCTAGAAATACATTTAAAATTTTGATCGATTTGCCAAATTTCTCCCCAGAAAGTCACTCAAGTTTATATCCTTAAGAAATGTAATATCTGTATGCCCTAACCATTTACTGAGTTTTATACATTTTTTTCACTTTGCAAATCTATGTAATAATGATATCTCTGTTTTGTTTTGATTTGCATTTATGTAATTGAGTGAGGTTCTTTTTACGTTTTTGGCCTTTTGCTTTTTTTTCTGATACCCTGTTATATATGTTATACAGTTTTATACAGCTTGCCTATTGTATTAATTTTCTTCATGAATCCTTTTTCTGTCATGTGAGAAATTTTTTCCTTTAATCTGTCATTTGTCTTTTTATTTTGTTTATGGAAGGTTTTTTTGCCTTATTTAACTTTTCATTGCTATGTGATCAGACTTATCAATCTTTTCCTTTATACCTTTTCTCTTCAGCAGACATTTTGTTGGACATTTTCCAGATGTGTTTACTATAGAAATATAAAGCAAAGAAGTTCACAGAAGAAATTTGAAAAATGTAGGAAGGGGGATATAAGAGAAAAAGTAAGCATTGATATTCCATTAGAAAATAATCCTGTTTTGTTGTATCTAGTTTTTTAATGCATCAATTTTTCTTGATGATGAGTGAACTGGATGCAGACTTTCCAGGTTTACAATGAGATGTGGTAGAATAGTATTTTTAAAGTATTAATATAATGTAATATTAATTAATGTAAATAGTTTAATACATATAATTAAAACTTATTAAATAAACTTTAATAAATTTAATTAAAATTAATATATGTTTAAAGATTACTGGTTTTCTTTTGTTTGTTTGTTTTACATCTTTATTAGAGTATAATTGTTTTACAATGGTGTGCTAGTTTCTGCTTTATAACAAAGTGAATCAGTTATACATATACATGTGTTAAGATTATTGGTTTTTGCCCCTAGTCTGTCCCCACACTTTGAGCCAGCATTTTTCCTATTTACTCTGACAGATGAAGATCCCATGGGCTGGGAATAGGGAGAAGAGGGGAAACACTGCTGTGTGTCTCTAACAGTCAGCCCTGTGCTGGCCCCTTTCTGGGCTAATGGGAATGGGGGGCAGTGCTCAAGGGCTGAGAGTCTGACTTTTCTTCCCAGGGCGGGGGTCCCAGGAAAATGATGAAGGTCTGAGATTGTCTCACACTTTGCCCTAGTGTGCAAGTCAGGAAGAAGAAATCTCAGCATAGCACGTTAGTCCTGAGTCTCCCGCAGCCCAGAGTGGCCTGGAGTACATCCATGCTTGTCTGAGACGGGTACAGAAGTATCTCAAGGAGGCCTGGCAGACTAACAGATGCTTCGTATTGGGGAGAGGGGGCCCAAGAACAGATGTCAGCACTGTCCTTATATCAAAGGCCAGATGGGAACTCAGTTGCCTCCGTGGATGCCAGCAGGGAGAGAGGCTGACAATTGGCGACTTCGAGGAACAAGGACACAGCAGAGGATGCCAGCGTGGACAGATGATAATCAAGGACCAGATGAGCCCCCTCTGTGTCCAGATGTTCTATCAGTCTCCCTCTAACTCCCCAAGGGCAAAGGCGGGAGGGAAGGAGTAAAACCCTGAACGGATCAAGTTTACCTGGAATCGATTTGTTTCTAGTTCTGCCATCAAGAATCAATAGAATGGGGTCTCAAGACAGAAAGGAGAGTCAGTTATGGAAATATAGGTTTTCACATTTTTGCATACCTGAATTTTATGGTCAGAAGTATTATAACCACTACAAAGATAAGGCCGAACTGAGACACCAGAAAAGGCCTTTGATAAAAGCATGACTGGAAACATTTTCCACTCTGGAAAAAAAAAAGCCTCAGTCTTAGAAGGGATTCTAGACCATAGAAAAGTTTACAGACAGAAGGAGAGGAGTGGGATGATTCCTCTTTGCTGTGTGGATGAGTGTGGATGAGAGTTTTGGTGACACTTGCACCAGCTGACAGAAAAATGTAGTAGAATGGCAATACGTCACTCTATGGACTTTATCTTGATGCTCTAGGAAGCATGGGTCTGTAGTTTGCATTCAAGATTCACAGTATTGTAATGAATCTACAGGAGGAAAGAGGTATTTGTAAATTCCTAATGTTCTGGTAATTCCCACTTCTGCTCAGAGACCCAGATTACTCAACAGTATAGAGTTTAGAAGGTGGAAGCGGTGGCTGTATTCTTATCCCCAAACAGATGTATTCATTAAAAGCAGAGGTTCTCAACCCTGGCTGCTCATTAGAATCATCCAAGATGCTTTTAAAAATGCTGATCTTGGGACTTGCCACCTCCAAAATCCTAGTTTAATCAGTCTGAAATCGTTTGCAGTTTTGGGATGCTAGAAAACCAGGGAGGAAGGGAAACTTGACTTTGCTTTGCTGAGCACCAGCAGCCTGGATCCTCCTACGGAAAATACTGCTGGTTGTCCCCTTATACCAGTAAGAGATCTTCCAATTTTTAGTCGATTCATGGTTAGGTTACCTAAGACAAAGGCTGTAGTTTGCAATGTCTTTGCATCAAGGTCTGGCCACTTGATTAAGTTATTCTGTCTTCTCTCACCTTTTCACTAAGAATTTAGGATGTGTTTGGCTACGAGTAGCAGAAAATCCAGCTCGTGGTGCTTTAACAATAGGGTTCATTTTTCTCCCATAACAGTAGGTCTGAAGGTTGGCAGCCCAGGGCTGAAGAAGCAGCTCAAAGATGTCAAGTACCAGGCTCTTCCTATATTTCCACTCTGCCATTCTCAGCATAGTGGCTTCTCACATCATGGTAGGTAACACAATGGTTGTCACAGCTCCAAGCATCAGTTTCTTTAAGACAGGAAGATGATGGGAGGGACAGTTCCAGCTATTTCTATCCTTTTTGTTATTAAGAGAAGCAACTGCTTTCATAGAATTCCTTAGCAGACTTCCATATATATCTCATTGGCTAGAACTGTGACCTCTGACCATTCCCAGGAACAAGAGAGGCTGCTAATCAGTATGCAGATTTCCTAGCCTCTACACTAGGAGGGAGAAGGGGGATGGAATGGATGTTGGGTCAGCCAGCCAACAGGATCCGCCCATCGTATTCACCTATGACATCTAATTAGTCGTCATTTCTGCTCACTTCATCTTATGGAATTGCTCCTGAATCTCTACTGTCACTTCCCTAAGTCAAAACCACATTGTCTATAGCCTCCACTTCGACAAAAACCCTCCAAACAGTCTTTATTTGTAATATGCATTTGCTGTCGTATTTGAGAATATTCAATTTTGCTATAAAAGACAAAACAGACAAACTGGATGCATGCAAGTCTTAAGAAGTATGAAGTATTGATAGTAAGGGAATGAAGAACTTTTGAAATATAGGCAAAACTCATAGGATGTTTAAGAATAGAGAACGTTTATGAATGGATAAAGAAGATTTGGTAAATATATACAATGGAATATTACTCAGCTATAAAAAAGAATGAAATAATGCCATTTGCAGCAACATGGATGGACCTAGAGATTATCATACTAGGTGAAATAAGCCAGACAGAGAAAGACAAATATCATATGATATTACTTTTTTATGGAATCTTAAAAAAATGATACAAATAAATGTATTTATACAACAGAAATAGATCCACAGACACAGAAAACAAACTTATGGTTACCAAAGGGGAAACGGGCGGGAGGAGGGATAAATTAGGAGGTTGGGATTAACAAGGTACTATATATAAAATAGATAACCAACAAGGACCTACTCTATAGCACCAGGAACTATACTCAATATTTTGTAATAAGCTATAAGGGAAAGAATCTGAAAAAGAACAGATATATGTACTACCTGGATCACTGTGCTGTACACCTGAAACTAACATGACATTGTAAATCAACTATATTTCAATTAAAAAAAATAGAGAATGATTAAACAAGTAGCATGTGAGACTTAGGTAGAATTCATAAGATGTGTTCAAAATAGGTAGTCAGTTATTAACTTATGGCACATGCAGAGGATACATGGAATAAGTAGAAAATATGATATAACAAACGAGAGATGCTTATAGATAGAAAGGGATGACTGTGCTTTCACTGGGGTGAGAGTGATCTGTCACTCCTAGTCAGTCACCCAATGGTGATACCCAGTATAATTATGATTCCCTACTGGCCCCGCATGTGCTCTGCCTAAGAAGTGCAGGTAGAACTTGTAGCTGTTCAGCGGGCTATTTGGAAAGCTGCAGCTGTGGCCTGCGTACTTGCCCTGTTCCCCTTCAACAGAACAAGTGTGTCTTTGGCCTCAGGTACCTTCTTGGGCCCCTTGCTCCAACCTCAACTCTGGTCCTTGTAACCACACCATCAATGGAAGAGGCTGATGTGAGGGGAGGGGTGGGGGGAGGAGGACTTACGAACACGACCCAACTAGCATGGTCCTTTCACCTGCTTGCCGCCTATCCTGACTCTTAACATACCCCCTTTCTTGCCCCCTTGCTTCTCACTGTGTATTATGGATTGACTTAAGGAGCTGTGTGGTTTGAGCATTTTATTTTTTTATTTTTTTTTGCGGTACGTGGGCCTCTCGCTGTTGTGGCCGCTCCGGTTGCGGAGCACAGGCTCTGAACGCGCAGGCTCAGTGGCCACGGCTCACGGGCCCAGCCGCTCCGCGGCATGTGGGATCCTCCCAGACCAGGGCATGAACCCGTGTCCCCTGCATTGGCAGGCGGACTCTTAACCACTGCACCACCAGGGAAGCCCGAGCATTTTCATTTGTACTGTGAGCTTTTCTGTTGGGTGGGAGAGCTCTGCTGGGAGAGCTCTCCTGGTTGTGTATTTGGAGGCTGCATTGCATCAAAGTCCTTTCCCACGTGACATATTCCTCTGTGTTTGCCACTTCAACACACTCTCCATATACTACCACAGAGTAATCTTCAAAAATTGCAAATCTGATCAGGGTTGACCCCTGTTTACAACCTTTAAATGTCTCACCACTGCCAACAAAGGTACCATCAATCTCTCTAGCAGGGTGTTAAGGACTGGACTCCCCAAGAAGCAGAATCTGACTAGCAGGTTAGCAGTGTGCAGGAAATGTATTAGGAATTGCTCTTGGGAGCCTTTTATATGCCCGACCACCTAACAAGTTTTAGGGTGTGGTGGCCCCTGGGGTGGGGCTGTGACCTCGGGTGAGTAGCAGCTATAGACTGAGTCCTTCAGTGCTGGAGGGGGTGTCCGGGCGGCACAACACAGTTCGAGAATTCTCTACAGGACTGGTCACTGCCTATCTTTCCGTCTCATCCCTTGCTTTTTTCTTCTTCTTTAAACGCAAAGTCACTAGAACTAGTTGCATTGTACAAACATACCATGCTGCTTCTTCCTCCATGCCTTGTCTTCGCTCTTCCTGCCAACCCAGATCCATAGCTTCTTGGATGATACCTCTCACCCAAACCATGCACGGCATCTGCAGGTTAGGCTGTCCCTGCTCCAATCCCCTCTCTCGGTCTGGAGTTCACCTGCAGCTCTGAATTCGCTGATTGTGAAAAGAAGGGTTCTAAAGCCCTTGAATGAGGCACAGGTGATGAGTGCTGGGACCGGAGGGACCAAAGGCAAATCATGTACCACATTCTAAAATATCTCCTCTCGCTGAACATGCCCCTTCCCTCCCACCCTCCCCCGCCACCCCAAATCCTGTAATGAGAAACTTGGATTCATTTTTTTAACAGAAAACTGCAAGCTACAGCTCTAAATGGTGCTTTAAAATTTTAATAGTAGGCTAAATTGAAAAACACATAGGGAGCATTTTGAAGATGCCCTGCAGCTGGATTTGTTTTATGCTACAGCAATTTTGCTGCCTGGCTGCTTCCTGCTGAAAGCAAAGAGGATGTGCTGAAATGCTGCCACTGTAAACAAAACTAGATCAGGCAGAAGCCTCTCTCTTGCACTGACAGACCTACCTTGTAAATTGCTGGCAGCGATGCTATTTGGCAGACATGGTGCTAGGAAGCGAGTGGCTTCCAAAATAAGAATTGAAAGGGAGGAATTCCTCAACACAAGCTTGAAAAATGTCAGCACTGGAAGGGACTTCAGAAATCATGTCGTCCAGCTTCCGTAATTAATGAGAGGAAAATGAGGCTTAGGAAGGTTAAGGTACTTTATCCTACGCCACACAGTTTGTGAGTGGCAGCCTGAACTAAAACCCAGGTTTCCTGGCTCCCAGTCTAATCGTTATTCTGCTATATTGTATTCATTACTTTTCCTTAGTGTTTAATTTACTTTTGCCATTGTGCATTTCAGAGGACCATATGTAATTCCCATGATCAAAGTAACTGACTGCATGTGGAATGGCTATTGGTTGTGTCACTGGGAGGAACAGTTAACAGATTCACTAATTGGACTTCTGTGCTCATTTCTCTCCTCAAGGCTAATTACTTGTTTAATTAAGGCATTTTGCCTTGATCATAAATGCAACCACATTTGATGAATCTTGACTTTGTGCTCTGAGGATCCAACATATGTATGAAGTGTTTTCATTAGAACTTAGGAAAACTAAACAACTATTAGCTTTGAGATATTTAAAGTTTAACCAAGAGCAAATTCATAAATTTTAGAATTATTCTCTATTTTGTATATTAATTTACCCATGCATGAAAAACCATAAGGGAGTTGAATTGTTTGTGGAAATCGTGAGTTACTATTTCCTTATGCTTTTTTGGGGGGGTGGGTAAAGCCTCCAACCTGCCATTGAGTTAAAGCAATTTGTTTGGCATTTAATACTTCCTTGTGTTCCTATGACACCTTTTCCTCCCTGCAGCTCAAAGTACTTAATATATATCAACTCAGGAATCCTCACCACAGTACAGCCAGAGAGAGTAGGCAGCAAGTATAATCCTCTTGATACACAAGGCCTAGAGTCTGTTTGGAAATCCAACGTGCCATTGACTTGTATGCTAAATGCATTACCAGAATATTTGTGCACTGATTGGAAATTGCTGTCCAATCTATATGTGGCTAGTTATTTGCTTCTGGGCATCTTTTCAATTGAGAAAAGAGAAAATAAGAACAAGAGAGTATATTGCTGAGTTTAAAAACACCAAATTGCAAACTACACGGATTAACATAGGCTTGATTTTCCAAGGATGGTCTCAGCAGAATGACTGAATATATGGAATAAACCAATAGTAACAATAATGATTATAATTTACTGAGTTCCTACTCTGCCTCAGATGCAGAGGTGAGTATTTTATATATGTTCTTCTAATACCCAAAGCAAGCCTGCAAGACAGGCCTCATTATCCCTATTTTTCAGAGAAGCAAGGTGCAGTTATGAGAATTTAAGGTGTATCATCCAAAGTGGTGGCACTAGTTAAAGGGACTCTAGGCCAGACTCACTATTCAGAAACATTTCTTCTCCTTTTCCCCAGTTTTCTGCCCTGCACCCCTCCCTCTCTTTATCCATCCAGGAAATATTTACCGAGCACATATCGTGTGAGGCAGGTACCAGGCGTTGAGAATACGGTTGTGAACAAAGCAGTCAGAGTTCCTGCCCTCATGGAGCTTGGCTTCTAGGCTGAAGTCTGGATTTCTATAAGAAAGTGGTAAGAAACAAACAGAACAGAGTTAGGTGTGAGGCAACACCTGGCAAAGAGAACAAAAGACACACATAAAAGATGGAGATTGTCTAACCAAACACTGATCTCAGAGTTGGAAAGTGTTATCCTTTCACTTCTTCTCTTTGGAGATTTTATTTTGGTCATTTTGTATACACCCAGCACCAAGCACCTTATTGTGGAAAGGAGGAGTAATGTAGTTTGTAAAAAAATGGCAAGGCTGTTAGCTGGAATGGCTTCAACATGGAACCTTGAAGAACACTCAAGGTTTAGGTGAAATTTTCCCATCGAATAAGTTGTACCTAGAATGGTGGAGCTAAGGTGATAAACTGCCAAGTCTCTTCAACGTGACCCATGTTTCACCTTCCCATTCCACAAGCCACTTTCATCAGCTGACATCTCCCTCATCCTCTACCTCATGTCCTAGTGGGTTGAACACTCTCTTCCCAAAATTCATGTCTACCCATCACAACTCTCCACAACCCTCTGTCATTTCTTTCTTGGAGACATTTAATCCTGGCACCAATTCCTAGCCTTCTCCAGAGAAAACATTTTCCTCACCAACACAGCCTATTAGAATGTGAGCAGGAAATTTACCATCACTCCATGTACATGGAACCCCATTTTTTTGTCTAAAGCTTGCATAAGCTTTCAGATGAAGTTCCTTTTTCTTAGAAAAGAACCCTGTCATTGTTCTCTGGGCTGTCTTGTTTTGCTGTTCCTATTATACATGTATTTGGGCCTGGAGGTTATAAATAAGATTCTGCTCTAGAGAAGAAGGGCAGGAAATAAAATTAGGAATGTCTCTGGATGCCAGGAACAAAATTGTTGTAGCAATAAGTAGATTGAACAGTAATTACTCAATGAAATGATTTTGTTTCCAAGGAGAAAGACAGAGGGCAATTTTGAGTTATAGGTTGGCAGAAAATAACCTGTTTGCAGGAAATAAAAAAAATGCAAGATCCGATTCCTGATTTAATGATCTTCAAAGGGTGGGCCATGACACACAACCGTTAGCATCATCTGGGAACTTGTTGCAAATGCATACTCAGGCTCCAACTTTTTTTTTTTTTTTTTTGCGGTACGCGGGCCTCTCACTGTTGTGGCCTCTCCTGTTGCGGAGCACAGGCTCCGGACGCGCAGGCTCAGTGGCCATGGCTCACGGGCCCACGGCATGTGGGATCTTCCCGGACCGGGGCACAAACCCGTGTCCCCTGCATCAGCAGGCGGACTCTCAACCCCTGTGCCACCAGGGAAGCCCCAGGCTCCATCTTGAACCAACTGAATCAGAAACGGGGTGAGGACCAGCATTCTTCACTTTATAAACCTTCCTGGTGATTCTGATGCATGCTAATATTTAAGAACCTCTGGGTTTAAAAACCCCTCTTCTGTAGTTAGAATATTTAATTCAGGACACCTGGTGTAGGAAAAAGCTGAGGCAAAGAAATCAAGGGTCAGTTTTGTTCCACTTGGGAAACCCGTCCCCCCAGTTCTCTGGGTCAAGGCTGAGGGAAGACCAGGAGCAGAGGCCCAGGTGCCCCTGCTGGTTCCTTTAGAATTCAAAGGAGGGCTTCAGAGCTGAGCTCCCAAAGACTTTGTAGCCAGCCTAATTAGTCTCTAGGAATTTCCTGTTAAGAGTTGAAGGGCTGGGCTGGAAACTTGCAACCAATTGCCCTGGCGAAGTGGGGGAAAAAGGACCAACAACGCTGCTGAAGTACCACAAAAGCCCTTCTTCCTCAAGAGGGATTGAAGGCAGGCTTGTTTCTGTGTAGTAGGCTGTGAAAAGCCATTCCTTTGCTCTAATGGGAACTGGGCTCAAGGGAGTTTCCCTTCCAGCAAGATGCTGAAAAATAAACCAAATGCTGGCCAAATCTCAAGCCGGGGTCCACAGGCCAGCCAGCCTGCCTGCTTGCCGGATTTTCTTCTTATACACCACTTTTTCTTTTTCCTATGTTTCTTCCTTCCTTTAGCATGGTCAGAGGCCTTGGCTGTGATAGATCAGGTGACTGTTGGGGGTACCACTGCTGGACACAGAATCTGGACCTTGAGTCCATCGATGTAACCTCTTGGGATGGAATTAGATGTTCTCTAATGTCTCTTCCACTTTTGATGTTTTTCTGCTGCAAATTTGCAGCATCCCAGTGCTGCATCCCAGTGAGAAATGCAGTTAGAGTTCTAGGGCCTGTGATCTGCCTTTCACAAACTCACTAGTCCATCCATTGCCTTCTGTCCAATGACTTGCTTTAGCTAGATCAGCTTCTCAGGACTGTCGCAATTTTTAGATCAATGGCTTATGTTTCTGGATTCCCTCCATGCATGCATTTGTGCATTCAGCAAAGGCTTACTGAGCATTGACTTCATACTGTGCTCATATCCTTGGGCTCCAGGAGTATTGGGGGGCAGTGCCATGCGTCTTTTTACTTCTCCATCTTTGCTTTGGTGGTACCCTGCCCTCTGCCTAGAACCACTAACTGGTGACTGCTTACTTAACCTTCATAGTTAAGTTAAAATGATATCTCCTCACTCTAGCTTTCTCTGATCACCCCATGTATGAATTTTTTTCTTTGTGTCTCCATCCTTTCTTCCTTCTATTCTTCCTTCCTTCCTTCCTTCCCTCCTTCCCTCCTTCCTTCCTTCCTTCCCTCCCTCCCTCATTCCAGTCCTCCTTCCTATCTATCTGTCTATGGCACACCTCTATTTTAAACACCACTATACTTTATTCCACATATACATTTTTCCTTACCCAGATAGGCTGTGAAATCTTTAAGGCAAAAATCACATTTTATTCATCATGGTATCCTTATGCCTAGCACATGCTTCGTGTGTAGAAAGTACTGCTGAATTAATGCTGCATTGATTTAAACATTTATGTTTTTTATGCTGTTTTTTAGCATAAAGAAAAGTTGAAAGTCTATTTTTCTTACTTGTCCATAGGTATTTATTTATTTTTAGTTAGAGCAATATTCCTAAAAGTGGACAATAAATATATGTGACTGTAGTTGTTTAACTGTCAAAAAGAAATCAGAACTGGATGGTAGGTAAAGTGATAAAAATATATTCAAGACTATAGGGGAACTAGAGATCTCAGTGTAGAACTGAGCTCAGTTCCCAATGCATCATGGGCAAGTGGGGGTTTATAACCAAGGAGCAGGATAGTGATCAGTGGATGGAAAATCACTAAGGGGAAACATTAGGGGTTAGGGGGATTCTGGCTAAACTGACTTAACCAAATCTTTGCTGAAGACAGGCCAGGGTGATCAGACATCATTTGGAGGACAGGGGAAGATGAGGAACCTGATTAGATATGGAGGGTGATCACATTTGGATGATAGGGAGCTCTTTTAAACTGACCTAGCAGGGTTCTGGCTACAACTAGATTTTATAAGGAGGTATATGGCTGGACCTAGGAGAAGGTTCAGGAGCCTGACTAAAGTTTGGTCAAGCAAAGAATCTTTGTCACAACCTAGAGAAAGAACACCGTAAACTATGAAAAATAATCCAAGAGAGATTGAAGTATCATCCTCAGAAGTAATATCTGTCTTGAGCCAATAAAAATGTACGATAAGTCATTTATTGGATAGACTGCTTTCACACATTTGGTCGGTAGTATGGATGGTAAATTCTGTTGGGACAGGAGCAAAGATAAAAATGTATTTTGGCCCATGAAGTTTTTCTTATTATTGACAAGGTTGGTGCATGTGCATTTCTAAAATCTGATTAAAAATTTTGTGTTCTGGGGCTTCCCTGGTGGCGCAGTGGTTGAGTCCGCCTGCCGATGCAGCCGATGCAGGGGACACAGGTTCGTGCCCCGGTCCGGGAAGATCCCACCTGCCGCGGAGCGGCTGGGCCCATGAGCCATGGCCGCTGAGCCTGCGTGTCCAGAGCCTGTGTTCTGCAACGGGAGAGGCCACGACAGTGAGAGGCCCGCGTACCGAAAAAAAAAAAAAAATTTGTGTTCTCTGGGGCTTCATTAATGGGGTATTTTGGCACAGAAAAGTGAAAACCAGGAAGAGAAATTAATATTATTTATTCTCCATAACTAAGGTTAGAGTCTCAAGCTAATGATTGGGTTGCTAACTAGTCCATAATTTGACTTCTTACATGGTTACAGCACTTTTAAAACCTGTTAATTGAGGGTATAAACCAAGCTAGCTACTGCGTTAAGGTATAAATGTAGAAAAGAGTTATTTACATGCTTCTAAAGCACTGTCAGGCCAGAAAAAGCACGTGAAAAGCCTTACAATGAATTGCAGCCTGTCAGGGCCTTTGAAAGTGTTAAGTACTGTACAAGTGCCCAGCGGGGATTCTGCTAACACTGTTAATTGTCCTACCAAACAACAGTGGCAATAGCATGCCATTCCCCCACCAAGTTTAACATATCATTTGCATTAACAGTGTAAAGTTTTTATTAAAGATGGGATTTTTTTTTCTTTTTTTTTTTGCGGTACGAGGGCCTCTCACTGTTGTGGCCTCTCCCATTGCGGAGCACAGGCTCCGGATGCCCAGGCAGGCTCAGCAGCCATGGCTCACGGGCCCAGCCGCTCCGTGGCATGTCCCCTGCATCGGCAGGTGGACTCTCAACCACTGCGCCACCAGGGAAGCCCTAAAGACAGGATATTTTTGCCAGTGCAAATGTTGCATATTTTCCTTCTCTTGTAGTGGTACAGTATTTAAGAATCTGCTGCTCAACCACCTGTTCATGTTTATTCCTGGGAGAACCATGTTCCTGTCATCAGCAAATTTCTTTCTTTGCTTGTAATACTGCCCCAAACTCATCTAGGATGATGGGCTTCAGAAACACAGAGTTGGGCACCAAGATCCCGGGAAATGTGTGGCCCAGTTTTGCCAGATCTGGAAAGGATCAAGCCCCAGAAAGCTATGAACATTCTTCCCCTTGGCATTGGATTTTCAATGTACCCATTGTTTCACCTGCATGTGATCAAGCCCTGGAGCTTTCCTTCTCTGGACCCCCTCATCACAAATATCCATGGGGTCAGGAAAACTCCTGGGCTTGCATGTTAGCTTGAGAGCAACCTGATGAGGAAATGGATACTTTGTGCAAAAGATCTCTTCCACCAAGATTTAGTCAATTCCAGTACTGGCTTTATCTACCTGAAGGATGGTTTCATTTCCGATATGTCTCATTTGGGGCGACTAGGAAACACTTTGCAAAGGTCTTGGTTTTATTACAATAAAAATGTCGGTGAAAAGCTAGAATCCAGGACGTAAGCTAAACAAAGACCAGAATGTCTCCTGCTCTTGGAATCTAATCTATGAACACCTCTGTCATTAGCAGGAGGAAAGGGCTAGAAAAGAGAGAGAGAAAGGGAAGAAGAAATGAAGTGAATAAGAATTGGACAAAGTAAAAGAAAAAGAGACATCCCCATGCTGGCCTGGTAAAGCCACACTTAATACATGGGCTTTAACAAATGCTGAAGACCAATAATTAAATGCAACAAGAACCCTGGGTCTGGCGCTCCTTCTAAGCAGGAGGAAAGCGGTAGGCTAAATGAAACTAATCTACGTTTACACCTCTGTCACCTGGGTTGTACAGAAGACTCCTAGGCTACGTGGGAGGCACTCTGAAGGATACCTGGGGTTTTCAGCTACCAGGATTAAGAAACTAGTTAAAGGAGAAGAAATACAAGGCTGTTCTTGAACAAGGGGACATACTGTGGAGTGGAGGACAGGAAGGATAGGGACTGTCCTTCAGGAGAGAGAATTGGACAAGAGTGGGGGTCAGACTTGGACAGAGCTATGGGGACTTAAAATTTTAACAGTTTAAATCCATCAAATCTTTAAAGACCAGGCAACCCCCATGCTATTTAAACCATTCAAGAGTGTAGAGGAGAGAAGTAAAGCCTCCAAATTATTTTATAAATATAGAACAATATTTATGACAAAACTTTTCAAAGCTATCACAACAAAAGGAACTATAGACCATATATGAATACAAGCATCTCAGACAAAATGTTTGTAACCAGAATCCAATATAACTTTAAAAGAATAGACTTCATTCCAGGAGGGCAAAGGTCATTCTACACCAGGAAATCTAGTAATATAATTTCCCATGTTTCTCAAACGAGTAAAACCATTTAGTCATCGCCATTGGTGCTTAAAAAAAAAAAAAAGGATAAAATGTAACATATTTCACTATTTTTTAAACTGTCCTTAATAAAGTAGGAATAGATACTTTCTTACTATGTTAAGATATATATAGAAGGCCAGCATCAATGTAAATTGGTACAGCTGTTATGGAGAACAGTATGGAGGTTCCTTAAAAAACTAAAAACAGAGCTACTATATGATCCAGCAATCCCACTCCTGGGCATATATCTGAAGAAAAGCATAATTAGAAAAGATACATGCACCCCAATATTCATTGCAGCACCATTTACAACAGTCAAGACATGGAAGCAACCTAAATGTCCCTCAACAGAGGAATGGATATAAAAGATGTGGTACATATATACAATGGAATATTACTTGGCCATAAAAAGGAATGAAATAATGCCACTTGCAGCAACATGGATGGACCTAGAGATTATCAAACTGAGTGAAGTAAGTCAGATAGAAAAAGACAAATATCACATGATACCACTTATATGTGGAAGCTAAAATATGACACAAATGAACTTATTTACGAAACAGAACCAGACTCACAGATAGAAAATAAACTTATGGTTATCAAAGGGGAAAGGGAGTTGGGGAGGGATAAATTAGGAGTTTGGGATTGGCAGATACAAACTACTGCATATGATAAACAACAAGTTCCTACTGTATAGCACAGGGTCTATATTCAATATCTTGTAATAAACTATAATGGAAAAGAATATGAAAAGAACATATATATGTATAACTGAATCACTTTGCTGTACACCAGAAACTAACACAACATTGTAAATTAACTATACTTCAATAAAAAAAAAGAAAGCCAGCATCATGCTTAAAGGTGAGATAAAAGAATAATTCCTGTTAAATTCGGGAATGAGACATAGATGTCCATTAACTACTCTTAGTTAACACTGTCCTATATAAGTATTAATTAATGCAAAGACAAGAAAAAGAAATGAAGCTGTAAAACAACATTACTTGCAGAAGATCTAGTTATTTAGAATTCCACAATAATGAGTTGATGTGTCATTAGAGAAAAGTAAGGAAATTCAGTAAAGTGGGTATTACAAATATAATGAGAAAATTAATAGCTTTCTATATATAATAGCTACTTGTTAAAATTTTAATCTTAAGAATCCCATTTACAATAACAGTAAACACAAACTACTCAGGAAATGGTCTAACAAGGAATGGATAGGAATGAATAATAGAGTCACACATCTCATACTCTCTGAGAACTGTTTTTATGGTTTTTAAACTTTTAGCCTATAGGAAGGCCTGATTCCCAGTAGAGTCTGTGACTAATTATAGTGAAATTGGCCCCCCTGGAGCTAAGCTGCCTTGTCACCACATTTTAGAAGGGAAAGAGCACTGTCCCCAGAGTCCAGACCCCAGAGGCCTGATTTGCTCACTAAGTGACTGTGTGACCTACACAAATAACAACTTTTTTGAACCTCGGTATCCTCAGGGTTTAAGAAAAAGAGTGGGTTGCACATATTGAATCAAATATAATAAACTGGAGTTCATAGATGTGTTTCCTTTGACCTGCTTGAAATTAGTTTCACTTAGTAGTCAAAACTGGGATACTTGGCATAAAAATCTGCATTCTCAGCTTCCTTTGAAAATTGCACAATCTGACATAACAGAGCTGGCCTCTCCCATTGCTACAGTTAGCTGTAGCTGCAGAAGCTCTTGCCCCTTCTCTCAGAACCTGGCCCCAATTTTGCAGACACCCCACACACACACTGCCCACCTTCCCAGGGTGACCACCACGGTGTCACCAGCCTGATTATTTACCTGATCAGCTGATCCTGAAGGCATTTCATTGCAGCCCTTGGTCGTTCTGTAGGACTTCTTTCACTTTTACAGTTTAATGATTCTAACATTTGGTCTAGCTGTCAGTCTAGGAAATATATTCCTTTTCCATATTACTTAAAAGCCTGGGCATTTTGAGCTACTGTGGGTGTAGCAAGCTCGGGCTCCATGCTTTTCTTTCTTTTTCCTTTTGCTTGTAGCGGACTATCCTTGGTTACCATGGTGATTACCATCCCTTAATGATACGCTGCTACCGCACGCGGAATGTGATGTTCTTCAAGCGTGGTGGAAAGCAGTGGGGAACAGGAGTAGGTATAAAAGCTTTCTCCCGGCCTCTGTCCCTGGGTGCTCCTCAGTCACCACAAAGGACAAGAGCAGGCTGCTGATCAATCCCTCCAGACAAGCTAACACGAGAGCTGCTGTCAAGATGGAAATATCTTCCCTGGGTCCCAGTGCACATGTGGGAACCCTGAGAAAAGCTATTTTCAACCTCTGGAAAGTGTTCTGCATCAAGTCTCATGGGACTTAATTAAAATAATCAGATTTCACAGCCAAGGCTTTTGACTCTAGCCTCCTACATGAAATGAGCATCCCATGTGCAAAGAGGCCCAGCTCACCCGTACTCAGAGCAAGTGATGTCTCTAATTGCATGCTTGCCTACTGGTAGGGATATCAGTGTCCGAGGCTGGCCCTTTCTGACCAAATTGAGGGCAGTGGCCCTGCCTGGACCTTCCAGGCCTCACTTCTGAGGTGTCAGGGGTTCTGACTGTGGCCAGGGAGGTGGCAGAATGCGGGCTCTCTCTAGTCCACAAAACCCTCCAGCATGCAGGGGCTGCCTCCTTGCAATGTCACTTTGAGAGGCAGGTCGGATGTGCCCAGTGCTGACCTGGCTCACCAGGGCTTTGAAGTCTCTAACTCCTAAGGCCCATTTTAAAACCATGGCTAGAGAATAAAAAAAAAGAAGCAGACTCACAGATATAGAGAACAAACCAGTGGTTACCATGGGGGGTGGGGGGGAGAATATAGGGGTGGGAGAGTGGGAGGTACAAACGATTGGGTAAAAAAAGATAGGCTCAAGGATGTACACAAAATGTTCATTGCAGCTCTATTTACAATAGCTGGGACATGGAAGCAACCTAAGTGTCCATCGACAGATGAATGGGTACAGAAGATGTGGCACATATATACAATGGAATATTACTCAGTCATAAAAAGAAATGAAATTGAGTTATTTGTAGTGAGGTGGATGGACCTAGAGACTGTCATATAGAGTGAAGTAAGTCAGAAAGAGAAAAACAAATACCGTATGCTAACACATATATATGGAATGTAAAAAAAAAAAAAAAAAGGCAGGCTCCTTAGTTGCAGCTCATGGGCTCCTTAGTTGCAGCTCGCAGGCTCCTTAGTTGAGCCTTGCCAGCTCCTTAGTTGCGGCATGCATGTGGGATCTAGTTCCCTGACCAGGGATTGAACCCAGGCCCCCTGCTTTGGGAGCACGGAGTCTTATCCACTGAGCCACCAGGGAAGTCCCACAGCCTCTTAGATTCTTAAGTGTACAATACAGTTGCTATCTCTAGGTACAAGGCTGTATAGCTGATCTCTAAAACGTACTCATTTTGCACAGCTGAAATGTTATGCCCGTTGATTAGCAATTTCCCATCTCCTCCTCCCCCTGAGGTTGAATTTTAAGAAATGAGTTAATAGACTAGAGTCACCTCTACAGGACTTACCCTCTCTTTTCTTCTTTCATGCCCCTTCAAATTTCCATACAGTTAAATTTTGATTACAGTAAGTCACTGAATAGATATGTGATAAAGCAAGTAGAATCTAGGTGATAGGTATACAGAAGTATCCACTATAAAATTATTTCAACTTTTCTACACATTTGAAATTTTCATAATATATATTGGAAAATAAATGACTGAAGCAGAGTTTACAAATGGGTGGCCCACAAGCCACGTAAGATCCACAGACATGATTTATTTGGCCTTCAAGGTTTTTTTTAATTAAAAAAATTTTTAATACAATTTTTAAAGGTTACTTTCCATTTACAGTTATTACAAGATATTGGCTATATTCCTCGTGTTGTACAATACATCCTTGAGCCTATCTTACACCCAACAGTTTGTATCTCCCACTCTCCCACCCCTATATTGCCCCCTGACACACACTGCTAACCACTAGTTTGTTCTCTGTATCTGTGAGTCTGCTTCTCTTTTGTTATTTTCACTAGTTTGCTGCATAAGATTTTTAAAATATTGAATCAGTTGCAAACATTTTAAAAGGCAGAAGATGTCAAATAAAAATCTGGGTTTTCTGGAAAAATCAAGAGATTTAACAATATCAGCCCCCACATTCTTGCATGGAAACACTTGGCTGGAACTGGGGAGTGGCTGTCCCCTCTCAGTGGGAAACGTCCTCTCCACTTGGACACAAGACCCACTAGATACGTACTCCTCATTTATCTTACTTGAATAGACTGCTTCTCAGTGGATGACACTGATAACAGAGCAACCTCAAAAGGGGGGAAAAGACACAAAAGGATGGCATATGTGTCTGTGCACACATACAGTTGGCAGGAAAATGCAGTCCTGCACCTTCATCCTTGTTTTGTTTGGTCAGGGGGCAAAGCCTCCCCGCTTGGCCTTCTACTCACAGCCTCCCGAGATGCTGCTCGGTGCCAAGCCATGAGGCTAAGTGGGCTGAGTAGCCCATAAACAGCTCTGGGTGTGGCCGTATCGAAAGGAAGGTCTTGGGACTAGCTGAGCAAGGCTGTATTTATTTTCAAATGTCTGCCTTCTGACTAAAATGCCTCAGTTAGCGCCCTAAATAGCTTGTCTCCTATCAACCTGGTACCATCATCATTTACCATAAAGCTTCGTCATTAGATGCCAGGCAAAGAGAGCCAAGTGGAACTCAGCTGTCCTAGAGCCTAAATTTGATCTGTGCATATCACGATGGGAAAATTCTACCTCTTTCATTTTTCTTTCTGACATAAAGGAGGTGTGTGGGTTCAAATACTTTCTCAGAGGCAAATGGATGCTTGTCCCAGTGTTTAATAGTGTTTCCCAAAACTGATTTTTCCTCTGCTTCTGCCTTTTCCTTGCAGGGATCCACACTCAGAATGATGCTTCACTGGGGTGTGCTCTGCTCCCAGGGTCTGTTCTTGGTTGGGAGGTCCTAGGATGGGAGACGCGTCTTTTAAATATACTGATCATCAGTCCGCTGCGAGAGCTGTCTAGAGCGCAGTACATCCTCTTTGGTGATGATACTAACCGTGAACTCCACTCCCTTTGCCCTTCTGTCTCCAGTGCTTTCTTTTGAGCTTGGAATCAATTCTGTCTCCTTCCTTGGCCGACTGCCCTTATGCCGACTGACCCCTGCTCACCTACCAGCCTCATGTTGCCTGGCTCTTCCCTGCACTCCCTGGGAATGTCCACACCCAGGCACACTTTCTAGTTCTTAAATAGAAAGCTTCTTTTTAATTCTCAAACACCCACAGCTTGTCCCTGCCCTGGGGCTACTGCATTTGCTCTGCCGGTTGCCTGGACCTCTGTTCCTCCAGCTCTTGGCCTGCTGCCCTCATTCTAGCCTTGGGTCGCAGACCAGCCCCCTCAGAGGCCTTTCCTGACCTCCATCCTTTTCCCCTTATGCTCAATTGCTATTACATTATGCCCTCATTTTTCCATTGTAGTAATTATCTAAAGTTTATTTCATTTACTTATTCATTTATTGTTGCTGCCTCTTCTACTTCAATGCAAGCACCACAAAAGCAAGGACCTTGTTTCTCGTTCACCATAGACTCCCCCATTCCTGGAACAAGTGTTTAATCCATGTACGTCCACACCCAGGATGATGAGGGAACTCTTAACAATTGTGAGGCTGCAGGCATTAGGGCAAATGCTTCCAAAAAAATCAAGTCTATACACATTATTGGGTCTGCCTTTAAGAATGGCCTTTGACTGTTGGTAATATCTGGATGCCAATATTAAATTAAACCATGGGAGAGGAAGGCTGAGATTTAATGGTGTCATTTATTTCCTTAATTATTAGGAGTTTATAACATGGCTTTGACTGGTGACACAAAAGGCAAGGTTGCCACCTAGCGTTTAGATGTGTAGATGTATGGCACTAGCCATACCTTAACAGAAAAAAATGAATGAGTCTATAGAAAGCCACACTTCCACAAACTGCTACAACACGGACCAGAATTCACCAACAGAGCACAGTTCTCCACAAAGTCTTAAGCGGCCCCAAATGGACTTCTTCCAGTCTCAGGGGCTTCTGTCAAAAGTGGAGATACTGTCTTTGTTAGCTACTCAAGAAATCCCAAGCAACCAAGAGAGCTGTGAAGCTCAGTTTCACAAAGAAGCATATTCTCCAGACTGTGTTTTCTTAAATTCCACCTGCCTCCCCTGTCAAGGTGTGCTGCTTATAAAATAAGTGAAATGAGAAAGAAAACAACAACGCACTATCTCAATTGCTTTTTGTCCTGGTGACATAAGGAAGGATGTGTCCTCAAGGTTCAGGAGCTCATTAACCATTTAGACCCCTAAGTGGTTGCAACCAAGCAGAAGACTTACCTGGGCTGAAAAATCTTGGTAGCCTTAGGCTGGGTATTTTCCATTTTCCCGCCATGCTGAAGACTGGCAAGACAAAGGGAAACTGTGAAAAGGGGCCAGATGAGGGTGGCACCAGGGGAAACCCATTTAATAAAGAGCCTTGGTTACAGGCTCTTAAAATATCACTCCGGGAAACTAGGTTATTAGAAATGACGGAAAATGGTGGTGAGATGAACTGGTAATAACCATGGCAACCAAACTATCCGTTTTCTTGTTATTTCACTTTCCTTGAGACTAAAAATAGATCAACTGTAGGTCACTGCAAACAAGTCCAGCAATGGTTTATGTCTCCTGCTACAGTTTTTGCTAGCTTATTTGTGGGCATTTGAAGAAATGCTCTCCGAACACTGAAAATGTATCATATACCTTTTGTTCTAACCATACAGGCTGTGCTCTCTATATTATCTTAATGCATATAGTGTTCTATTTTTGCTTTAAGACCTTTTTTCTAAGAGCAAATAAAAAATAGTTACGGAATTACAAAGCAAAAATTAGAATGCTTTTTGGAAACACCTACTTAATGCAGGAATCTTTTTTTTTTTGTCATCCTAAGAGATCTAGGCTCTGTTTAAATCTCTGCAGTGATAACACCTATCCTTCTGAAACTCTTCCAAAAAACTGCAGAGAAAGGAACACTTCCAGACTTATTCTACAAGGCCACCATCACCCTGATACCCAAACCAGACAAGGATACCACACACACATAAAAGAAAATTACAGGCCAATATCACTGATGAACATAGATGCAAAAATACTCAACAAAATACAATGATACATTCAAAGGATCATACACCATGATCAAGTGTGATTTATCCCAGGGATGCAAGGATTCGTCAATATCTGCAAACCAATCAATGTGATACAGCACATTAACAAACTGAAGAATAAAAACCATATGATCATCTCAGTAGAGGCAGAAAAAGCTTTTGACAAAATTCAACACCCATTTATGATAAAAACTCTCCAGAAAGTGGACACAGAGGGAAACTACCTCAATATAATAAATGCCGTATATGACAAAGCCACAGCTAACATGATTCTCAATGGCGAAAAGCTGAAAGCATTCCCTCTAAGATCAGGAACAAGGCAAGTATGTCCACTCTCGCCACTTTTATTCAATATAGTTTTGGAAGTCCTATCCATGGCAGTCAGAGAAGACAAGAAATAAAAGGAAACCAAATTGGAAAAGAGGAAGCAAAACTGTCACATTTGCAGATGACATGATACTATACATAGAAAATCCTAAAGATGCTGCCAGAAAACTACTAGAGCTAATCAATGAATTCAGTAAAATTGCAGGATACAAAATTAATGCACAGAAATCTCTTGCATTCCTATACACTAACAACAAAAGATCAGAAAGAGAAATTAAGGAAACAACCCCATTTACCATTGTATCAAAAAGAATAGAATACTTAGGAATAAATCTACTTAAGGAGCCAAAAGAGCTGTACTCTGAAAACTATGACACTTATGAAAGAAATCAAAGATGACACAAACAGATGGAAAGATATGCTGTGTTCTTGGATTGGAAGAATCAATATTGTCAAAATGACTACACTACCCAAGGCATTCTACAGATTCAGTGCAATCCCTATCAAATTACCAATGGCATTTTTCACAGAACTAGAACAAAAAATTTTTAAAATTTTTATGGAAACACAAAAGGCCCCAAATAGCCAAAGCAATCCTGAAAAAGAAAAATGGAGTTGGAGGAATCAGGCTCCCTGACTTCAGGCTATACTACAAAGTTACAGTAATCAAAACAGTATGGTACTGGTGCAAAATCAGAAATATAGATCAATGGAACAGGATAGAAAGCCCAGAAACAATCCCACGCACCTAAGGTGATTTAATCTATGAGAAAGGAGGCAAGAATATACAATGGAGAGGGGCTTCCCTGGTGGCGCAGTGGTTGAGAGTCCGCCTGCCGATGCAGGGGATGCGGGTTCGTGCCCCGGTCTGGGAGGATCCCGCATGCCGCGGAGCGGCTGGGCCCGTGAGCCATGGCCGCTGGGCCTGCGTGTCCAGAGCCTGTGCTGCGTAACGGGAGAGGCCATAGCAGTGAGAGGCCCACGTACAGCAAAAAAACAAAACAAACAAAAAAAACCCAGAATATACAATGGAGAAAAGACAGCCTCTTCAGTAAGTGGTGCTGGGAAAACTGGACAGCTACATGTAAAAGAATGAAATTAGAATATTCTCTAACACCATACACAAAAATAAACTCAAAATGGATCAAAGATCTAAATGTAAGGCTGGAGACCATAAAACTCTTGGAGGAAAACATAGGCAGAACACTCTTTGACATAAATTGCAGCAATATTTTTTTGATCCACCTCCTGGAGTAATAAAAATAAAAATAAACAAATGGGGCCTAATTAAACTTAAAAGCTTTTGCACAGCAAAGGAAACCATAAACAAAATGAAAAGACAACCCACAGAATGGGAGAAAATATTTGTAAATGAACTGACTGACAAGGGATTAATCTCCAAAATATACAAACAGTTCATGAAGCTCTATGTCAAAAAACCAAACAACCCAATCAAAAAATGGGCAGAAGCTATAAGTAGACATTTCTTTAAAGATATACAGATGGGCAAGAGGCACGTGAAAAGATGCTCAGCATCACTAATAATCATAGAAATGAAAATCAAAACTACAATGAGGTATCATCACCTCACACTGGTCAAAATGGCTATCATCAAAAAGTCTACAAACAATAAATGGTGGAGAGGGTGTGGAGAAAAGGAAACCCTCCTACACTGTTGGTGGGAATGTAAATTGGTACAACCACTATGGAGGACAGTATGGAGGTTCCTTAAATAACTAAAAATAGAACTACCATATGATCCAGCAATCCCACTCCTGGGCTTTTACCCAGACAAAACTATAATTCAAAAGGATACATGTACCCCTAAGTTCATAGCAGCACTATTTACAACAGTCAAGACATGGAAGCAACTTAAATGTCCATTGACAGAGGAATGGATAAAGATGTGCTACATATATACAATGGAATATTACTCAGCCATAAAAAGAATGAAATAATGACATATGCAGCAACATGGATGTACCTAGGGATTATCATACTAAGTGAAGTAAGTCAGACAAAGACAAATATCATGTGATATCACTCATATGTGGAATCTAATTTTTAAAAATGATACAAATGACCTTATTTACAAAACAGAAACAGACTTACAGATATTGAAAACAAACTTATGGTTACCAAAGGGAAAATGTGGGAGAGAGGGATAAATCAGGAGCTTGGAATTAACACACACACTGTTATATATAAGATAGATAATCAACAAGGACCTACTGTATAACACAGAGAACTCTACTCAGTATTTTGTTATAACCTATATGAGAAAAGAATCTGAAAAAGAATGATTACATGTATATGTATAACTGAATCACTTTGCTGTACACCTGAAACTAACACAACATGGTAAATCAACTATACTTCAATAAAATTAAAAAAAAAATCTCTGCAGTGACAAGGAGCTCGCTACTCCATGATGTAGCAATTCCATTATTAAACTAATTGTTGGAAAGTTCCTTCTCTATTTCCATTTATTCACATAATTGATATTTATTTAACACCTACCACTGTGCTGGGCACTTCAGATTTAGTGGTGAACAAAAAGTCAATTCAGTCCCTGAAAGTATAGAAGTTAAAATCTGCTTCCCTGTATCTTTGCTGTGAGTATGTGCAACTGGAAACAATGTAGAAAAAGACCAATGTCTTTTTTTTTTTTTTTTTTGCAGCACGCGGGCCTCTCACTGTTGCGGAGCACAGGCTCCAGACGCGCAGACTCAGTGGCCATGGCTCACGGGCCCAGCCGCTCCGCAGCATGTGGGATCTTCCCAGACCGGGGCACAAACCCGTGTCCCCTGCATCGGCAGGCGGACTCTCAACCACTGCACCACCAGGGAAGGCAAAGACCAATGTCTTTTTTCTATAGCAGTCTGCTAAAGTTTGCAGAGAAGCTTTAGATTTTTCCTTTACCAGCACAGCTTGTGGAGTCAGTGAGGATTCCTCAGCTACAAGCAAGCAAACTAATGAACAAAAGCCCTGGCTAAACATGGATTTATTTGAGAGAAGTGGGGTAGCTCAGAAAATTGAAGGGGGAGTGGAAGAATCAGGCCCGGAGAGAACAGAACAGAGGCAGCTTTGGGAATCCAAAGAGCAGGAACCAATGGACAGTATTTTCAAGGTGCTGCTTTTGTTTCAGCAGCAATTGTTTTTAGTCTTTTGTCTCTGATCAGGGATTCAAATTTTAAGGAGAATCTGATTGGCCTGGCTTGGGGCCCATGCTCACCCCATGCTGGAGGTGGCAGTGGGACTTCTTGATGTTCACAAAGAATGTAGCCAATTAAGCAAAGCATGTTCCTGCAAAGAAAGAGTAAGGAACTGCTGCCAGAAGGAAGAGGAATGGATGCTGGTGGCAAAACCAACAAATGACCACAATGGTCACCATCTTAACCACTTGGAGACAGGGATGCAAAGAGAAACCTGAAGCTCCTCCCTTAGAAAGGAACACTTGACTGCAAGGTCTGATAGATTTATCTCATCTCCCTAGTAATAATCCCTGGGTCTGCTTACCTTCTGTATCTGATCATCAGGATGACCTTGACGACTTCTTCCTTGTTGGTCTTACTTCAACCTGGATTCATTACCCTGGGAGGCACAGGAGGAGCCTCGCTGGCAGTGAGGATTAAGACTCGGGTTTGCTCTCTGCTCTGCCTTTTGAAACCCGCCTGCTGGGTCCAGCCCAGGCACCAACACTGCCCTTGAACTTACTTCCCTTACTTCCAGACAAGCATATTTACACACCAAAATTGTGACCCTCATCCATTCCTTATTTCACCGTTTTACCCACAAGCATGTTGTAGAGCACTCTGTAAATGTAAATGACCTGAGTTGGTTCCACGTGCTTGTTCTTGGGAATCAGGCAGTTTTGGTAGAAGTCACAAGGAACATCTGAGATTTTTGCTGGAGATTAATGTGAAGACTAAATATCCGTATACCCATTTGGAAAAGGGAAAAATCTTTAACTTTCTCTACTATTCTAGTTTTGTTTGGAGATGATTACAGTATCCCAAATCACGTCTGCAGGTCCCTTCAGTGCCTTGGAATAGAATTCACTTGGGCCCACATGTGCTCACTCTTGCATTTACGTGACATACTTTGCTTCTACCCAGTCTAATTTGAATACCAATCTCCTTGCTGAAAGAGGCCAGAGAGCTACTGACTAGATCTGCCTTTACCTTGCAGAACTGTGCTGTTTAAAAGAACAATGGCTTTGCAACCAGAAAGACCTGGGTTTAAGCTTATTTCTGTCTCATACTAGTTTGTGTCTTTAGTTCAGTTACTCATCTATTCTATGTTTCCATTTTTTCATCTGAAAAATGGATATACCCTCACAGGGTTGTTGGATTGATTGTATCAGTCGGGAGACAGAAATCACACGAGTTATTTTAACAGAGAATTTCATATAAAGATGCGTCAACCAAATACTGAAGAAATGAAAAGGGAAAAAAGAAACACTAAGGAAGTAGCTGTCTTAGGACGCAGCTACCAGCCTAAAACCCGGGGAATAAATGGAAGAGTTTGGGACTGTTAAGGTTAGAAGCTTGAGGGTGGGTCCTACAAAGCTGAGACTCAAGCCTCTGAGAAGGTTCACTGCTCAGCTGTACTGTTGCCTCAGGAGCTTGAAGGCAGCATCCTTGGGTGAGGCCTGGACCTCTGAGGAGGGGGCACTGACTGGCTGGTACTGGGGTCTCTAGGGTATGTCATGGTGCTGGTTCTGTGAGTGCTGTTAAAAACGATCATTACGTGGGATCCTGAAAAGGAACAAACAAACAAGATTCTGGATAAGCTCAAATACCAAGGATAATTGATTTGTAATTATGTAAGTATATGGGTGCTTTTCAATCTAATAAGAGCAGTAAGGTTTATGAGTTGCAAATTTTCAATGTTTCCCAGTTTGTAGTTGGTCTTTCCATTTTTATATAAAAGAGTTTAAAATGTTTTATTTGAGGCTAATTTGTTGGTCATTTAATCAGAAAAAAAACTCTATAAATATCCCAAAAACATTTCTTATACTTCTTTGATTCTTTGAGTCTTCACGCTGTAGAGTCAGGGCAGGGCTGGCAAGAAGTCAGAAGCCAGTTCCAGCTGTGCTCCCAACACTACCTAACACGCTGTGTGTGACTCTGGGTCTCAGTTTCCTCATCTGAAAAGTGAAATGAGTAGATGAGATGATTTCAAGGTCTTTTTCATTTTAAAACTCTGATATGAAATGACAAATGGTATGATTTCATATGATGTGACTGATAAAAGGATAAGGCAGGGACTGAATTAGCTAAGGACAACCATAACTTTCACATTTAAATTCAAAATTTTTTAAGCCTAACAGATTTTTTAAATGCTCAAGATAAAGCAACCATTAAGTCACCTGAAATAAATATGGTATATCTGATCTCAGTAAATCTTGTTTCTATTTCTCCAGAGAATTGGCAAAAGATCTCCAATATCTACTGGTAGCAGAGAAATTCAGTCTGGGAGCTGGCAGCCGGAAGCACATGGCTGGTTACTATAAAATCCATACAGCCTACTCAGATTACGCTGAAGGGCGTTACAGTGGGTTTTGTTTGACTCTCTATCTTGTCACGGCTGGATCAGAATGCCTCTTTCAATAATAAACATAAACAGTGACTTCCTATACTCAACACAGTGTAACTTGAAATATGAGTAAGAAGATGGAGCTAGAGAAAGGTAAGGAGGAAAAAAAGAAAAAGGTCTTAGATGAAGGGTGTCCTGTTATACAGTTTAATGTGTGTGTTGGGATCTGGTCCAGCACTCCTCTCAGGCGCTCAGACGCTTGGAAATGCTTCTGAAAAGAAAAGCAGAGACTAGTGTGGGGAAAACGTGGCTCATTCATTTCTTGTCCTGAGGTACTTGTGCATGTTGGGTATGTGGATCCAGGGAAGCCAGACACACAAAGTAAAGCAAGAGGCACAAGGAATAACTTGACTGAATTCTGGGATTCTGGCTTTGAGTTTACAGTGTGAAGGACAGTGTCTGAATCAGACTCCCTCCCAGAGGACCAGGGTGCTGGCCAAGAGGCCCAAGTGGGGATTGGGTTTAGAATTCCAAGGTGGCAGGCAGGGCTCATGCATCATGAGCCTGCAACCAGTGCAGATGTGCAAAGCCTTCTGCTCAGAAGGATGCCATGCTTCAAGTTGAATGCTCTGTGATCGCCATCTTGAAATTTTTAATAATTTAATTTTTGAATTTGTGTTTTATAAGTGAAGTTGGATGGGACAATGGAGCATGAACCAGGGACTTGGGGCTTCAGCTCATAAGCCATCTTGCTTTTCACCACTTGTTTCTCCCTGCTTCTCAACTGCCAGCACCCCCAGCATCCATTGGTTGGGGCCTGGGCATGAGGCAGGAAGGGATGGGGCCAGGCATGCCACACACGGGCCGCCTGTTGAATTGTGGGACTGGGACACACTCGTCCCTCAAGTGTCCTCAAGCATGAGGGAGTGCAACATCAAGCAGCAAGTATAAAACACCATGACAAGTCAAGAGAGGGACCACAAAGAAAAAGGGAAAAACTTTTTCTTCTGCTTTTTAAACAAGAGGCCTCACTTTTTCATTTTTCACTGGGCTCCACAGATTATGTAGCCAGCACTGGTGAGAGCGTAGATGATGACTGTTCAAGTAGTGAGTGACTGATGTCAGAACACAGTGGGGAGGAAAGGCGAACACCAAATCCATGGGGCAAATATGGAGGCCAAAGCTGGGCAATGGAGTCAGGAGTTTGAAGCAGGGGAGATAAGAGAAACAGAAGGAAATTGAAATCAAGAGGAAAGCATGGCTAGGGTATTCTGAATCCAAATTTAAACAGTGCTTCAATCTTGCTTATGTGTGGGTGAGGGTCCGTCAGACTCAAATGGCCAAAAATGAGGCCAAACAGTTCTAAGCCTATGCTAGTCATTGAGAGGGGAAATAAAGGCAGTTATACACTTCTGATTCTGAAGGAGTTTATAGAAGGTTGAAATTTTTTTTAGCCCTCCTTTGTGATGGAATGAAAAGTATAAAGTATAAAGCTCAGCCTCTTAAATACTTTTTCTTTTTTTTTTTTTTTGCCGTTCGCGGGCCTCTCACTGTTGTGGCCTCTCCCGTTGCAGAGCACAGGCTCCGGACGCGCAGGCTCAGCGGCCATGGCTCACGGGCCCAGCCGCTCCGCGGCATGTGGGATCTTCCCAGACTGGGGCACGAACCCACATCCCCTGCGTCGGCAGGCGGACTCTCAACCACTGCACCACCAGGGAAGCCCCAACCAAAACTTTTTGTTTTAAGAATTTTGGGAGAGGGTCTGCCATACATTTGTTACTTACTTCCTGTCTTATTAATTAGATTATCCTGAACATAATCTAATCTTTTTCAGGGATGACACAGCACCCTCATCCAGAGATAACCTTATTGAGTATTTTTTATGTATGTGGCACTCTTCTAAGTTGTTGTTGTTTTTTTTTTTAACAAACGTTAACTCATTGAATCCTCATAACCCTATGAGGCAGATAGATTTTGTAGATGAGGAAATCCAAGTTAAGAGAGGTTAACACACACACACACCGATATACATAAAAATATAAAATAGATAACCAACAAGGACCTACTGTATAGCACAGGGAACTACACTCAGTATTTTGTAATAACCTATAAGGGAAAAGAATCTGAAAAAGAATGCATATATGTATACGTATAACTGAATCACTTCGCTGTACACCTGAAACTAACACAACATTGTAAATCAACTATACTTCAACAAAAAAAAAAAAAAAAAAGGAGAGGTTAAGCTACTTGTCCCACTTCAACCAGCCAGTTGGTAACAATGGAACCCAGGCACCTGGGCCCCAGAGCAGACCATCTCAACCAGGGAAGAGCAGCAGCTTGGCACTGTGCAGAGTAGAGTGAGGCTTTCAGGAGCTTTATTCCCACCCTTAATATCTTCAGACCAAGGTGTTATTTTAAGTCTGTGTCAACTCTTCAGGATATCTGCCTTCTCTCTTCCTGTCAGGCAGCTGGCTGATAGTTTTAGCTGTGTTTTGTTTCCAGTATTCATATATATCACTTGATAAATATATGGAGTGCTTATGAAGTGCTGTGTTGTATTCATTTGCTGCTTCCAACCTCATTGAACAGAAGAACCAGAGTCCATTCTCTCAGCGTTGTGTGCCAACTGGTCTCAACATGTGCTGTGTGGAGGGAGAGATGCCCCTCTAAACAGCCTTGTGGTCCTTACTTCCTGGCCTTGCAAAGGTAATTTTGGATGCTTTGAGGGCTTTTGTTGGTTAATGTTATGTATTTCTCGGTTTTCAGCTAAGTTTTCAATGGCGAGTGCTGGTGAGTGGTGTGGCAGACATTGTTATCTGTAAGGGGAAAATACCTGGCATGAAACCTTAATTGAGCAAGTAACTTGACAGAATTCATTTGCAGGGTAACTGCACTATCTTCATGGTCTTTATTGAATGGTGATAAAAATGATTTTAAGTGAAAAATAGACTCCATTGGGTTATTCTGAATTATTCTTCCCTTATGGCTCGACCTTGAATACTAAGCCTGAAGCTGGGAGGTACTCATCTTTTTAAATGTGTATCTGCCTCCCAGTGTCTTTATGTGGAATAAATGCTTTTTATTTGTCTTGAACCCTGCTCATACCCAAACATCACATTAGGCATAATCTAAATTTGGCCACCATGACTATTTTAAAGTTTATAATCCAATTGGCCATAACTCTAAGGCTTGAAGACCACTCCAATTTGATTCTTTTCTATCAACCTCATTTCAATTCTTGGCCTTCACAGCCTTCTCAGGAAAAGCTGCTACCACGCCTGAGACCTTATTCTTTGTGACTGGCCCCAGAATGCTATGCTGATTGGGAATCAGTTAGCAAGTCTGCAGAGGCTTGACAGTTTCTGGGTCCTAACAGCTCAGTCATCATGGCAATACCTAAAGCCTTTTGTATGCTCTGGAACACTGACTGCTATTTTGGATAGGAGGAAAACAGGCAACAGATGAGTAAATTTCCTGAAACATCTCATCTGTTTTTAAAAGAACAAACAAATTATTCTAAACTACTACCTAAGTCAGAGCTTGCAAACTGGTGACCCACAGGTTGGATCTGGGCCATAGACATGTTTTGTTTGGTCTACATCTTAAACTATAAAATTTTAAAATCAATTGCTTTCATTTAAAAATCAGGAAATTACACCAAAAATTTTCCAGACCTCTAACTTCCTTTGAAAATTGAGTGATGACAGCATTGGACCCATATTCCTGCATAGCAGCAATTAGCTAGAGTTGCTAATTGGGTAGCACCTGGCCACTTTAGACAGAGCAGGCACTGCCCCCTTTGCCATAATCTATTTGCAGCCCAGTTTGCTTACTTACATTACCTGCCTGTGCTCTGGAGGCATTTGTTTTTGTGTTCCCCACTATGAGTCAATGAAGGCTATAAGCTCAAAAGTTCAGGACCACAGTACCTCTGCTTAGCTTTCTGCTTAGTTAATATAATCTTAAAAATTAATATTGAAAAGTAATACATGCTCATGAAAAATTAAAACAGTACAGAAGTGGGAATTCCCTGGCGGTCCAGTGGTTAGGACTCTGCACTCACGTTTTCACTGCCGAGGGCCCAGGTTCAATCCCTGGCTGGGGAACTAAGATCCCACAAGCCGTGTGGCATGGGAGAGGAAAGAAAGAAAAGAAAAGAAAAGAAAAGAAAAGAAAAGAAAAGAAAAAAGAAAAGAAAAGAAAAGAAAAGAAAGAAAGAAAGAAAGAAAGAAAGAAAGAAAGAAAGAAAGAAAGAAAGAAAGAAAGGAAGGAAGGAAGGAAGGAAGGAAGGGAGAGAGAGAGAGAGGGAGGGAGGGAGGAAGGAAGGAAGAAAGAAGGAAGGAAAGAAAGGAAGGAAGGAAGGAAGAAAGAAAGAAGGAAAGAAGGAAAGGAAGGAAGGAAGGAAGAAAGAAAGAAAGAAAGAAGGAAAGAAAGGAAGGAAGGACAGAAGGAAGGAAGGAAGAAAGAAAGAAAGAAAGAAAGAAGATAAATTAATTAAAAAAACAGTACAGAAGCATACACTGTAAAAATTGTAAGTCTGGTGACCTCATTGATCAAAAAATTCCCTTTCCTCACTCTCCAGAAATAATATTTATTGGTAACAGTATCTTTTGTATTCATTTAGAAATTTTCCATGAACATGATTTTTAATCCAACTGGGGTTACCTACTTTTTGTAAGACTGTATTTGTATATAAATATTGGGTCTCACACATGTGCAAAGAGTGATGTGGTATATTAAAGTAATTATCTGTATAATTAAAAAAAACTCTTGCTGAACTGTCCAAATGTTAGAAAAAAATGTGTTTTTTAAAAAATTTATTTTCTTATTGGTCATCCATTTGATACACATCAGTGTATACATGTCAGTCCCAATCTCCCAATTCATCACACCACCACCCCACCACCACCCCCGCCACTTTCCCCACTTGGTGTCCATACGTTTGTCCTCTACATCTGTGTCTCTATTTCTGCCCTGCAAACCAGTTCATCTGTACCATTTTTCTAGGTTCCACATATATGTGTTAATATACGAAATTTGTTTTTCTCTTTCTGACTTACTTCACTCTGTATGACACTCTATATGTTTAATTTAAAATGTTTTAATTATCTGGCTAATTGCCTTAATTCGTCATCCTTTCAGCTCCTTCCTTTATGGAAGGAATCCATCCATTCATTAGACATTCACTCATTTCCTATTATGTCCAAGGCACTCTGCTAGGTAAAGTAGGAAATGCAGAGATGAATTGAAAATAAGATCAACAACATTAACATAAGAAATAAAATGATTAATTTTTTCCCCAAAAGGAATGAAGTGAAGGTATTGGATTTTGAATTAAACATGCCCTATTTTTAGTGGACCAAGTCTAAGATTTGAGGGATTGCAAAAATCCCAGGAAGAATCCAAACCTGAAAAGATAGATCAAAAGAAGAGGTTCAGCTGAGTGGAGAGGACATGGGTGATGCAGAATTGGAAGGAGGTGGACCAGTCAAGCACTGAGTCATGAAGTGAGGTACAAAGGCATGCTCAGTGATAAAGTATGACTTGCCAGGGTACAGACCTGCAGGCGTTTGGTCTGTGTTCAGGCAGATAAAAACCACACTGAGCATATGACTGCCGTTCCCCTTCTCTCCCAAGTAGATTTCAATGACAATTTTGCTAAAATGAGACAGCTACAAAAGTAGAAATAACATTAGAGATGTGCTCATGAGAGATTTAAAGAAAAAGAAATTTTGCCTTTGAAGTCTTGTATCACAGTTACCTAGAGACAATTTTTTGTTGTTGTTGAATATTCTCCTTGAATTAGAAAATAGTAAAAGCTGCCAAGCTTTAAGGAAATAAAAAACCAAAGCCAAACCAAAAACCCATATAGTTACCTTAAGGTTTTATTCTCCTATAGTTTTCCAGACAGTTAGGGCCTCTTAGAAATAATAGAAAATAAAATTTGTTATAGATCTGTGGTCGCTTGTGGATGAAGCATTAGGGGGGACCCCTAGCATACCCAGAGGTTGGTTTGTTTGTTTTTTGATTTATTTATTTATTTAAATTTTAAAAACATCTTTATTGGAGTGTAATTGCTTTACAGTGGTGTGTTAGTTTCTGCTTTATAACAAAGTGAATCAGCTATACATATACACATATCCCCATGTCTCCTCCCTCTTGCGTCTCCCTCCCACCTTCCGTATGCATCCCTCTAGGTGGTCACAAAGCACCCAGCTGATCTCCCTGTGCTATGCAGCTGCTTCCCACTAGCTATCTATTTTACACTTGGTAGTGTATATATGTCAATGCCACTCTCTCACTTCGTCCCAGCTTACCTTTCCCCCTCCCCGTGTCCTTAAGTCCATTCTCTACATCTGCGTCTTTATTCCTATCCTACCCCTAGGTTCTTCAGAACCTTTTTTTTTTTTTTTAGATTCCATATATGTATGTTAGCATATGGTATTTGTTTGTATCTTTCTGATTTACTTCACTCTGTATGACAGTCTCTAGGTCCATTCACCTCACTACAAATAACTCAATTTTGTTTCCCTTTATGGCTGAGTAATATTCCATTGTATATATGTGCCACATCTTCTTTATCCATTCATCTGTCAATGGACACTTAGGTTGCTTCCATGTCCTGGCTATTGTAAATAGAGCTGCAATGAACATTGTATACCCAGAGTTCTTTCTGAAGAAGTATCATCCTTCAAAAATCCTATATTTTGATCTCCAGCAACTTGATGCTTTTATAGGCTCAACATGAATGGGGAGTTTAAGAGTTATGCAATTCTAGTTTTGACATATATAATGGCTATGTAAGATATTAACATTATATAAAGCTTGGTGAAGGGTGCATGAGACCCTCTGAACTATTTTTGTAATTTCTTGGAAGTCTTGAACTATTTCAAAATATAAAGTTATTTTTAAAATGGTCATACAACCAACTTTCACTTTGCTTTGGAATGTTGTATCTTTTGTTTTGAATGCCTCAGTTAGAGGTTCTAATTTTAAAACTTCTTACTTAAAATGATTTTATGGATAATGCTAATTGAAATATCAATGAAATTGTCTGAGTTATTCAGGCAAAAATCTGTTATTAAAAGAAGAGCATTTTATTCTTTTTTTTTTTTTTTTGCGGTACGCGGTCTCACTGTTGTGGCCTCTCCCGTTGCGGAGCACAGGCTCCGGACGCGCAGGCTCAGCGGCCATGGCTCACGGGCCCCGCCGCTCCGCGGCATGTGGGATCTTCCCGGACCGGGTCACGAACCCGTGTCCCCTGCAGCGGCAGGCGGACTCTCAACCACTGCGCCACCAGGGAAGCCCAGAAGAGCATTTTATTCTCTCTGAGTCACCTAGGCTAGAGGTCTTCAATGACAAACTTCACAGGATAACTGGGCAGCCTCAATTTCTCTTTGCTTTGCTTTAGAACTTTAGGTATGAATGACTGTCTTCATTATAATCCCGTAAGTCTAAAATTTTTGGTTATTTTGTCTAAATAGTATATGAAGAGAGCTGTTCAATGATTTTATTTTTATTTATTTATTTGACTGTGCTGCATGGCATAAGGGATCCTAGTTCCCCAACCAGGGGTGGAACCCGCGCCTCCTGCAGTGGAAGCACGGAGTCCCAACCACTGGACCACCAGGGAAGTCCTAAAAGAGAGCTGTTTAAAATATCAGCAGTACCATAATCAACCACTATTTATTGGTATTAGTTTCCCAACAGTTTTTTCTTTCCACAACATATTACACCAGTCTATAAATGCATTATGTTATATAAAACCAATAAATGTCCGATTTTCTTAATTCTGTACATTAAAAATGCTCTAAATCCACTTAGAAATAACATTATAGCCCATTAAAAAAAATTTAACACTATGGTCTCCAAAATAGGACTCACATGTCCCAGGGGATGTTCAGGTTGATTCATACTAATTGTCTAATTTGAAAAACTTAGATATGATCCAAGGCAGTGGTAGTATCAATATACCTGTGCCAATGGTCTTCAAAATTCTTAGCCAACATTTCTCTACAAGAATCTCCATAATAGATTAAGAAGACTTTTCTTATATTCATATTTCTAATAGGTAGTGAATTTTCTTTGGCGGGGGGCACGTATCAGTAATTTACATATTTCTATAATTTTGTAAAAAAAATACAATGGCCTTGTTAGTGAATCATCGGAGTAATTGTTCATTCTTTTCATTCAAGAAAACATATAATTTCTGGTTAGAAAGGATTTTGACGTTAGCCAGCCCAACTGACAGCCTGCTGCTTGAATCTGCTTTCTGAAATCCCCCCAAGAATTCCTCTGCTTTAGAATTTCATGCTATGATCTGCAGAGCCTCAGGCTCTCAGAGGCAGTGCTTCAAGGGCTACTATAGGGAGGAGGTGGGGGGAACTGGGAAAAGTGAATGCTGACTTGGCATAGATCCAGTTCTCCTCATTCACTCATTGAACAAGAGCAGCTGGGACGGCATCTGATTCCCTTAATCAGCTTCTGCATCTGATTTAATTTACGGAAAGTGTTCCATTGCTCAAGGAAGGGGCTCTTGAGCTGAGTCCTAAGGATTTGTAGGAGTTAGCCATGCAAAAATATGGTAATTGGATACAACCATTTGAGTGGCAAAATATGTCACCTTAAATAAGCTACAGAGGAGTAATGTTAGAGAAAATGGCAGAGTAAGGACCACCACGAATTCTTTATAAAAGGAAGAAGAAAACTGCTAAAAATTTTCAGTTCACTTTTTCAGAACTCTAGATATAAACCCCAAGCCTTGCAGCAATCTGAGGAGTGTTTATTCAGGAAAAAATGGCTCAATCTCAGCAAAAACAGTGAGATTTGTGGCATTTTAACTTGCCCTCTTCCAACCCCCTTCTCTAGCTCCATACTGCCTTGAAAACAAACAGCCTGCAATCATCTCAAAAATTGGTAACCTGGCAACCACTGGAAGTTGCTGAATGGAGTTAGACGCCCTTCAAAGCCTCATTTCCAGAGAATTATCATCCTTTGACTTGCCTGGTGGTTCCTGGAAGACCCTACTTGCAAGGCTGTCTATATTTGACATGACTCAGCGTGGAGTTCATCTAGTGGGAAAAGCATTTTCCACAGGGGTGTTTGGCCAAACAATTAGTGGCAATTGTTTAACTCTCTGGTTGACAGGAGTGACAAATAAAGTTGGGATAAACAATACGCTAACCAAAAAAGCTTTAAAGGAAAATATGGGGCATAAGATGTCCACAGGGACTTTGAAAGCTCTGACATATTCCTAAGAATCTAGAAAGTCAAGTGTATGTATGGGGCTATGTATGCCCAGAACTCCATGCACGCTGTGGAAAGACCTGAGGAGGTCCTTAGCTCTCAGCTCTGGATGACCTTGAGGGCCCACACAATAGAAAGTGGAAGCTAAGGCAGAGTTGTTAACTTCCTGAATGAATGTTGAAGGCATGCTCCAACATGTACACAGAGCCCTTCGGCAAAGACTGGGAGATACACTGGTTCCAGCCATCTAAGGAAATCTCTGCCCAGTGATTACCTGACCACTAAGTTAACTGAGCAGAGACTTCAGCAACCTCACACAACAAAGAATACAGAATTTATTGTTCAGAAAAGCCACTAAAACAAACAAACAACAACCACCAGCAACAACAACAAATGCTGGGAAGGGGAGAGAATCTGATTTTCAGAGTTGCCACAATTTATTATTTAAATGTCCAGTTTTTAACAAAAAAACTACAAGTGTGCCAAGAAACAAAATATGGCCCTTTAAACAGGAAAGAAAATAGCAAATACAATGTAATAGGAATGGTCCCTGGGGAAGTTCAGATGTTGAAATCACCAGACATACCATAGACTTTAAATCAGCTATTAACCAATAAACAAGTGAAAAGATGCCAACATCATTAGTCATTAGAGAAATGCAAAGCAAAACCATTTCATACCCACTAGGATGGCCATGATAAAAAAGACAGGTAATAATAAATGTTGGAGAGAATGTGGGAAAATAGGACCCCCTCATACATTCCTGATGGTAATGTAAAATGGTACAGCCACTTTGGAAAACAGTTGGAAGGTCCTCAAAACGTTTAGCATAGCATTACCGTACAACCCAACAATTCCACTTCTAGGTATATGCCCAAGAGAATTAAAAACATATATTAAACCAAAAAATTTTACATGAATGTTGATAGCATCATTATGCATAGTAGCTAAAAAGCTGAAACAGCTCAAATTTCCAACCACCGATGGATGGATAAACAAAATGCGGTATATGCATATAATGGAATATTATTTAATCATAAAAAGGGATGACATACTAATACATGATACAATGTGGATGATCTTTATGATAGCTAATTTTATGCGTTAACTTGACTGGATCAGGAGGTGCCTAGATACTTGGCTAGACATTATTTCTACATGTGTCTGTGAGATTAGCATCTGAACTGGTAGACAGTAAAGCAGATTGCCCTCCCCAATGTGGGTGCACATCATCCAATCTACTGAGGGCCTGAACAGAAAAAGAAGGCAGAGGAAGGAAGACTTTGCTTTTCTGCCTGACTGGATGAGCTGAAACATCGGTCTTCTCTTGCCCTTGGACTGGGAATTGCACCATTGACTCCCCTGGTTCTCAGTTCTTTGGATTCAGACTGAACTACACCATTGGCTTTCCTGGGTCTCCAGCTTGCAGATGGTGATCATGGGACTTCATTTATATGACATGTCCAGAATAGGCAACACCATAGAGACAGAAAGTAGATTAATGGTTGCCAGGGATCATGGAGGGTGGAGGGGGGAGAAGGGAATGGGATGTGATACTAATGGGCATGGAGTTTCTTTTCGTGGTGATGAAAATGTTCTGGAATTAGACAGTGGTGATGGTTGCCCAACCTTATAAATATACTAACAACCACTGAATTGTACACTTTAAGAGGGTGAATTTTTATAACTTGTAAATTATATCTCAATAAAAAATAAATTAAATAAACTACATCCTAAATAGACCACACTGAAATTATGTTAATAATATGAGAAATTTTGCTTTTTAAATGTGACCTTATGAAAAGGATGAGCAATGAAGAGAAGAACAGTAAATATTCAATGAAGATCTTTTACATGTCAGGCATTGTAATGGGTGCTGAGGACATAGAAGGAATAGTTTATAGTCCATGCCCTTAAGGGGTCCAGTCCAGAAGGTCTAAAAGGGATGAATTATGATACAAATCAAGAAATGCTGTTGGGACTTCCCTGGTGGCACAGTGGTTAAGAATCCACCTGCCGAATAAAGAGGGAGACATAGAGAGTGAACTTGAGGACATGGGGTGGGAGGGTGAAGCTGGGGCGAAGTGAGAGTAGCATCGACATATATACACTACCGAATGTAAAATAGTTGGCTGGTGGGAAGCAGCAGCACAGCACAAGGAGATAGGTTCGGTGCTTTGTGATGACCTAGAGGGGTGGGATAGGGAGGCTCAAGAGGGAGGGGATATGAGGACATGTTTATGCATATGGCTGATTCACTTTGTTGTGCAACAGAAACTAACAGTATTGTGAAGCAATTATACTCCAGTAAAGATCTATTAAAAAAAAAAAAAGAATCTGCCCGCCCGTGCAGCAGACATGGGCTCTATCCCTGGCCTGGGAAGATCCCACATGCCAAGGAGCAACTAAGCCCGTGCGCCACAACTACTGAGCCTGCACTCTAGAGCCTGCAAGGCACAGCTACTAAGCCCGTGCACCACAACAACTGAAGCCCGCGTGCCTAGAGCCCATGCTCCGCAACAAGAGAAGCCACCACAATGAGAAGTCTGTGCACTGCAATGAAGAGTAGCCCCCAGAAGAGTAGCCCCAGCTCACCGCAACTAGAGAAAGCCAGAAAGCCCGAGTGCAGCAACAAAGACCCAAAGCAGCCAAAAAATAAAAAAAAAAAAAAGAAAGAAAGAAATGCTGTCAAAGAGAATGAGAAAGAGGGCTTCCCTGGTGGTGCAGTGGTTAAGAATCCATCTGCCAATGCAGGACACGGGTTTAAGCCCTGGTCCAGGAAGGTCCCACATGCCGCCAAGCAACTAAGTCCGTGCACCACAACTACTGAGCCTGCGCTCTAGAGCCTGAGAGCCACAACAACTGAAGCCCACATGCCTAGAGCCTGTGCTCCACAACAAGAGAAGCCACTGCAATGAGAAGCCTTCGCACCACAATGAAGAGTAGCCCCCACTTGCCACAACTAGAGAAAGCCCACACAGAGCAATGAAGACCCAACACAGCTCAAAATAAATAAATTAAATAAATATATATATATATATATATATATATATAAAGAGAATGAGAAACAAACCACATATAGGAAGAAATGCTATAAATTATATAGCTGATAAAGAACTTCCTTGCAGAATATATAAAGAAATCTCAAAGCTCAAAAATAAGAAAATGAACAATCCAACTTAAAAATGGGCAAAAAAACCAAAATGGGCAAAATATTTGAACACATACTTCACCAAAGAAGATATATAAATATAACTAAACACATGAAAAGATGCTCAATATCATTAGCCATCAGAAAAATGCAAATTAAAACCATATTGTGATATTACTACAAACCTGTTAAAATGACTAAAATTAAAAAGACTGTCTGTGGTGGGCTGAAAAATGCCCCCTGACCAAAGCTATCCACATTCTAATTCATGGAACCTGAGACTGTTGCCTTACATGGCCCAAAAGGGGGAAGGGTGTCTTTGGAGATGTGACTGAGTTAACAGTCTAATCCTGAGAATATTATGGACCCTGAATGGGTGGACCCTGAATGCCATCATGAGTGTTTTTATAAGAGAGAGGCAGAGGGAGATTTCACAGACAGAAGAGGAGGAAGCAATGTGATCACAGAAGCAGAGACCAGGATGATGCAGCCACAGGTCAAGGAATGCAGGCAACCACCAGAAGCTGGAAAAGGCATGAAACAGATTCTCTCTTACAAGGGAATGTGGCCCCACTAATACTTGATTTCAACCCAGTGATACTGATTTTGGACTTTTGGCCTCTAGAGCTGTGAGAGAATAAATTTCTGTTGCTTTAAGTCACCAGATTCATGGTAATTTGTTTCAGCAGCCATAGGGACTAATAGGCTGATCACACCAAATGGCATAATCAATTTGGAAAACAATGGCAGTTTCTTAAAAATGTTAAATATACACCATATGATCCAGCCATCCCACTTATAGGGAAATGAAAGTATACACCCATAAAAAAGACTAGTACATGAATATTCATAGCATATAGTTCCAAACTGGAAACAACAATGTTTCTCAACAGGTAAATGCATTAACAAATTATGGCATATCCATACAATGGAATACTACTCAGAAATAAAAAGAAACCAACTATTGATATATACTATGATGTGGATGAAACTCAGAATATTTACTCTGAGTGAAAGAGGCCAGACGCCCCCCTCCAAAAAAAATGGTACACACTTCATAATTCCATTTATATAGAATTCTAGAAAATGCAGACTAATCTATGGTGACAAAAAGTGGATCAGTTGTTGTCAGTGCAGGGAGGTGGGGAGGGCCTGAGGTGATAAATTTGTTTATGATTTTAACTATGGTGACAGTTTCACAGATGTATATGTCAGACAAAATTTATCAAATTCTATAGTTTAAATTTGTGAAATTTATTATACATCAATTATGTATCAATAAAACTGATAAAAAAAAGTGCACTCTAAAAGTCATACACAGGGAGCTGTGGTAGCATAGGAAATGAGGGTTTCCTGCAGCTGATGGGCCATAGGTCTGGGACTGAATTCTTTATTCAGCTCAGTAGTCTTGCCACTGTCATTTTGGGAATGAAGGCTGCTTTGAACCAGGGTTAGAGGTTGGGGCGCTAACGTTGTAGAAACAGGAGTATGCTCAGAGCACTGGTCTAAGAGCTTCAGACATCCTGAGATACTCCTATTCCACCCAACAACTGGTCGTTGAAGGTGAGCTGCAGGTACCCCCTTGTATGTGCAGTGTGGTGATCTAGAGTGACAACACAGGTAAGCCGATGCCAAGGCTGGAGTGATGTAGGCACAAAACTAGGGCTGGAGCAGATGATTTGGGGGCAGAGAACACAGCAGTAGAGAGGGGAGAGAAGGGTCTAATTTAAACCTTATTTTGTGAGTGTAATCTTCACTTCAGAGGCAAGAAAAACATCTACAGGTAATCAGGGCACTTTCTGGCATTTCCTGCATTGCTTCAAATATCCACAAATCACACTGATGAATCCCCAAAGCACCTACTTAAGACAGCAAAGAGGCACTTCCCTGGCGGTCCAGTGGTTAAGAGTTCGCCTTCCAATGCAAGGTGTGCGGGTTCGATCCCTGGTCGGGGAGCTGAGATCCCACATGCCTTGCAGCCAAAAAATCAAAACATAAAACAGAAGCAATATTGTAACAAATTCAATAAAGACCCCCGCCCCCAAAAAAGAGCTAATTTCTTAAAAAAAAAAAAACAGCAAAGAAACACTTTATGAGATAATTTAGTGGATTAAATGCCAGAGACACATTCTTGAAACATGCATTCCTCTTTGTATATGCTTGACTTCTCTTTGTTATTGAAGAACCATAGATCCTAGTTGAAGTGATTTGCCTAAAGCTCAGATGAGGTATCTAGCAGGCCAGCAATGTTCTGTTTCTTGTGTTATAGAATCTGATACAATTCAACTGTGAAGACACATGCTATTTAGCTTTACAAGGTATTATTTTGATTTGTAAAAACTGATTAGCCTTTTCAGCTCCAGGCTACTGAGCATTTCAAATCTTTTCTCAACAAACAATGAATTGGTGCTTTCTGTAGGACGTATAACAAATGCTACGATTGTATGTGTTAGGATGAATCAAGCAAAATCAAGGAAAATAAACCACATTAAACATAATTTAGTCCTTCATTTAAATGACAAATATCAGTGGTCTCCTTATAGCTACATATTTGTTACCGAGTCAAACGGGTCGGCTTATCTGTCAAGCAGTAAAGCCAGTCTACTGGCACTAAGCTAATGTTCAAAAGGCCCAAACTCCCTGATGGCTTTCATGGAAAGTTTTTTAAAGACAGGGTGAGGAAGTGGGGCTGGGGGCATATGTGATCAGCTCGTGGACATTCTTCTGATTAGTTGATGGTGAGGTAATTGGGAGTCAACATTATCTATGTTCCAACCGGTCTGGGGTCTACCTGCTGGTGGTCAGCATACAGTTAACTTTTCCCACCTGGTGAGGGTTTTAGTATCTGCAAAACAGCTCAAAGGATATGGCTCAGAATATTATCTATAGCCCTTGAGGAGGACCTAAACGTCTTTTACTTTGTTTAATAACTAAATTATTATTACTTTTTCTTCCTTGACTATTTTCCTTTCTTTCTGAATTTTCTCATTACTCTGATTAAATTTATTCTTTGGAACTCAGGGAAGGCCTAGGAGGCTAGTTTTTCTACAGACAAGAGGCAGACAGAGGACATGGGGAGAGGTCTGTCCTGGGAAGGCCACACAGGGTCCTGCTCGGTTACATATTGAAAATTAAGCCTGATAGCTATTGTAAATCTACCAGTCAATTTTGATTTCTCCTGAATGGCCTTATCATTCCATTATTTCATGCGACATTTCTAACTGGGAACAATAAGTCACTTTTTATTATATTAAGGATTCTGTTGGTGATAAATGTGGCAGTTGCCCTTGGGGTCAGAAAGATGGATTCAGGTGTTTCCAGGTGTTTTGACTAGTTGAATGTGTCTCATTCTGCTTTTTACTTAGGAGAGAGTACATTTTCTTAAATCAGACAGATTTCTTGTTTCTGTCTTTTCCAGTTAGTCATTGAAATAGTTGTTGGTGACTTTCAATAAAAATTATCATTGTTTTTATTTTTTATCTCTGTGTTATGTCTCAGTCAGAAGTTACTTCTTTTCTTTTTTTCTTTTTTTGTTTTTATGTGATACGCAGGCCTCTCCCTGCTGTGGCCTCTCCCGTTGCGGAGCACAGGCTCCGGATGCGCAGGCTCAGTGGCCATGGCTCACGGGCCCAGCCGCTCCGCGGCATGTGGGATCTTCCCGGACCGGGGCACGAACCCGTGTCCCCTGCAGCGGCAGGCGGACTCTCAACCACTTAGAAGTTACTTCTAAGTACTTGAATGATATCTTCAAACACAAAGTACAAAATAGGAGATTCAAATTGGTTTTAATCTTGAGACATCCAGAAATGCAAAAGTCAAGAGCCCTGTATTGGCATAGGATTGGTGTCAAATGAGTGAATTTGATAATTGCCTGTTATCTTCTTATTTGCATACCTTATTCTGCAAAAAAAAAAGTTTAAAAATAGAATATAATATTGTATATGTTTTTGGCATGTGTACCTAACTGAATTTTTGGTACTTCCTGAGGCAGTTCTTTACTTTGTTACATGTAGAGATTTTTATCCTCCAACCAACTCATTTAATGAGTAGTCTTAGAAAACCCTTCATCAGCACTTTCCTTTCCTTCCTCAAGGCCTCAGAGCCCTACGTTGTTGGAGCCACCGGGATGCAGAAAGCTGGCTGCCTTCTCCGGCAGATGGTCAGCCTGAGCACACCCCACAAGCCTATTTTTTATTGTTTCTTGTTCTTTTTCAAAATCTCCAATCAAAGAAACTGAAATTCAAAACAAAATCAATTGAAATTCTTGATTGAAATAAGATTGGGATGATAGCCTCCAATCTAGAGCTGCTTTCTAAGCAGAACCTATTTTAGTGTCTGATTAGTCAGATCACTCAGTCACTGCAGGTTTGTACTGGAGTGGAACATCCTATCCTCCCGGATGTAAAAACTAAAGAAAGAAAAAAAGGTGGAGGAATAGATGAGTCAATCTTAGGAGACCAGAAATATACCTTGAGAGATGATCAGTATTTCAAAGGATTGTTTTAATTCTTTCTTAGCAAGTTAATAAACAGGCTTTGCAGTTAGGCTCCAGAAGCCCTACCTGTGTTAGCAGGGTTTTCTCAGCTGAGAGCTGTTTTCTTTGGTGGTTTTGGGTTTGTGTCCTCTCGCTGCCACTACAGGTCCTGCTCTCTAATGGTCCCCTGTGGGGCCCAGCCACAGTCATCTGCTTGGCAGCAGGGACTTTGGCAAGTCCCAGCAAGGATGTCAGAGAGGAGTCATGAAAACATCTAATTTGGGATGAATTTAATTGTTGTTAAAGTCCATTTTCTGATTGGAAACTCTAGTAGTTCTAGACCTGCTGTCCTCATCTCCAAGCCCTAAGAGTTATGTTAAATACCCTGCACGTGACCTTATCCATCCTCCGAAGGGAGTCTGGGTTCTAGCTGGTGACCTCAAATTACTATCATGAAATTCACCCTTTATCGTTCCTTTCTCTAATCAGAGCTTTCATATTTTAGCTCTGTAGCTGCCAAATTCTCAGTTTTGCTTTTAACAACTAAGCTTGACTGATACTTTCATTGAAGGATAGGAAAAAAAATTAACTAGAAACTTGATGATTGAAAGGAGTTAGTATCAGCTGCAACACAAAATCACCTGCCAGTTACAGAAGGCACCTTCGGTTCAAAAAAGCCAAGAGTCACAAAAGCAATCTCTCTGGACCTCAGTTTCCTCATCTGTAAAATGAAGAGGTGGACTACATAATTTTTTAGTTTTCTCTGACTTCTAGCATGACAAGAATCAGTAGATTCGTTTTTTTTTTTTTTTTTTTTTTTTTTTGCGGTATGCGGGCCTCTCACTGTTGTGGCCTCTCCCGCTGCGGAACAGAGGCTCCGGACGCGCAGGCTCAGCGGCCATGGCTCACGGGCCCAGCCGCTCCGCGGCATGTGGGATCTTCCCGGACCGGGGCACGAACCCGTGTCCCCTGCATCGGCAGGCGGACTCTCAACCACTGCACCACCAAGGAAGCCCAGTAGATTCGTTTTTAATTGGGATTTTAGGGTCTCCTATTTGCTTAAATCATATACCCTTTTTTTATCTTCATTCTCGTTTTCTCCTGTATTAGAAAATGGCTCTTTATTAATTTGGTAAATATTTGTTAAACGCCTACTCTGGACCAGGCACTCTTGTAGCTACTGAAAGTACAAAGACACTGCTCTCAAGGTGCTTGTGGTCTAGTTAACAGATGCCCTTGTCCTTTCTTTCCTCATCTCACATGGTAGTAAATCACTACTATTTACCCATCTCTTTCATGATCCCTTCTCGCTCTCCTCTGATGGCTCCCCTTCCTTTTTGTAAGTTTAATTAATCCTAAGGATCAGTCATCCCTCTGTCTTAATTTCCCTACACTTTTCCCCTAAGACAGGTCTACTAATGGATATTAAATATGTATCTTCCAAAATGCTTATGTCCTTGATTTCTCTGACCTTTTGGCCTTAAGTCATTCTGTCAAACTCACATGCCAGGACAATAATGCAAGGCACAGACACTGTAGTTCTATTTCTTTACCAAGAAGATTCATTACATCTCCCCTGACCTGCTCTAGCCAATTCCACCTCATTCCTAGTTTTTAGTTTTGTCTCCATTTCTGGATCTTCATCCACCCTTCACTCTGCTCACTGAACCTAGTTCCTGTATTAGTTTCCTAGGGATGCTGTAACAAATTACCACATATTATGTGCCTTAAAACAACAGAAATTTATTCTCCCACAGTTCTGGAGGCCAGAAATCCAAAACCAAATTGTTGACAGAGCCATGCTCCCTCCAAAGACTCTTGGGAAGAATCCTTCTTTGCCTCTTCTAACTTCTGGTGGTCGCTGCCAATTCTTCACACACCTTGGCTTATAGATGCATCACTGGAATCTCTGCCTCCATTTTCACATGGCCTTCTCCCCAGTGTCTCTATCTGTGTCCAAATTTCCCTCTTCTTTTTTTTTTTTTTGCGGTACGCGAGCCTCTCACTGTTGTGGCCTCTCCTGTTGCGCAGCACAGGCTCCGAATGCGCAGGCTCAGCGGCCATGGCTCACGGGCCCAGCTGCTCCGCGGCATGAGGGATCTTCCCGTACCGGGGCACGAACCCGCGTCCCCTGCATCGGCAGGCGGACCCTCAACCACTGCGCCACCAGGGAAGCCCTCCCTCTTCTTATAAGGACATTGGATTTAGGACTCACCCTAATCCAGTATAACTTCATCTTAACTTTATTACACTTGCAAAGACCTTATTTGTATGTGTGTGTATCTCTCTCCGTCTTTTTCCCCTACTGGATATATCCTACTGGTTCTGTTGCGCTGGTGGAATCCTTACTAATATAGCATGTAATAAACATTTGTTGAATGAATGAATTAAATGCAAAATGAACAAGCAAGCTTTCTATAGTTAGGCAGTGAGCTCATTTTTCCAGCTTTAGTATAGTCTGCCTTCCACTAATAGATCAATCTCCTTTAACATCAGTTTTATCAATTTATTCATCTTCCAAGGAATTGACTTCAAACTCATTCCTTGGATTTCCAGGAGCTCATAATGTGAGTGCTCTCTTATCATGCAGTAAGACCTAGTGATTATAAACATGCTCTATGGCATTAAAAAGACATGAGTTCAATTCAGGCTTCACTGTTTACTAAATATGTGATCTTGGATGCATTATGTTATTTCTCTGAGCTTCATTTTACTCATCTGAAAAATGCAAGTCACCTCAAAGAATTATGAGTAAATAAGACAATATATCTCAAGTTCTTAGCTGAATGCATGAAAGGTACTAAGTACCAAACAAACGTAATAGTCTCTTATTATCATCTCTGCTCTACTCAAGTATGAACTCGCCATTCTAGTCAAGCTGGTCTGCTCACATCCTAGAGATTCCCAGCCTCATGTCCTCCTAGAAGTGCCTTCCTTTTTTCCCCCTCTCATTTCTCCTCTTCTTTCTTACTCTCCTCATTTACTATTTTTGAAAGCTAGTTTCAAATCTGTTTCTACCATCTCAATCCTCATTAGCCCAACCTGCTTCTCTGTGGACAACATCTTATTTATGTTGAAAATGTTAGTTTCACTTCCAGGGAGAAGGAGTAGATGTGTTTTTCCAACACATCAGAAGACTCTGGAAATTACAGAGAAAAAGGCAAAACAGCTAAAGACTTGGGGACACAAAGAATAATACAGTGGTGAGTTCCCTGGGTTTTCTTTTTGTCTCATATGCCCGAACTTGGAGCTGAAGCAGCGAGTAGCTTAGAAATGCTAAATAGACAGACTGAAACAAAACAAAACCCCAACAAAAGACTATATCCAACGGACCAAGAAAAGGGAAATCTGGCAAGACAGAAAACTTCTAGATAATAACAGCTCTACTGTTATTATCAAACATCACAGAAAACACTACAGCTTCACTCCCACCCATGCCAGCAAAGGCCAAATGGGGAGCCTAGCCTTCCATACTTGTGAGGCTGTAATGAGACACCCAACACTCTGAGTGGGGTGGTGTCACAGAGGGTCAACTAGGGAGCTTGGGATTCCATCCATCTCCCTTTCCCTGGAGAGGTCTCAGAGGAGGCCTCAAAGAGCGTCAGGACTTTCACGATTATCCGATGGTAATGAGGTCATTCCTGTTGCAGTGAACATGTGAAAATCAAAATTTAAAATGCAATCCCATTTGTAAATGCTCAAAAAAAACAACAACACTTACTTAGGTGTAAATCTAGCAAAATGTGTATAGGGACACACCATGTTCATGGATTAGAAGATTCAACATAATAAAGGTATCATTTCTCTCCTATTGATATACATGTTTAACACAATTCCTATCAAAATCCCAGCAAGATTTTTTGTAGATCAAGACAAAATTGTTCCAAAATTTATATGGACAGGTGAAGAAACTACAATAGCTAAAATTTTTTTTTGAAGAATAAAGTGGGAGGAACCAACTACCTAATTTCTAGACATTATATAATGAAAGTAACCAAGACTATATGATATTGGCAGAGGGACAAACACATAGATCAATGGAACAAAATAGAGAATCCAGAAATAGACCTACACAAATATGCCCAACTGTTTCTTGACAAAGATGCAGAAACAATTCTATGGAGGAAAGATAGCAAAACAAATCATGCTGGAGCAAGTGGACATCCATAGGCCATAAATAAATAAATAAATAAATGAGAAGAAAAGAAATTTGAGAAAAGTCTTATGCCTTATATAAAAAATAACTCAAAATGGATAATGACTTAAATGTAAAATGATAAAACTCTTAGGAAAAAAGCATAGGAGAAAATCTTTGGTATCTAGGACTTGGCAATATGTTCTTAGATTTGACACCAAAAGTATGATCTATATAAAACAAAAAAATTGATAAATTGGGCTTCATCAGAATTAAAAATTTTACCCTGTAAAGGACCCTGGTAGGAGGGGCAGAGAAAAGCTATTTGCAAGCCACATATCCAAACAAAGCACTAGTATGTACAATATGAAAAGAACTCTCGAACTCAAAAGTAAAAAAGCAGACAGTTCATTTAGAACATCAGCAAATACATGAAGAGAATTTTCACCAAATAATATAGAAATGGCAAATAAATACATGAAAAGATGTTGACATCATTAGCCATTAGGGAAATACAAATTAAAATTACAATGAGATATCCCTACACACCTATTAGAATGACTAAAATAAAAATAATGACAACACTAAATGCTGACAAGGATGTGGAGAAATGGATCACTCATACACCTTTGGTGAGAATGTAAAGTGGTACATTTACTCTGGAAAATGATTTGGCAGTTTCTTATAAAGCTAAATGTGTAGCTACCATACAACCAAGTAATCCAACTCCTGGGTATCCCAGAGAAATGTAAAGTATGTTCACAAAAAATAATTTTATATGAACATTTATTAGCAACTTCATACATAATAGCTCCAAACTGGAAACAACCCAAATGTCCTTCAACAGGTGAAGAGTTAAACAGTGATAATCCATACCATGGAATATTACTCAGCAATAAAAAGAACAAGCTATTTGTACTCACAACAACCTGGATGAATCTTCAAAGAATTATGCTGAGTGAAAAAAGCCAATCCCAAGTTGCTACACATTATATGATTCCATTGAAATGACATATTTATAGAAGTGGATTACAGATTAGTGGTTGCCAGGAGTTAAGGAGGGGGTGGTATCAGGAGGAAAATGGATGTGTCTATTAAAGAAAACTTGAGGGATCCTTGTGCTCACAGAAATGATGGAAATTTCCATCATTTACATGGACCATCATTTCCATCAAATACATTCCATGTATCTTGACTGTATCAATGTCAATATCCTGGTTGTGATTTTGTACTATGGTTTTGTAAGATATTGGCATTGGGAAGAAACTGAGTAAAGCGTTTTTCTAACAAATGCATGTGAGTCTACAATTATTTCAAAATAAAAGGTTTAATTAAAAGAAGTTATCATATATTATAATCTCTTCCATATTGTTTACTGTTTGTTCCAGGTAAGATTATCTTGGCTCCGTAGTAGATTTTAAACTACTGAGAGTAAGGACTATCTCACCAATCTGATCTCTGTCATGGTGTTTGGCACAAAATAGGTGTTCAGACAGCTGGGTGAATGAATATTGTTGAATGAATGCTCCACTGTGCCTAAGATAGGTAGATATAGCATATGGCTTGAGCTCATTTGTCAAGCCAGATGGAGGGAATTGGGGGAATAGATGTACTTTTAGCACTGCCAACATCCATGTTACTACCAAGGATAAGATATAGGAAACAAAGCAACACAGAGCCATCACAATATCTACGCCCAGACAAACCCTCTTCAACACCACCCCATGCCCCATTGAAATGCTGAAGGAAGAGAAAATGAGCTAAATATCTCAGTAATCTTTCTCCTGCTCAGAGAAGCTAAGAAGAAAGTTGTAATAAAAATAATCCAGCAGAAGTTGATAAAAACCCAATGTTCCAAGGTTCAGCAGAGAGTAACCAAGTAGAAGTTTCTCTGTTATTTCTTGCTGTGCTGTCTGTGTGTTTTCCTGGTCTGGGTGCAGCCCCTTAAAGGGGCTAACTGAGCTGGATATAAACCAGAATGTTTTTAGGACGTAATTAATAATACACCTTCTTTTGATTCACGTTTCAAAGGCTCAATTTAGGGACACCAGGTTTCGTTTCTTTTGTTGTTGTTTGTTGTTATTTTTTTATCTCTTGTTGCTTAGCTTTTAGTTTTTTATGCATGTCCATATTAAATGTTAAAATCTGTCTCAATACTGATAAGAGTAAAAATACTAATTGGGTCCTAAAAGATGTAATAACTAGTGACAATCAGATCAACAGAAATTCACCTACGTTGTGGCTAGCTGCATGGATGGCCAAACTAAGATATGATTAGATAGATATTTATAGGTTAGATATTAATTGGACCTTCATTGAATGTTCCATATTATAGAACATTAATGAAGATGAATAAGACATAATTTTTTTTTCCTTTAAAGAGCTCACAGACCAGAAGATAGACACATAAAAACAATTACAGCCCTGTAATAAAAGCTATAACAGTGGTGTGTTCATGGTGTCAATGGAAACATAGAGAGAGGAGAAACTAACTCAAACTGTATACTGTGGCTAGTTTCTAAGAGTCATAGAATCCTACGGTTTTCAAAAAAATCTGAGTTTGTTTCCCAGCTCCAAAATGGTCTCTTTACTTAACTGTGAGAAATTACAGGACACCATGTGGTTTAAAATTTAGGATCTGGCATTTCTAACATGTGTGCTATGCCTGAACCTGCCCGAGGTCCAACTGTTTCCAGGTACCGCCCAGAGAATCAGTGGGTGAAGGTAAGAGCCTAGAATTTGGAGCCAGACTCCTTGAATTGAAATCTCAGCACTGCTACTTATTAATGGCCAAGTCACTTAACCTATCTGGACTTTACTCTTCCCAGCTGTAAAGTGGAAGTAATAATGCTACACTTATCCTTCGCTAATTTCTGAAACCACCCATGAATTTAAATGGTATAGCATTTACCTCATTGCATTCTTATCCTATTACTTTCAACCATTTACAGGACCTTTAGCTGTATAATAATAATAATACACTCAGCTGTATAATGGTGATCCACAATTTGATTTGATTCTCCATCCACTGTATAAGATAAATTTCAAGTTTCTCAAAATTTTCATGACACTATGCAATTTTCTAAAACATATATACCTACATACATATTTGACCAGAAGCAAATAAACTGGAAGTTGTAGTAATTAGAATTCTGGCAGGAAATGGAGAGCATGATGCATGTGGGTAATTTGAGGAGAGTTTTTGAAAGGGACAGAGATATGAGAAGGGTGTAGGGAAACTACAGGGGACACTGTGGCCCCCCAGGTGGAGTAATGGCAGGGAGCCATTGCCACTCTTAAACCTGAAGGGCAAGGGGAGGGAGCAGTTATCGGAATTCAGAGAAAGGTCATTCAACAGGAGCTATGACCTTTGATAGGCCCATGGCAACCCAGCAGAAAGCTATCTAGGGGAAAGATACCCTGATTTCCCTCTCCTCTCTCTGTGACCTTCTACCAGATTCTCCCTACCATTGGCCAAACCCAACAGAAAGCCAGACAGCAACGGAATCATTGAGGTCATGCATACAGGTCAGCTTCCCAGAGCACAGAGCAGGGGTGAGATGAGTAGAGCATAGTTCTGGAAGGCAAACGATAGAAGCTAATGTAGAAGACTATTTTATGGTGAAATTCTATTGCAACAACAAAAACAACAGCAAAATGAAACAAAAAGCAAACTCAAGACTGGTTGACAACTGGTCCCTAACTGGCCTCTTAGCCAGAATTCAAACCTAGAGAAAGATTTTCAAAAGCTAAGAAACCTCTAGGAAGAGCATCCTCCTAAATGCTCACATCAGATGTGGCCACAAGAGACAGTAACTAGGGAATGTCTTCTCCAAATGTATAGCCATGGGGCAAAGGAAAATAAAGAGGATTTCCCCAGAGGGCAGAGCCAGGGTCAGAGGAGAAAAACTCCATTGCCTAAGCACAAGGGCCTCATTCTTACTCTTACTGTCCAGCAGGATGTAATATGGGCTGTGTGTTTCCCATCTGTACCTTCCCAAATGGGAGTTTTTAAAATTGTAGTTATCCTGTTTCTTCCTCCATCATCATATACTCGGTGTATTTGGATCAGATATCATTAATTTTATTTATTTATTTATTTTATTTTTAACATCTTTATTGGGGTATAATTGCTTTACAATGGTGTGTTAGTTTCTGCTTTATAACAAAGTGAATCAGTTGTACATATACATATGTTCCCATATCTCTTCCCTCTTGCATCTTCCTCCCTCCCACCCTCCCTATCCCACCCCTCCAGGCAGTCACAAAGCACCGAGCTGATATCCCTGTGCCATGCGGCTGCTTTGCACTAGCTATCTACCTTACGTTTTGTACAGATATCATTAATTTTAAACTTAAGTTTACCAAGTCACAGGGAACTACAGCCAGAACTATTGCAAAGGACTGGATCTTACATAGAGATACTAGACTTTGACCTGAATGTAGTAACTAGAGATTATTCCGTGGGAGAAGAAGTAAACGTATTCCACATGAAATGAATATATGAAAATAAGGAAATGTGTGAATTATGTGTAGCCAAGAGGGTAGACTGTGGTGGACACCCTGGATGGACTATCCAAGAGGCTTTCACAAACCCCCTTTTTCTTGCCTTTCTCTACTAAAGAGACTGAAAGCTAAAATACACATCTTTCAGACTCCCTTGCAGCTATAGATAACATAATTGTGGGTACTGAAATGTAGAGACTTCTTTCTAGAAGTCTCTAAGGCTGGGTTACTGTTCTTTCTCCCTAGACTATAGACATGATGCCTAAAGTTGGAACAGTCATCTTCCAACCATTAGCATGAATTCTGTGTGCTAAAGATGAGAGAGCAAAACAATAGATGAAGCCTGGTTTCCTGATTACTATTTAGCAAGAATTTTGGTCAATGTAATGAATACAGACTTACCTCATAAAATGACTATTCAGTTGGTGCTTTTTTACTATATAGCTATTTAAAAGTCATCCATTTTTGGACAAAGACTCCTTTTGTTGTTTTTGTTGTCTTCATGACTTTTTCACTCCAAATGCACTAAGTAGGTGTACTATAAGAAGTGATATTTTGACATTACAGCTTCAGGCAAAGACATACTCCAGTAAATCCTGACCACGAAGCTGTTAGTCAGAGAATATCATATAGACCAAATATGAAGTGTGCACCATATTGAGAGGGTTAAATTCATTAAAATAGGAAAAGCATTGAGAACAATGACTACTACATAACACCATCAGGGCCAGCTTCATAAGCCAGCTTCATGGGCAAGCAGCCTGTGGAGTCACACAGGGCTCAGTGCTTAGAAAGATACCATGCTTGGTTTAATGCTCTGCTGCTGCTGTCTTGATATTCTTAATAATTTTATCTTTGAATTTTTGTATTGTAAATAAACTCTGATGGAACCACAGAGCACACACAGGAGCAGAGGAGGTACTTGCAAACTTGGGTGTCCTCCACTCCTTGCTGCCTCATTTGCATATTGTACCTGTGGTACACCATGAGCACAGAATGCCGGCGGTTGCGAGCTGAGCAAGACTCAAAGCAAGAACAAAGTAAGCATTTATGCTACATCTACAACAGAGTAAATGATGGCATTGACAGCCCCAGGAGACCATGTTCTCTGTTTCAACCAAAATTTGCTCCAAACGCAGAAAGAAGGCAAAGGCATTCTAAGAAATAAGAACAACCAAGGAACTCTACCATATCCTTCTTATTTACCAATATTAACCAACCTGCACTGAAAATTATGACATAGAAGAAAAGAGAAATATAGGGCAACCCATAGTTCCTTTTCCTTTCAGTCCTCCTTCCCTCAACAGAAGGCTTAGGTAGAGAATGCTAACAGAATATGTAAGTATCAAGAAGCAAAATAAAGACAGTTGAGTTAGTTTTGTGCAGTGTTTCACTGTTCAGTAAGAACAAAATGCATATATATGTATAAGCTGCAAAATACAAATGGTATAATTTCAGTAACCCCATATACAAGTTAAACGTTCTTGTATTTGCATTTAAAAACAGCATCACCCAATATAAAAATGAATGGCAAAAATTCATGCTAATAATTTAAAATCTTAATTTTTCTTTACTTAGAATAAGTAGAAATTTATAAACATAGGGTAAGTTGAGAGAGAGCACACAGAAGAAAAGAAAAAGCTTTATATTGTAGTACCTTTAATAGCATTTTGTTTGTTTGTTTTGAACAAGAGGCGCTACATTTTCCTTTTGTTCTGGACTCTGCAAATTTTGTAGCTGGCCCTAAATGATACACATTTACACACAGAACATAAACCGTAACTATAAGCTAGCTATAGTAAACACTAATTAGACATCCAATTAATAGTGCCCCAATAAATGGCCTTTAATAGAGGGGGAGGAAAACACAACTTTACTAAGAGAGCTTATTCTATCTGTAAGTGTTTAGTCTAGCTTAAGATCCAGATCCTGTAATATTTGTGAAAAAACACGTTCTCTCGCAAATCTAATGTCAGAGAAAAGCGGAGAGGCAAGAGCCACAGGTAGGGATTAATATGAGACCCAGGACTTGACTCGCTGAGCTCTTCCATGCAGCTCCTGCCCTCTGCAACAGGGATGATCACTCTCACCATGAATGTCACCTTGGATGTGGCTGCAGAGAAGGGGCAGATTAATGGGTTTTGCCTTACCTCTATTGTTTTAAATTGTCCTAGGGCAGAGGCCAAAGGGGTACCATAAAACTAGCACAGGCACCCAGGTCTATTTGTAGGCTAAAAAATTTTGAAGTCCAGGTGCTATATCCAAAGTCTATGACTCGCATAGATCTAAGACATTGGTTAATAGTCCATGGGATTGAAGCCTACTATGTTTTTTTAAGGAGTATCATGGTCAGAAAACCCCTAAGCGTGGTTCAACCTGCTCGAGCCTCTAGGACTTGCATCAATAGAAAGTGGTCTCAGAAAGATGTACAGTCACCAGAACAGCCCCAATTTCCATTGTTGTTCTGGGTTATTAGATGAGGGAGGTCTTCAGAAAGGAGAACGAGTGGTCATGGAAATCTATGAGCCAAGGAGATGCCTCCCAAGGTCAGAAGCTGGGGCAGCTGGTGGATAGACCAAGGACCACAAGGGCATGGAGTCCCTGCTATTCCTGTCCAGCAGGAGATAATATATGCTATAGTCCAGGGACTACTGTGTTCTCTCTTTTCCCAAATGAGAGATGTTATTGAAGTTATTCTCTTCTCTATCCACTATTTTATATAGCGTTGCTTGACTTGGTTAAACATGAAGAGCTACATTTGAAGGGGGACTGGATAGCACCCAGAGAACCTGGACTTGGAGCTGCTTGAAGCACATAGAAGATACATGATTTAACTTCCGCTCGGGAGTTTGCAGGATCTGACTTGTTAATATCCACTGCCACTGTCACAGAGGCTCACTGAGACTCTACTGATGTCCTGGCCAAAGGGGCTGCCTCCTGCCTCCAAAGCTGCCAATGAATGGCTATGCTGCCCTCTTCGGAATGTTTCGTGTTCTGAAGGCACACGGTGGCCTGTGCCTGACTGGGGAGAAGGTGCTTCCCCCTTATCTGGGCATAGAAGCAGCACTGCCTACATCCTCATGTCTCAGTGTCATACAGAGTCCCTTATATAAACAGCTCCTTCAGCCTCTGCCTGCAGCCACTCTCTCCATTGACTCAACCCCTGCCCATGGGGCTGGCCAAGGAGCATCACTGAAACTCTACCTCATTCCCCCACATCTCCTTCCCTCTGGGACTTGGACTCCTGCTTCTCTTCTTTTTCAACGAACAAAACAAAGCAGACCCTCTGGCAGGCCTGCCTTACCAAATCAGCAGACAAGTCTGGTCCCGTCTGAATCCCCGGTACAAATCACTGCAGAAAACAGACTGACCTGAATATTCATATAGTCTATTTAAGAAGGCCTTAGTATCTTGGAGTGATTGAGCAGAAAACCAAAACTACTTGAAACTGACTTGCCATTTGATTTTTAGGGTAATCCACTGGAATTGAGCAGAGGCAGTAGAGGAATACTATTTATTAACGAGCGAGGGCTATTGTACATAACAGCAAAGAGGATTTTTCTTAATTTCAGTTGAGAACAATTCATGGCAAGTGGACCCATGTTTTAGAGAGGTGCTAGACCATCTCTATAGGACTTGTTAAGAGGTGACTCCAAACTGGCTCTGCTGCCTTTTCCAGGTTGAGCGAAGGATTGAGAATGAGCCTTTCTTGGAAGTCTGGTGGGCGCTGAGCTCTGTGGCATGGCCCTCCCCTCCCACTGGGAGAGAGATGGTGCTACCCTCTCCCACCTCCAGCCAAGTGAGGGGGCTCCTCCATAAACCCTTACAAAGCTATGGTCCTGGAATGGCCACTGGTGAGAGCGTTCACAGAAGACTGTGACACATGACTCCCAGCGTTTAGAGCATCTGGGGTCTGACTCCTGCCAGGAAACTTCTAAGGTTCGAGGTTCTCTGGACCTGCCCCTGAAGCAGGGCAAGGGAAGCAGCTGCAGTGAGGCAATGCTGGCTGTGCTTCCCTTGAGGGACAGTAGATTCCCTGGGCCAGAGTGGCCATCGTGGGACATTGCAATGGAAACAGGATTTGGGGAGGTGGGAACAAGTAGTCATCTGGGGAGTGCACCACCCACATCAATGCACACATAGTGCTGGAGGTATTTGAGGGCAAAGAACCCCCCAAAAGAGAGCCAGCTTTGGTGCATCTGCCACGCAGGAGTCACAAACACCACATTAGAACAGCACCCATTCAGTCATAACTGTTTACCTCCTTACCTGTCTATCTCCTCTCCCTGCCATTTCCTCCAACCCTGGAGGAGCCAAAGGGTGCACACTGAGTAGGAGAGGAAAAGTGGAGGAGCCACGTCGGGGAATTGTGAAAATATGGAGTAGATCAAGCCCCCTTCCCCACTGCTAGTCTGTGGATGGTGGCAGGGAGAAGCTGGAGAGATCAAAGTTTTCATTTTATCCTACGGGATTTGTTAACACTGTGCCTGAAAGTTAAACCTTTTAATCTCTGAAAGGGACTGCAAATCTATAGGATCTGCTTAAGCTCTCATCCAGGGGCCAAGAAGGGAAACACGATGGGAGATATCTGAAGATCAAAGTGGGAGAAAAATGAAGGGGCTTCCTGCCTGCACCCCCTGGAGTCCAACGCATTCTACAAACATTTTACATCTGGGATACCGGGGAGAAACTGGAAGAAGTAGTTAACATGTATGGATTTCAAGTAAATGCCCTGCTGGAGATAAGTGGAATTGATGTTTGCAATGTTGTATTTCACTATTAAATTTATAGCATTAGATCGGGAGGCATTAAATATGGCTCTTTCTCATCGTTTCTATCAATGACAACCAAAATTATTTCCCACCTCAGTAATTCATTCCTTTGGGAGAAAAAAATCTAAGAACTTGCTTTTTATACTTAACATTATATCATAACTATTTTCCATGTTATTTCATATTCTTTTGAGTGCAGTTTTAAATGACTTTATAACTACATCCTATAAAAGGACATTTTGATTGCTAACAGTTTTTTTTTTTTTTTTTAATGAATAGCAAAGCATGTAGATAGGACTTTTCACATATTTTAAAGCTTAATTCCTTTGGTTATATTCCAAGAACCAATGGGACTCTTAAGTCTCATTATTATTTCATTTTCAATTTTTGACAATTCAAGGTATAATTGATTCCTATTGATTATGATTGAAAGTAATTTGTGTTCTATTTCATGGCCTTACTGGTTAGAAAAAGCAGTTTAGTCTAAAACTGATCACTTTTTAATTTTCCAAATCAAGCGCTCATAAATTAACAATTTATTCTTTGAGCCTTCAACTTCTGATTTTAGCAATAAGTTATTTTGTGTTAAATGCTTGTGTTTATTGTCCAAAAAACACTAGTTTATTTTAATCCTCATTTACATATTATATGTACTACATTAAGAGTAAATTATCTTTAAAAATACTTTGTGATTAAGAATTCTCACTTCGTAGAATAGCCATTTCCTTATTGTCAGTTTGTGAGATTTTATCATAACACGCTTATAGCAAAAGACTCAGTTGTTTTAAGAATTCAAAGTAATTTGAATTCATTGGCTAGACAGTTCTGTGGAAATAAAGTAACTCATACTACATATGAGAAAGTTTGAGTGAAGTTATTACTTATTAAAATTCCCTCATATTTAATAGTAAAATAATATTAAATACATTGTATGAGCAGAATAAAGCATATTCCACATTATTTTGCTTATAAATGTAGTTTCATAAAACAAATAAAGTTTCAATTGTCCAAAAAGAGGAAAGAGAAGAGCAATAATAATAAACCATACCTGATCTAAACCAATGATGTGGAAATTTTAAACAATGTCCATACATATGACTAATATTTAAGGACCTGCATTTGGCATTGTTATTTTTAATGTGTGCAGGATAATATGCATAAAGGTAACGTAATTTTAAAGTTTAATTAGAATTTTTGGCCCTATGTCTTTCAGCAAACTAAACTGGACTCCTTCCTCAGTTGCCTTTGGCAATAAACACTACAGTGACTGATCTTCATGACCTCATCCTGGAATTTGGCTTGAGTGACCAGTTTTAATCAACCTGAAAATAATGCCTCTTTGTCTATTGGAAAACGAATGGTGACAGATTGGCTCTTTCTGCTATAACCATAGCTCATCTGACTAGCTTTGTCCATGAAAGCCTTAGAAAAGTATGAAATACAATTTGAGGAGTTAGTTGTGTGTGAAAATCTTAATGAACTCAGTCACCTTGTAATTTACTGGCCAAGAAGCAGCTGTCTGAACAGATTAGCCATTAAATCTCAGATGTGGGGCTGTTTGACCTGAATTTACATATTTTTAAAATCCAATTTTGCAGGATGTGGTCAGCTCTCTGAGTCAAGTGAGGAGTCTGAGCAGTGCCTCACTCCTATCATGTAACAAGGCTACGGAGCAGAAGCTGAGCCAGTCACTAGTAGAAAAACAAAAGGTGACACTATTTTCATTTGTTTTACATAGTTTTAGTAAATTAAAATGGTTTTATACAATTAGCATTCCCTCACTGGCCACTTGTGTTCTCTGAAAGGCTAAATTAACATTCAACTACAGCAATGGTGGGTAATAAGAACATCACTTATGTTGGTCTTTACAGTGTATTTATTTCTGAATACAGATATGACTGTTGTTGGGATAACAAAAACTGAAAATAAAATAACGAAGACATTCAAATAGTATTGCTAAAGGAAATGCCCAGAAGAACTGGGGAGGTAAAAAGTTGGGTTGTACAAGAGACTACTAATGGACCTCCAGGATTAGCAATAGAATCCCGCTCAGAACATACACTACACTTCTCAGGCTCCCTTGCAACTAGGTGAGGCCATGTGTTATGGACTGAATTGTGTCCTCCCAAATTCATATGCTGAAGCCTACTGCCCTCTACCCTCCCATCACACCAGCACCATGTGACTGTATGTGGAGATAGGGCCTTTAGGAGGTAATTAAAGGTAAATGTGGTCATAATTGCGGGCCCCTAATCCAATCGGACTGTGGCATTCTAAGAAGAGGACAAGATCTCTCTCTCTTTCTCTACCATGTGAGGACACAGTGAAAAGGCTGCTGTCTGCAAGCCAAGAAGAGAGCTATCACTAGAAACTAAATCAGCCAGCACCTTGATCTGGGACTTCCCAGCCTCCAGAACTGTGAGAAAAAAAATTCTGTTATTTGCAATGCCTTGGTTATGGCAGCTTGAGAAGACTAAGATACCTTGTGATTAAGTTCTAGCCAATGCGGTATGAGCAGAAATGATAAGGGTAACTTCTTGGTTGTGCAGTTACGGAGAATGCACACACCCTCCCCTTCTCCTTCTTTCTTTCTCATCAGCAGGAACCTGTTCCTTGTGGTAGTCAGCCATCTAGGACCACTCAGATGAGGACAATACCTTGGCTGGGCAACAACACAGAAAGGACCTGGGTCTCACACACCACAAGTCTGTCATCTTAGCTCTGTAATGCTTATGCTAGAATTATATTACATGAGAGAAAAAACAAAAGCATTTCATTTAAGTCACTGTTACTTTGGGTGTTTGTTTTAAGAACAGAATCTATTTCTTAATTCACGTAGTATATAAGTCAGTTGAAAGGAGGGGTTAATGTCCTAAAAGCATAAAAATACAAGTTTTAGGACACAATGTGCTTGCAAAAACAAAAGGAAACAAAATTCTGTCTTAGGATAGATTGAACTAGTTTGCAGTTCTGGCTGTCATTTTTCAGTCTCTTTTCTGAAGCCCAGATTCAAGAATCCTTAGAAAGCTGCCACATCCCACCCTTTTCCAGGCTGTTCAAAGCATCCCTCTCACATAGCCTGACAAAGGTGATTCTGCCTGTCAATCCTTTATAAGATTTAGACCTAGGGGTGGGAGCATATAGTTTAGATCCTTCATTATTAACTGGCTGATTAATTGTGAAGACAGGAAGTTGAAAACCAAGGGCCATGGGTCTATGAGGTGCCAAAAGAAAAGGAGTTTGAGGATGGATTGGAGAGAAAGTACCCCTGGAGGGGATGGGCACAGGACCACCCCTTACTGGTGTGTAGATGTGTATTACACAACTGTAAGGGAGCCCATTCATGAAGAAGTCAGAGATTTGCATGTTCTGACAATCTCCCAACAAGTCTTAATGAAGTGCCTTGGAGTCAAGGCTCCCTTTGTCTAATTTGCATACTGCTGCAGTAAGGGCTGCATTAGCTATAGGGTGGGTGTGATATGCTGGCTGGTGCTGAAGAACAAGAGTGGGAGACTTTCCGGGAATATATAGAGAGAAGGTGGCAATTGCCCCCGAAAGGAAAAAGTGACTTCCCCTTTGTAAAAATCAGTGAGGTTTTGCAGTGCCAGGAGGGCCTGAGTTTCAGCATACATATCTACTATGTAGATCTTGAGACAGCCATGGGGGGAAAAAAAAACACAAGAAGACCAATGAAGTGTGGGTGGTAAGGACGCTTGATTAGAAAGGTTCCTATCTTTACAGTCATTGCATAGGAAATCCCAGGCACCTCAAATGGTGCTAGGGGATTGGGGTAGGGAGAGATTTCCAGTAACATATTCCAAACATTTAAAAAAACTTATTTTATGTCAACATATTGTAAGAGCAGCTGCTCCATGTTTTAGATATTTCCAAAAGTTGAGGGGAGAGGGAGAGGGAAACGGCAACGCTTTGTGAAATCCACTGCTTGTGTTTTAAATATTGTACTATACTATGTTCTATTGCAGAGGTTGTTTTCTGGCTGCTCAGGTTGAATTTGGCCTTGCAGTCATATTTTGCTGACACGGTATTTTTTACAAATTGAAAATAGTTGTCAGTTTTTAAGCAGAAGAAATTTCTCAATAAAATTGGGATGTGAGGCTTTTTTAAAAACTGGAAAATGTGGCAATATTGAGCTCATGCTCCCTTATGGTAATAATCAATGGAGCTGAATAAAGGCACCTTCTTTGTTTTTTTTAATTGGAGTATAATTGACTTTCAATGTTGTGTTAGTTTCAGGTATATGGCAAAGTGATTCAGTTATATATATATATTCTTTCATATATATATATATATATATATTCTTTTCCTTTATAGGTAATTACAAGATATTGAATATAGTTCTCCGTGCTATACAATAGGTCCTTGTTGTTTATCTATTTTATATATAGTAGTGTGTATGTTAATCCCAAACTTCTAATTTATCCTCCTCACACCCTCTTCCCCTGTGGTAACCATAAATTTTTTTGTTTTTGTTCTGAGTCTGTTTTAATTTTGTAAATAGCTCATTTGTATCACTTTTTAGATTCCACATATAAGTGATACCATATGATCCTTGTCTTTCTCTGTGAAGGCAGACTCTTTGCGATGGAGCCTCTACTCTTCAGGCCACCGCAATTCCCAGTTCCCCCTAGCCTGCCTCATTTACGTTACCTGCCTGCTTCTATTGGCATTTGACTTGACTACCTCTGCTAGATTTCCAACAGGGACTGTTTTTCCCCACGAGGACATAGTGTATTGCTGATAGAGTATGTGCTCGATAAAGATTCGTTGAATAATGAATGAGTGAATGAATTGATCCTACTCAGGGTTCACTACAGTCTGACGTCAGTGATCATCCTCAGGCTAGAATAAGTTATGGACCAGGGTTTTGATCTTCCCGCCTGGACCTCTGCTTCCAGCCAGGAGACAGGTGAACCACTGAAGCCGGATGTCATGTATCCATCACCAGGGAGGCGGCTTTTGCAGTTATTCAGGATGAGTTTGTGGGACTTGGTGCTGCTCTTCATTTTTATTAAAACTTTATTTTCTGACAGCCTACAGTCCTGTATTTAGGGTCTGACCTAAGTGATTTCTCGGACCGAGGCCTTTCTGTTTGTGTGTCTTTGTAAAGCTGCTTTAGATTCTTTGGTCAAAAAAGATAACTTTTGCCTGGTGACCTGATTTTGCTTATCAGCTTATTCAACAATTCTGTGATTTCAGTTATTTCCTCAGGAAACTGTGTTTGATTCCAAATGAAACACTTAAGTGCTTTATCTGCAAGTAACACACAATGTGTCGCAAATGCACGGACTTTAATTTATGAGTCATTTAAGAGAAAGGTCTACTAGAGGAAAACTGGGGTGGAGGGTAGAGGGAGGGAAAGAGTAGACAAGAAAGGAGAGGTTGAGGTTGCTTTGTAGATTCAGCAGAAGGAACCGGGTGGGGATCTTGAAGGAAAAAATTAATCTTGAATTCCACTGGGGTACACAGGCAAAAATTCAAGTGCAAAGCTCTTCTAAGATTGAAAGAAAATCATCCAATCCATGCTTTGGGGTGAAACCTCTGATTCTGGTTTAATATTTTTCGGCCATTCTACTTCGCCCAGTTGTTGAGGATTCTGCTCCTTTTGGTGGAAACAAGGAAGAAATTCCTCTAGAGTTCTGCAGGCTGGTTGGTACTTCATAAGCTAGGAAGGATTTTATAAACTCCTCCCAGAAGGATATAATATACTAAAGAAATAACATTAAAATTTTAGTTGCCTCATTGCTAAGATCTTTTATATCCCTATGTGCTAGGCTTATTATTTCCTGGTAACTAAAAATGGCTCCCTCCATACAATTCATGAAACAAGAAGCATTTCCTCTTCTCACCTTGAGTGTGTATTTCCCAAGTCCTTTTCCAAAGCTTAAAATTTAAGGCAGAGAAAGGCGTTCTTCTCATTTTGAAAGCATTTATTAAGAGTCTCTGGTGTACTGTACTTACTACCTGGCCAAACAAGAGGCAGATAGTGGTGATTGGAAAGTGATAAAGGGGCACAAGACAATACAGAGAAATCCTACGATGAAATAGCCCCTGATCAAAAAGCCAGTCTTTGGGGGCAAATAAAACTCACATATTTTATTCTTTCAATTCATTCACTCATTCATTTATCGATTTTTCTTTAAACACTTAGTAATTTATACTTAGAAAACTGTAACATGAACAAAATCAAAGACCTAGAACTGACTGGGGAAACAGTGCCTGGTACATAAAAGCATTCAGTAATGGTTAGCTATTATGTTTACTAGAAAATTAAAAAGTTAGTATCACAGGGAGCTTCTACAAGTTAATGAGAAAAAGATAAACACTCACAGAAAATTGAGCAAGGGTTATGAAAAGGCAATTTATAGAGGAGGAAATCCTAATCTTTAATAAACATATAAAAATATGTCCAGCCTCATTAGAGGTCAAGGGAAAACATTGATTTAAACAACGAGATATTAGTTTCAGACATCAGGCTGGCAAAATTTTAAAAGGCTAGTGAGGATGGGGAGAAATAGTTGCTACAACTGTGGGAAAAGAAATCTGGTGGAATCTATTAGAAATAAAAGTACACATATCCACCTTGGGCTATGGTTCATTTTGGCTAGAACTCGGTGAGTGGGTGTTTGTGGGGAAAAGTACACAGGGTGAGACCCGGGTATGTGGTGGGGAGCTTGTATCTGCAGGGGGAACCCCTGGCAGAATTTTACCTGGGGAGTGGAACGATGAGATCTAGGAGGTGATGAAGATCAGATGTAGTGCTTCAGAAGGATGCTCTGGCTGCAGTGCAGGAAGAGTGATGGATAGTCACAGGGCTGGAGACAGGGAGATGAGTAAATGGCTGTGAAGAGAAGTCTGATGCAAGAAAATGAGGGTCTGGCACTAGGGCAGTGGCTGGAGAGGAGTGGGTACTATCAAAGCAAGCCCTCAGGATGCGAAATCGACAGGCCACCTACATGAATACTCAAGGTCGGGGTGGTACAATGCAGGTGCCTCAGGAGGCAGAGGTGAGAACAGACTGCAGAGACCAGGACACAAGACTGCCCTAGACCAAACGGTGAAATAGCTCAAATGTACATTAAGCTCTTCCTCTTACCTTTTGGTCTGAGCCCTCATGCCATCCTGGATTACCCAGAACTCTTGACCACAGGGCCTCCCACTGGCAGTGCTGCAGGCTTCAAAAGGCTCTAGGCATTAAGCTGTGAGCCACTGGAGGGCAGGGATTGCAACCCATTCATTACTGTGTCCCACCCTCTAGCCTGTCTGTCACATTGTAGGTACTTAATAAGTATTTTCTTATTTTGTGCTTTCAATTAGTTATTAAGAGGATAATTAAGTCAGTCATACCAAAATACGCAAGATAGCAACTTAACATGTGACCTTCCTAGAGTCAGTTGTTAACCCAAAGGAATGTATTAGTGATGGTGAAATTTCTGGGAGATGGAGAGCTTTTGGAATCTGTATCTTCCTGTCAAATCACACAACACAGGCTATCACCTAGATAAACTGTATTAACCTGGAATGGCAGGAGAAAGTCCCGATGCCATGGCTGGTTATGAGAATCCAATGAAATAATATACGAAAAAAAGTTTAGAAGACGGTAAAGTAGATCAGAGATTGAAGTTCTGTCACAATCCAATTCCTGCTCTACACAAAGTCACATATGGAACGGCAGAATCTGGGTATATTTGAGGGCTTTGATTTAGTTACATCAATCCGTGGTACCCAAACACGAAAGTTTACGTTAAGAGCTCTCTAGCTTGGTCTACAATTTCGTATTTCATATTGTCGCTGCTTTGGGCTCTCCACAATCCAAACTTGCCCTGGGATGATGAATTACTCATCTGATTCCACTGACTGTCTCTTTATTTACCCCTTAGTGTGTTCCCAGCTCCACTGGGACCAGCGATGGGTCTCCTCTGGGTCGATACTGGTGTGTGTTAGTCTTTTCCCTGTGAGCAATAGAACCAACTCCTGGCGGGCAAAGGCCTGTTCTCATTAGTGTGTATTCTACAAGGCACACAGTGGGAACTCAGTAAACGTTTGCAGATTTCAATTAGAATAAACCATGGAAAAGGGGAGACTTTCAGCATCCTCTGATTAGGTTGAAAGGGAGCTGTATCTAGAGATAGAGCAGATCTGTTGCTGGTCCCCAGAGAGGCCAGGCTCTTGCCTGCAAGGTACTCCACTTTTATATACCTCATTTATGTCACCCTACTCACAAACAACTTCCTTGGTGGTCAATAACCACAACGGTATCATAATGTAGCCATTTATTGTTTATGGGTCAAGCAGTATGCCTAGCGTTCTTTGTATATATTAATTTTATTCTCACAACAACCCAGCAAGAGGAATTATTATTCTTGTTTGATCACTGAGTTAATACCAGAAAGGTTAGAAGACTTGCCCAAGGTCACTGGACTAGTAAGTGATGGAGTCTTTTGGTCTCTAAATAAAACCTGTGCTTGAGTCACAGCAAGGAGCTGTTCGTTTGCTTCTTCCCATCCCCATCCTCACTCACATTTATTTATCAGCGTGCCAGGAAGTTTCCTTGATGCTGGGAAGGTAAAGAAGTGTAAGCAAATCATTTATAGTAAAGTGTGCTTAGTGCTCAGATAAAGCAATGTAGAAAGTGCTATGGAAACCAAGGTAGAGATACCGAAATCAGACTGGGGTGGGGAGTAGGGCAGTCTTCTCAGAGGAAGAGATCCATGAATATAGTTCTGAAAACAGTAGGAGTGTTATAGCTGGAGAAGGGAGACAAGGCTTGTTTGGGGAACTGCTGAGCATTGGGTTTAAATCCTGATTTATTTATGCACTAGCTCTGGGATCTTGAAAAAGTTACTTAAACTTTTTGAGTCTCAATATGTTCATCTTAAAATGAGGCAATGATTTGTCTTATGCAGGGCTCTGGTGAAAGTCAATGGGAAAACATAGGTAGAACACCTGGCTTATTGCCTGGTGTGCAGAAGGTGTTTGTAAATGGCAGTGATGGGGGATACTTTTTATCAACATGATCGAAGGAGGAGGCTTGTGTAGAGCCCCTGGACAGGCGAGACTGTTGAGGGGGCTACTGAGCAACCAGAGGCAGAAATGACGAAGCCTGGACTCAGGCAACAGGTGTGGGGAAGGAGAATAGGGGCAGATTTGAGAGAGATTTCAGAGGTTGTAGGTGAAATAGGAATAATCTGGTGACTGTTTGGCTAGATTATGAATTGAGTGAGAGGGAGGAGACTTCTCCCAAGTTACTGGCTCAAGTGCAAGCGTGGGGACAGCAGAATAGGGAGAAAAGATTTTAGCGCATCCACTGTTTAGAGCCTACCACCCTTTAGGGTCAGGAGAGTCCTAAACCCAGTCACTTGGCATTTACACAGTGACTATGAGAAGGGGCTCAGCATGACCATAGGGGTTGGGAGGAAGATGGTGCTGCACATTTCTAACCCTTAACCTCACGTCCCAGTTAAAATCTGTGATCTTGAAGAAATGTTAGCATGTTGAGACGGTAATCCCAAAATTACTTGAGATGACATTGTTTCCTTAGTTATAAAGCATCTTTTACTCTCAGGAAGATTCAGAATTCAATACAGAGACAAACTTAGGACATCAATAATTTTTGTCTTAAGGGACCTGTGCATATTTCGTACTTTAAGTATTTGTTATATTTAAGGGAACTGAGCCTGTTAGAGTCAACAAGTAACCTTGTTTCCTATATAAATTTATAATTGAATAATTAATTTAAACCTGTGACTTTAAGTTGGAAAATATAAGGATATGTTAGTAAGTCTAAAAACAGGATTAGAAATCTTAAAACATTTAAAAAATATGCTTAATAGCCATGTATGAGTAATTTAGGTTCTTAAAAAGGGTTGGCTTGTTCTTTAGAGAGTTGAAATACTTAAGATGGAAATAAAATGTAAAAACTCTGTTTAAAATGTTTGAGGGTTTCTTTTTATGAACTCAGTTTGTATATTAATTTAATACATTAATCAAACCTTCCTTCAAAGTGACTGTTAAAATTTGTTAGTTGTATGAACAGAATAATAATATTTGTAAGTGAACTAAAAGCTCAGAAAAGACCTAGACTTTCCATATTTAATTTTAATACATAACTTATAAAAAAAATGAAGTTCCTCAATAATCTTTTCTATTTACAAAAGCCTCTCAAGGTACCAAAAAACACCAGTAACACATTGACATGATGTATGCCTAAATTAAAAAGAATATTATATAGGGTTTCTCAGATAATATATTTATATTGTATACAAAAATATTTCTATATATATATTAAATATATTATAAATACTATATAGAGAGATATAAATAAATATATAAAAATAAATATAAACATTTATATTTACTATATTACTAATAATGTATTCTTCTGTACATAATAATATAGTCCAAATATATATTTGTGTGCATATGTTTGTGTATTCCTTTTTCCTCTCATAGGAGAAGCAATGGTATGCAAACATTGCACACTAAGGGTTGGATGGTCTTGTCTGAAAGCTGTTTGCCACAGCTCTGATATCCAGTAACCTAAGTAGAGAACAAAGGGGTTTTGCTCCATGAAGCTTAATTGCCTGCTAAATAAATAAATAAATAGATGAAGTGCTGCAGGCGTCAAATGAAGGTAAATATTGACCTGACACCATATGTTTCCTGGCGTGCCAGCCGAAGTGTGCTGGCAGGTTTGATCAGTCAGGGGGCTCGCCAGCCCAGCAAGCAGGGGACTCGGTCATTCAGAAGCACAGTCTGGGAAGAGACTGAAATATCAACAAGGCTCTCCTGTTCGTACCTTAATCCACCCCCACGCCCAATTCTTTCACCAAAGTCCACTTGCGAAAGCTGAAATCCAGAAAAGGAAAAATAGGATGGATATTGATTGCCTAACCTCAAGATGGTCCCATGGGAAGCTTTGTTAAATCAGACTGAGGAGAAGCATACCTTTGTTTTATTTCACCTTTACTTTAAAAAGGAGGAATTATTCGATTGGGTCGGACCCATGAGTGCGTAGGCAACTACAGCACGCCCGCGTGGAACAGACCCCCTCTCCCCACAACACCACTGGCTGGGGGAGTACTATCACCTCTCTGAGCCCCCGTTTACTCAGCCTCACGATGAGGATAATACTGGCCCTGTCTTTGTCACAGGGTTTAGAACCTCAAGTGAGGTTAATTATACAACAGGCCTGGGGAAAAGGGCTGTGGATTTTAAAAAGCTAGTTACAATGATTTCTGAGTAACAAGAAGTAACTCTGGAGTATCTCCTCACCCACCTTTGCTTTCTGCCCCCGTTCCCGTTTCTCAAGCCCAGAGAGGCCAAAGGAGGGGCAAGGCTAGTCAGGCTGCTGCTGCAGGTGGCCATGGTGACTTCTACAGAGGAAGAAATTCCTTCTTTTCTCCTATTTTTTTCTGAATTAATTAAGAAGTCTGAGTAATAGATTTTCAAAGAAATGGAATTTACAAATTTTAAGGATATACAGAATCAGAGAAGTTAAATATTTTCCTTCAATAATAGACAAAACTTATTTTCAAGGAGTGGCATAGAGCACATAAGTAAGTGGTCCTTAAAAAAAAAGGTGTGTAGGTTGTTTATTTAGTTCTTTACTATTCTATACAGTTAGAAACATGGCTGTGGGTTTCACACAGGATTACATTTGGCCACCTGTAACAAAACGGCAAAACAATCCCCCAAAAACAAACAACAGGGGTTTGAACAGGTGGACATTTCTTTCTTCCTTTCTCATAACAAAGCCAAGACAGGCTGCCCCAGGCTAGTGTGGTGCTTCCACGTGTGCTGGCTATAGGCTCCTTTCTTGTTCCCTGCCATTGTCTTGACCAGGTTTTTTGAGTTCCAGCCATCCCATTCAAATGCCAGCCGCCAGCAGGGATGACAGATGTTGTACGTCTCCTTTCTTCTTGTTAAAGACTTTTAGGAAGACTTTTAAAAGGCTCTCAGGAAGTACCATTGAATACTTAACACTTATACCTCACCGGCCAGGTCTGAGCCACATGGATATATCTACTAGCAAGGGAATTTGGGGAAAATGCCCAGTTAAAAACTGAGGTTTAATTTCAGAGGCAGATTATATGCCATATTTTGCTTTGATATATAGGTAAGGGGAAGGTAAACTTTAACCTCAAGATATCATAAACTGCAAAAGCAGAAGTATCTTTTGGATAAATACTCAGGCAATACTCTTCCTACCTAACTCTAATCCACTGCAGCCACGCATACTACTTTTTTGGAGTAGAGACTAAATGGATTCATTAAAATCTGGGGATACATATGATGTGCCAGGCAGTACTTTAGGTGTTACAGGTAAGAAGCAGAATAAGGTGCAGCCTCTGCCTTCAAGCAGCTCATAGTCTAATAGGGAAGACAGATCCATAAAAACATTTATAGGGCTTCCCTGGTGGCGCAGTGGTTGAGAGTCCGCCTGCCAATGCAGGGGACACGGGTTCGTGCCCCGGTCTGGGAAGAACCCACATGCCGCGGAGCGGCTGGGCCCGTGAGCCATGGCTGCTGAGCCTGCGTGTCCGGAGCCTGTGCTCCGCAACGGGAGAGGCCACAACAGTGAGAGGCCCGCATACCGCAGAAACAAACAAAAAAAACCACATTTATAATTATAATACTAGAGTCAAAAATAATCTACTCAACCCCCCAAATTCACATAATGATCTTCTAGAGTCTTATTTTCACTTCTGTCTTATACAATAGTGATCTAACTAAAGGAAGATGAATGCTTGCTAAGAACTATCATTCTGTGAGACTGCAAACTCCATGAGGGCAGAAACCATGTGCAGTTTGCTCATTGCTAAGTCTGGTACACAGTGGGTTGTCAATGTCATGACTGAGTAGTAAAATGAATGGAAATATGTGAGGAAAAGGGGAGTCTGAGTACCACTTTTTAAATGTATAATTCATACAACATAGAAACTTGGTACATGAAAATAGATATTTGTCAAAGATATAAGGCAAAGGATCATTATTTACCTTGAACACATGGCCCTCATTTCCAAATATGATTTGGCAAACAAACCTGTGTATTTAAACCATGATTTGGATAGTAGACATTTGTCGGTTACTCCTACCTGCTTTCTATACTTCAAATGCCCAATCATTCCTTTTCAGTGCCCCTATTTGGGGATCCATGTGATTCCAGAGAAGCAAATGCTGCCTATCACTCGGGAGGTGGCTTCTGACCTAGGCTAAGCCTTTCAGTACATTGTCCCTCTAGCCACAGTGATTGTTTCAGGGATGAACAACACCATCATCATCACCACCACCACCACAACCATCACCATCACTGTCATCATCATCATCATCACCATCGTCATCAAAAATACTTTCATAGGATGTACTAAGTGCCAGGCACTGTTCTAATGACTGCATTAGTCCATTTAACCCTCACAACAACCGCATGAGGTAGGTGCTATTATAACCACCTCTTTGTGCTGCTCTGAGGCTCAGAGCTTGTAAAGAGTGAGCTGGGTTGGATTCTGAACTCAGGTAGTTTGGCTCTGGAATCTATGCTCCTAATAACTCCATTGAACTGCGTGTGACTCAAGCTGGTCCATCAGAGTGAACCCTGGGCCTCCAACTAAGAAAGTTAGGATGGTTTACACCCTTTTCTCTGTGTGGTGTGGACAACAGATGTGAGTATTGGAATTACTCCAGAATCTGATTGCTTCAAGAGAAAACAGGCTGAGTTAAAAAGACCAATACATGGAGGTGGTATAGGTAAAAGGTCACAGGGAATCAGAGTGAGTTCTTGGATGATGCTTGAAATTTGTAGTCAGCAAGGCAATAAACTCTATTTTAAAGATTGGTTTAAGTTGGGTTTTCAAAAGCATCCTCCTATCATTTGATTTACAAAAAAATTACACACATGCATTTTTTCTTGTATACATGTTACATGAAAATACTTATATCTGTGTCCTTCACTTATATTTACCAATGAGCATCGTATAAATACAGAGACATTGGTAACATTAATCAATTATTTTAGCAGAAAAGAGTAGTATAAACATAATCCTAATTATCATCATACTTTGTTAGTTTTCAAGATGACATTTTTCCCCACATGTTAGTATTTCTGAAATTGGGATATCTCTCATAATTGATAGTGTCATCAATTAATTCTTTCTTTCTTGGTGGTAAAAAAATAAGTTACTAATGGAATCAGTGGCATCTTAGAGTCAATGAAATATAGTAATTTGATTATGGTTGGATATATACCCCTTCTTAAATATTGCTTTATCTTACCTACAACCTGGACTTACCTACAACCTGGACTAAGCATATTCACTATTCATATACACTATTGATATATATAGTATATGTATACACAGCAAAGCTTAACTTCATATTTTCCTAGAGTTTTGGGTGATGTTATATTGCAAGTAAAGAGAAATTATAAATGAAAAAATTAACAAATTAAGACTTAAGGAGAGGGGTATCAAGATGGTGGAGTAGGAGGACATGGAACTCACCTCCCTCCACAAACATATAAAAAAAATCTACATATGGAACACTGTCATGGAAAACTAACTGGAAACTGGTAGAAGAACTCCTATACAACAAAAGCTACAAGAAAGATCTCAATGCAACTGGGTAAGATGGAAAAAAAAGGCATCAGGTCAGGACCTGTGTCTCTAGGAAGGATCTATAAAAAGCAGAAGGTCCACATGGGTGGACCCTTACCCTGGGGACTGAGCAGGATAAGCTATAAACTGGAGGTCCCAGTCCGGGTGTCATGCACAGAGACAGCCCCCTTGCCTGCTGGGAAATCTGCTGAGACAGATAGTAGGGCTGGAGAAGCTGAGGCTCTACTGAAGAGGAGTGCATGTGTGCTGGCCTGCTAAAAATCAGGGCAGAGACAGCCTTGCACTGGCAGCTTCAACCTTGTGATACCTACCTGACACTATATCCCTCAAAACCAGAATACACATTCTTTTCAAGCATGCATAGAACGTTCTCTAGGACAGACCACATACTAGGTCACAAAACAAGCCTCAACAAATTTAAGAGGATAGAAATCATTTTAAGCATCTTTTCTGACCACAAATATATGAAACTAGAAATCAACCACAGAAAGAAAAATGGGAAAAGATGAACACATGGAGACTAAACAACATGCTACTAAAAAAAAGTAATGGGTCAATGATGAAATCAAAAAAGAAATTAGAAAATACCTCAAGACAAATGGAAATGAAAAAAAACCCCACAAAATTGATGAGATACAGGAAAAGCAGTTACAAGAGGGAAGTTCATAGTGATACAGGCCTTCCTCAAGAAATAAGAAAAATCTCAAATAAACAACCTAAACCACCGCCTAAAATAATTAGAAAAAGAACAAACAAAACCCAAAGTCAGAAGAAGGAAGGATATAATAAAGATCAAAGAAGAAATAAATGAAATAGAGATTAAAAAAAATAGAAAAGATCAATAAAACCAACAGCTATTTTTTTAAAAGATAAACAAAATTGACAAACTTCTAGCCAGGCTCACTAAGAAGATAAGAGAGAGGACCCAAATAAACAAAATGAGAAATGAAAGAGGAGACATAACAACAGATACTACAGAAACACAAAAAAATCATAAGAGAATACTAAGAACAGTTATATGCCAACAAATTGGACAACCTAGAAGAAATGGACAAATTTCTAGAAACATACAGCTTGCCAAAACTGAATCGAGAAAAAACAGATAATTTGAACAGACTGATCACTAGTAAAATAGAATTTGTAAAAGCAAAACAAAAACAAAAACAACTCTGTGCAAGCAAAAGTCCAGGACTAGATGGCTTCACTGGGGAATTCTGCCAAACATACAAGGAAGAACTTATATCTATCCTTCTCAAACTATTTCAAAAAACTGAAGAGGAGGGAACACTCCCAAATTCATTCAATGAAGCCACCATCACCCTGATACCAAAACCATACAAAGACATTACAAAAAAAGAAAATTACAGGCCAATACCTTTATGACTATAGATGCAAAAATCCTCAACAAAGTATTAGCAAACCAAGTCCAACAATGCATGGAAAGCATCATACATCATGATCAAGTTGGATTCATTCCTGGGATGCAAGGATGGTTCAACATATGCAAATCAATCAATGTGATACACCACATTAACAAAAGTAAAGGTAAAACCACATGATCATCTAAAGAGATGAAGAAAAAGCATTTGAAAAAATTCAGTATCCCTTCCTGAAAAAAAGTCTCCCCCAAGTGGATATAGAGGGAACATATATCAACATAATAAAAGCCGTTTATGACAAACTCACAGCCAACATAATACTCAAGGGTGAACAGCTGAAAGCCTTCCCACTAAATTGAGGAACAAAACAAGGATGTCCACTCACACCATTTCTATTCAACAAGTATTGGAAGCCACAGCAATCAGACAAGAAAAGGAAATAAAAGGTTTACAAATTGGAAGGGAAGAGGTAAGACTGTCACTATTTGCAGATGACATGATACACTATATGGATAACCCTGAGGTCTCCACATGAAAACTATTAGAACTAATAAATAAATTCAGAAAGGTATCAGGATACAAGATTAATGTACAGAGGGCTGTTGCATTTCTTTACACTAATAATGAACTATCATAAAGAGAAATTAAAAACATAAACCATTTAAAATCATGTTGGGAATTCCCTGGCAATACAGTGGTTAGGACTCCATGCTCTCACTGCTGACAGCCTGGGTACAATCCCTGGTCGGGGAACTAAGATCCCACAAGATGTATGGTGAGGCCAAAAGTAAATAAATAAATAAAAGTCAAGTCAAAAAAAATTCGTAGGAATAAACTTAACCAAAGGTGTGAAAGACCTACATGCCGAAAACTACAAAACACTGATAAAAGAAACTGAAGATGATTCAAAGAAATGAAAAGATAACCATGCTCTTGGATTGGAAGAATTAATATTGTTAACATGGCCATACTACCCAAAACAATCTACAGATTTAATGCAATCAAAATAACCATGACATTTTTCATAGAACTAGAACAAACAATCCTCAAATTTATATGCAACCAAAAAGGGCCCAGAATTGCCAAATCAATCCTGAAGAAAAAGAACAAAGCTGGAGGCATAAAACTTCCACACCTCCAAATAGCATGATATTGGCACAAAAACAGACATATAGATCAAGTGAACAGAATGGAGAGCCCAGAAATAAACCCACACACTTAGAGTCAATTAATCTATAATAAAGGAGGCAGGAATATACAATGGAGAAAAGACAGTCTCTTCAACAAGTGGTTTTGGGAAAACTGTACAGCTACATTTAAATCAATGAAATTAGAATACTCCCTCACACCATATACAAAAATAAACTCAAAATGGTTTAAAGACCTAAATATAATACATGAAACCATAAAAATCCTAGAAAAGAACATTGGTAAAACATTCCTGGACATAAATCGTAGCAATATGTTTTTAGATCAGTCTCCCAAGGCAAAAGAAGTAAATGCAAAAATAAACAAATGGGACCTAATTAAACTTAAAGCTTTTGCACAACAAAAGAAACCATCAACAAGAGAAAAGACAACTTACAGACTGGGAGAAAATATATGCAAATGATGTGACCGACATGGGGTTATTTTCCAAAATATTAAAAGAGCTCATATAATTCAGTATCAAAAAACAAACAACCCAATCAAAAAATGGGCAGAAAACCTAAATAGACTTTTTTTTTTCAAAGACAACATGCATATGGCCAACAGGTATAGGAAAAGATGCTCAGCATCACTAATTAATAGAGAAATGCAAATCGAAACTTCAATGAGGCAACACCTCACACTGGTCAGAATGGTTATCATCAAGAAATCTATAAATAATAAATGCTGGAGTGGGTGTGCAGAAAAGGGAACCTTTCTACACTGTTGGTGGGAATGTAAATTGGTGCAGCCACAATGGAAAACAGTATGGAGGTTCCTTAAAAAACTAAAAATAGAGCTACCATTTGATCCAGCAATCCCATTCCTGGGTATATATTCAGTTAGGATGAGAACCAATTCAAAAAATACATGCACCCCAATGTTCATAGCAGCACTATTTACAGTAGTCAAGACATAGAAACAACCCAAGTGCCCATCACTAGACAACTGGTTTAAGAAGATGTGAAATACACACACACACACACAATGCACTACTACTCAGCCATAAAAAAATGAAATATTGCCATTTGCAGCAACATGGATGGACCTAGAGAATATTATACTTAGTGAAGTAAATCAGACAAAGACAAATTCTATATGATATCGCTTACATGTGGAATCTAAAAACTAATACAAATGAATCTATATATAAAACAAAAACAGACTCACAGACATAGAAAACAAACTTATGGTTATCAAAGGGGAGAGGGAGGAAGGAAGGGACAAATTAGGAGCATGGGATTAACAAATACAAACTACCATACATAAATAGATAAACAACAAGGATTTACTGTATAGCAGAGGGAATTATATTCAATATCTTGTAATAACCTATAATGGAAAATAATGTCAAAAAACATATAATTGAATCACTTTGCTGTTCACCTGAAACTAACATAATATTGTAAATCAACTATACTTCAATTAAAAAAAAAAGAATTAAGGGGCAGGAGTCCTGTGGTTAAATCCAACTCTGTCAAGAGTTAAACATTTCATCTCTTTGTGTCTCAATACATTCATCCATAAAATAATTAAAAGTTAGGATTAGGTTATCATTAAAATTCTTTCCAGATTTCACATGCCATAGGTCCTATGTAATTATATTGCTTGCTGCTGTTTTATAATATTACCAACAATAACAACTCCAATTATAATATCAATAAAGCATCCCCTAAACCCAGATTAAATGACTTATTAGGGACTTACCTGGTGGCACAGTGGTTAAGAATCTGCTTGCCAATGAAGGGGACACGGGTTTGATCCCTGGTCCGGGAAGATCCTACATGCTGCGGAGCAACTAAGCCCATGAGCCACAACTACTGAGCCCGCACATCGCAATTACTGAAGCTCATGCGCCTAGAGCCCGTGCTCTGCAACAAGAGAAGCCACCGCAATGAGAAGCCCACGCACCGCAAAGAAGAGTAGCCAACGCTCACTGCAGCTAGAGAAAGCCCATGCTCAGCAACAAAGACCCAACCCAGCCAAAAACAAAACAAAACAAAAAACACTTATTAGAGATTAATCCTCATCTTGGGGAACTCAACCAAGCTTTCTAAAGGAACAGATTATTGTAACTCTTTTATCAGTATCATCTTAGATATCAGCTCAAATGCTACTTCTAATAGTATTTGGTATTTATTTAATATACCTTGACCGTAAACTCCGGTCTGTAAGTTTGCACAAAGAAAGCCTTAAGTTTTCACCACTGTCCTAATTGCTCATTCAGGTTACTTTCTACAGAAAATAAGGGGATACCTCACAACACTTCTGAGATCCAGGTGACAGCCACAAAATCCAGTAATACACAAGGCAATGAGAAGCTTCAAGGGTAAAGTGCACATTTCAATATATGACAAAGGTTTTATGCTTACTCCAACTCTTTATCACCACATCAGTAAAAGCTGCTTTTGGTTGAGAATACAGATAGCTGGCAAAGTAAGAGTTTTTTGGGAAGGGAATCAAGTCCAGTTGAGGGTGCTCAAAAGAAATGTGCAGGTAGCATGCCACAACTGGAGCCTGTACAAGTGGTCTCATTCATTCATTCAACACGTATTTATTGAGAGTTTACTGTCAGTTAAGTACTGTGACCGGTGCTTGGGACATAACAGTGAACAAGCCAAACATGGCCCAGAGTTGAGGAACGACAGTCTAGTAAGAGGGTGGTAATAATGCAGATTAGATTGGGACCCAACCCAGACCCAGGAGTCAAAGGAGTTTCCTGGAGGAGGGAGGGCAAAGTGGATACCTGAGCAGAGAGTGGACTTACTGAGCTGAAAATGGGGCAGTGGGTGGAGATTTTGAAAGAGGAGGATTTTAGGAAGATGAAGGTTTTAAGCTAAGAAAACGGCTCATATGGTGAAAGGGGATGAGGACTGAGGGGCTGAAAGTCAGTGATTCCCAGGCCATGCCCTGAGAGCATGTCTGTGTTAGGTGACGTGGTTGCTAATAGAGACCGTGTGATAACTTCTCCCCTTGTTTTGATGTGCTCATTTGGCCTCCTTTTGCTCTTTACTTCACATTTTTATTTTGTAAGATTAATGCTTAACATTAAAAAGATTTACCTGGCCACAGGGGTGATATTCATGGAAGAAAATTCACAAAAATAAATAAAATCATAGAAAATAAAATTCGCTCACAGTTCTACCACAAAGAGATAATCACTGTTATTTTCACATATATAAATCCAATCCTTAATCTATCCGATCCATTTAAAAAGATGAGATCATAAACTATACTTTGTCTTTTTAAAAGTGACTTTAAAATACTTACTTCTGAGGTGACTAAGTAACACATGCACAGAATGAGGCTACAAAACTCCAAATGTGTAAAAAGGAATATGGCAAACGTTGTCTCCATTCTAGTCCTGTCCACCAATCTCCCTCCCTGTAGAAAATGACTGTATTCAGTTTTTCTTGACAATTTCCTAATATCAGAATCAGAAGGTTAGACATGAGTACAGAGGTCATCTACTCCAGATGTTTCTTTGCCAGACGTTACACTGGGTTGTTCCTTTGGGGTAGCACCCTTACAGAAAGAGCAATGTGTCGTTTCTAGAAGAGAGGGGTGGGAAAGCAGCATGCTGGGCATGAATATCAAGAGGCACCATAAGTCCCAGGTCCCTTATTTTATAAATGATGGGACTTCTCTAAGGTCACATGGCTTGTCTGACAAAATCAAAATAATTGCATGTAACTAAAAGCTAAATTCCTTATCCTTTTCCTCAAATTTGTTTAGGTGGATTAATACCTGTATCACTAAATTGATGTTAATAAAGTTAAATTGATATGCTTTATTCAGGGCACAAACCAGAATATATGAACCAGGCAAAATAGTCAACACATTAGCGTCCAGGTTAGGACTTAGAAAAGGCATTCATTCTTAAATGAAGGCCAGTTTCACTAACTGGTAATTTGACAATTATTTCACATAAAGATTGATTTTTATTTTAAACTAATTCATGCTCATTGTAAAAAATCCAAACATTCTTTTAAAAACAAACAAACATGGATGTTTCTGTTTGCACTATTATATAAGCTGCTCTCTTTTTACTTCACTGCTTACCTAAGAGAACTTCCATGTCAGTGCATATACATTACCCTCATCTTTTCTAACAACTGCTGGGTATTCTATTATACACATACATGAAAATTAATTTAATAACTCCCTATTTTGGGGCCCGTGGATTGTTTAAAAAGTTTTAATATTATAAACATGCTGTAGTAAATATCTTTTTACATACATCTGTGTCTATTATTTGATAAGGATAAATTCCTAGAAATTGAATTTCTGTGTCAGAGTGTATGCATATTTAAATTATTGTATTTATGACATATTGCACTTCAGAAAGCCTGAATCAATCTACAATTCCACCAACAATGTATCAAAATACCCATTTAACCCACACTTGCCAATCTTTGGAATCTCAATCCAACAGGCAAAGATGTTAATCTGCTGTTTAAAAAATTCAAAAAATATCCCCAAACGAACTAGACTTATTGACTAGCTCCCCTGCTTCCATTTTTTGCTAGTATATATTTGAACAGATAAGGGGAGACTAGGTATTTCAAAGTCAAGTTTCCAAACCTTTTATACCAAATATGAACCATACTGATGCATTCACCAACGAGGATTAAAAACTGTGCAAAAGGGACTTCCCTGGTGGTGCAGTGGTTAAGAATCCGCCCACCAATGCAGGGGACATGGGTTAGAGCCCTGGTCCGGGAAGATCCCACATGCCGCAGAGCAACTAAGCCCGTGCACCACAAGTACCGAGCCTGCGCCCTAGAGCCATAACTACTGAGCCCGTGTGCCACAACTACTGAAGCCCGTGTACCTAGACCCTGTGCTCCGAAACAAGAGAAGCCACCACAATGAGAAGCCCCTGCACTGCAACGAAGAGTGGCCCCAGCTCGTTGCAACTAGAGAAAGCCTGCGCAGAGCAATGAAGACCCAACACGAACAAACAAACAAAAAAACCCAAACTGTACAAAATTAGAATTTCCCCTAAACTCCAAAGAACATTTATATGGAGATCACAAGGATGAAGAAACAGCTTAGATAACTATCTTGGGAGATGATTTCCCTTGAAATGTGAGTAACACCTTTGAGGCATTTCAACAAATGGGATCTAAAGCTTCACTACTTAGAAGAGAGGATAGCTGGTTAATGACATTTATATGAAGTGAGTCAGAAGGCAGAATGGGCTTAAAAACTGGATGCGCCTGGGTACATACTATATGAGAAAGAAAAATGAGGAGGGTATCCGAATAGACTAGGCCATAATATGATGAAACTCAAATAGGGATATCTCCCTTCCTTAAAAACTACTCTTTGTGATGTAACCTACTGGGCAAGGTCTTCAATACTCTTTTCTTTGACAGGCATTATTTTGATGGATGAGGTAGAGTAAGAGGGAGGCTGCTGGTAAAGAATGAACTTTCCCCTTTTAAAATACTATTTGTAGGTAATTAGGAACAACTTTTATTATTTTTTTTGAGAGATAAGCTCTAAAGCAGTGGTTCTAAGTGTAGTTCCCAAGCAGCCGCAGCATTCACCTGGGAACTTGTTAGAAATGTAAATTCTCAGGCCCCATTCCAGACCCACTGAATTCAAAGATCTGGGGATGGGGCCAGAATCTGTGTTTTAACAAGTCTTCCTGGTGATTCTACTGCATAGCCTTCAGGTATTTAAGTAATTAACTTATTTATGTCAATGTTTTAAAAGTGTTTTTTCTTTTTTCAAATTAGTTAACTTTCTGAAATTTGGAAAATATAAAATTATAAAAAGATGACATAAGACAGATTGTTTAAACACATCTTAAAGAGAATATGGTGCTTTAAACAGAATGCTGTGTCTGGCATTTTGAAGTGCATGTTTCAGCAAAGGGTAGGGGCCTGTTTTATGTAAAGTGAAACTGCTTCTTCCAGGATGAGATTCCTGCAGTCCTTCACAGATGGTCTACATATTTCCATAAAATTGTATCTACTCTGAATTTGTCATTTGATTCATCTACATGGGCTTATTACGACAAAATGTCATCTTGACCAAAGAAAATACTTTCTTAAAAATCTCTGAAGAGAGATCAAAGGTTTTGACACAAGGCTTTAAATAGACTGTATTATGTTATGCACATGTTGAAAAACTATATGATTTTCCTGGGGACAAAATGTTTGAGTAGTATCTTGTTAATTTGTTTCTCTGTATAGGCAGAGAAAGTTTTCCTCCAAAATCCTGTGGATGGTTATATGTTCAACTTTTTGAGAAACTCTCAAAGTGTTATCCAAAGTGGTTGTTCCATCTTACATTCATACCAGTAGCGTATGAGAACACAAATTGCTCCTCACCCTCACCAACACTTGGTGTGGTGGTATAGTAGCCATTCTATTAGGACTGTAGTGGTATCTTACGGTGATTTGAATTTGCACTTCCCTGATGACAAATAATGTTGAGCATCTTTTCATGTGCTTATTTGCCATTTGTCTATCTTCTAGTCCAATGATTCTATTCTTTTTTATTTCAAAAGAAATAAAAGCACATGTCCACACAAAGACATGGATCCTTGCTATGGACTGAACTGTGTCCCCTCCAAATTTATATGTTGAAGCTCTAACCCCTAAGGTGACTGTATTTGGAGATAGGGCCTATAAGGCGGTAATTAAGGTTAAAAGGATCATAAGGGTGGGGCCCTGACAGAATAGGTTTAGTGTTCTTATGAGAGAAGACACACAGAGCTCATGCTCTCCCCAACAGCTCCCAGCAAAGAGGAGATCATGGGAGCATGCAGTGGGATGGCAGCCACCTGTAAGTCAGGAGAGGAGGTTTCAACAGAAAGGAACCATCCTGATTAGACTTCCAGCATTCAGAACTGTGAGAAAATAAGTGCCTGTTGTTTAAGCCACCCAGTCTATGGCTTTTTGTTTTGGCGGCCGGAGCTCACTAGTATAGTCCTCATAGCAGGATCTGTAATATTTATATTATTTGTAATAGTAAAAAACTAGAAACCACACAAATGAATGGATAAACAAATGGTGGCATACACATGTTCAAAGGAATATTACTGAATAATACAAATGAACAAACGATTGATATACACAGCAACATGGATAAATATCACAATAATTATGCTAAATGAAATAAACCAGACCAAAAGAAAAGAGTTGGCACTATTATGCCATTTATATAAAACTCCAGAAAATGGCGATAACTGATAGTGATGGAAAGAAGGTCTGTGGTTGCTGGGGAGGTGAGGTGTGGTGAGGAATGACAGGGAGAGATTACAAAGGTACTGGAGCAAACTCTAGGGGGTGATGGACAGGTTTACTAGCTTGACTGTGGTGATGGTTTCATGTATGCATAAGTCAAAACTTACAAACTGTATCCTTCAAATATACACAGTTTACTGTGTGCCAGTTATAGTGTTCCTGAACCAAAATTGGGTCTGCTAGCCCACCCAAAGTAAAGCCAATCTCCCGACCGGGTTGTGGTGAATGAAAGTTCAGTGTTTATTGCAAGGCACCCAACATAGGGCCAAGCAAGGAGAACGGGCAGCTCACGGTCACAAAGACCTGAACTCCCCGATGGCTGTCCTGGAAGGGTTTTTAAAGACAAGGTGAGAGAGAGGGTGGATAGCCTTCTGAATGGTTGGTGGTGAGGTAACAGGGTGGTGTTTCAGAAGTTAACATCACCAACCTTCTGGTTTGAACTGGTCTGTGGTCTACATGCAGTTAACTCCTTCCACCTGGTGGGATTTTAGCATCTTCAAAACAACTCAAGGATACGGCTCAGAACATTATCTATAAGCCCTTGAGGAGGAACTAAAGGTCCTTTGTTTTATGGCTAAACTATTATTATTTTGTCTTGCTTCACTGTTTTCCTCTGTTTCTGCATTTTCTCACTTCTCTGATTAAATTTTCCCTTTGGAACTTGGGGAAGGCCTAGGAGACTAAAGCTTTTCTATAATATAAACAAGAGGCAAGGGGACATGAGGGTGGGGTCTGTTCCCAGGAAGGCCCCACAGTGTCTTGCTTGGTTTCCATAGCTCAATAGGCTGTTTAACAACAACAACAAAACACCTGTGGAATTCCTATTTTCTCCAGGAAACTCTAATTTTGTGTTAAGTGGATTTTGTTTTCTCCATCCCAATAAAGACATGGAAAAGAAAATGTGTCATCCAGAAAAGGCTGTCATATGTATAGGACTCCATGGCTTTGTACTTTCCCTTGTGAGGAGCCTAGAACAGAATCCCTGCCCCACTCCAAACTCCCAGCCTTTCCATTACCATTGGAGGTAAAGCGAAACAAAATCACAAAATCAAAGAACATAAAACAGGGGGCAGCAAAACTCAAAACTGGCAAGCAAATGATTACACTTGGGCCTTATCTTTTGTTTTTGTAAGCTTAGGTGGCTCTATTGGATATTGTGGTAAAGAATGAAAATCTGTTATGCAATCTTTCAGTCACATTTGGTAATTTGTGTGAGGAATTATATTACAGAAAAGAAAAGCTTCCCCAAGTAAAGACACTAAAATCTAGAATAATAAGATGTCAGCTCACGGGAGGCAAAACTTTGCCAGTGCAACCCAAAGTTGGACACAGAATTTGGTTAGAATTTCGAAACCTGCTTCAATTTCACGGTAAGTTTGAAAGATAAAGCAGGGTTTGATTCTTAGCTTTAGGTAAAGTTCATACCAAACATAGTGGGTTTATCACGCTTTGGGGGTTGTGCTAATTTATGTTTAGATGGGGCTGAGACAACAGGGAAGGAGGCTTTCTACAGAAGGTCCTTTGTGGCAAACCACTATGGGAGGAAATTCCTTCTAAAGTTGCATTGTGCATTTCCATTCTATAATTCTACTGTGCTGTGGATGCCAGGTGTTTTTTTTTTTTTTTTTTTTTAAGTAGTAGCGTCCTAGGCTTTAAGCAAATTTTTCGCACTTGGGCTCCGTAGTTTAAAAGTGGTAAAGGAGAGAGCTCAAAACCGTCTGATACCCAAACTCTCGCTCTTTCCAATACTCAATGTAAAGTAGAGAAGATTTCTGGGAGGCCTACCGTCCACCCTGGCCCGCGCCCTCCCCGGCCCGCGTCCTCCCCTTGTGTCTCCTATTTCACTTGCATTAACTTGCTCCTGGTTCCCAGCTGAAGTGCACAAACTGCACCTGCTCCGAAGGCCAGCGGGGGCCTTGCCTCACCCGCTGCTCAGCCTCGGTTGCTTGTGCACGGACACGAGTTCCCACCAGGGGGCACTGCAGCCTCAGAGCTATTGTGCCCGCCAATCCTGGACATAGCCGGTCCCGCGGAGGGCGTGGGACTGGGAGCGCGGAAAGCCGGGGTCCGACCCTCGCTGCGCCTGCCTTCCTAGAGCAAGCCTCCAGGTCTCCCCGGGAAACCCATACAGCGAGCCGGGCCAGGGCCTGCGACGGCTAGGCGGACCCGCTCCTGCGTCGCGCAGGTTCCTGTGCGGACCTCTCCGCACCTCGCCATTTGACCACCTCCGCTCCACCCTCCATCCCCGGCCGAGACCCCGCCCAGAAGGGGCGCCCCCTTCCCGGCCACTGGGTCCCCACTTCGCTCCAGGGCCTTTTGTAGACGCCCGGGCCCGGCCCAGCTGCACCTGGGCTACTCCCGCCCGGGGCGCCATCCCTTGCGCCGCCAAGAGAACTTTCCCGGGAGCCGCTGCGGCCTGGCGCGCCCAGGGCAAACCCCACCAGCCCGCCGGCCGCGTTCCCAGCCGGGGCGGCCGCTCCTCCGCCCGCAAGTCCCCCGACTGCCCGCTTCTCTGAATCTCCCGGGGAAGCAGCACTCCGCCGCCCGGGCAGGGGGTTCTCGGAGGGAAAGCTTCAACTTGGCTACACGTAGCCCCGTGATGAACTCGGGGATCCTCAGACGGGAGCTGCGCCCCGCGACGAGCTGACCTCCACTCGCCGGTCGCGGTAAGGAGCCCGAAGCCCTTTCCGACCCTTTTCGGGCTTCTCGGTGCCCGCGGGTTGGGAACGTGGAGGTGGAGGTAGCCGACTGAGTGACGACCCTCGCCACTGCCCCTGCAGTGGGGCCGGGACGTCGTGGGTACCCCTGACACAAAGGAACAGCTGAGTGCTCCCCAGTCGGCGGACCGGACCGGGGGCTGCGGGGTGGGGTCGGAGCTGGAAGTGCGCGTCCGCTGGGGACCCCGGAGGCGGAGAGGAGGCCGGTGCGTGGCTGCAGCGCTCCAGGCGGGCGTGGGTGGAGGCGGCTGCAGAGCTTCTAGGGGCTTCCAAGTACGGGGACGGCCTAGAGCTCTCGTCCCTCCCTTTTCTTGCCTCTTGTATCCTTTGACAGGAGATTTTTGTCGTCCCCAGGGCTGCGGTTGGGGCCGCGGTACCCCCGCCTTCGGAGGAGCCGGAGCCGCAGGATGCGCGGGGACGGGCCGCCGCCCTCTGCGCCCAGTTCCTCCGGCGCTTCCCTGGCCGCTCGCGGGCGCTGACTCTCTCCTGGTCTTCCCCGCCCTCCTTACCTTACGTCCGCGCCGCGCTGCTGGTCCACGCCGCGCTGGACCCCGCCGGGAACTGGTCCTCTCGACCTCGCCGCGGTGCGGACAATAACTTAATGCCTCGCGCTTGAGGGGAGGGGGCGGCTCAGCGCCTGGGTCGCAGCTTTCTCCTCTGGCTGAGGCCGGCCACAGCCGACATGGGCTGTTTCTGCGCTGTTCCGGAAGAATTTTACTGCGAAGTTTTGCTTCTGAATGAATCCAAGTTAACCCTCACCACCCAGCAGCAGGGCATCAAGGTAGGCGCGGGCCGGGGGCATGTTCGGGGTCGGGGGTGCGTAGCCGGGCAGGCTCGGGGGTTCCGCGGCATTGTCCCAGGGCTGTCACCCGGGCGGGGCGGACGGCGGTGGCGTCTCTGCACGGTGGGAACGAACGGCAGTTGCCCCCCGCGCTCAGGTGGAGGGAGGACGTGTCAGGGTGAGTTAACTTTGAGTCCTTCATAAAGGAAAGTAAGTTTGACGCCTTGTAGGAGGGTCCATGCACCAAGCTCTCGGCTGCAATCCACCGTCCTGCAGCTGAGACCCAAACTTCCCTACGTCGTTTTCCTCCAAAAGCGTTTAAGGCCCCCGCAGCTCCCAAAGAGGCGCAGAATTGATTGTACGGGCAGCATACAGTGTTGAAGGCACGCTCTCCCTCGGCTTTGTTGAAGACCTTTTTTCTTGATAGGATTATTGGGGAAGTAAAATAATTCACTCGTTGAAACACATTTATTGGGTGGTTGTGATTGTGTCGCCTGTGTTTGTGGTTGGGTAATGCTACGTTCGGCCGGAAAATAATTTCCTTTTCCAAAAGCCACCTGGTTTATCCCAACATTTAAGTAAACATCTCTCCAAACGAGGTAATAACTTTGCGTCTCTTCGTAGGTCATTATAATGCAATTACTGGTATTAACCTAGAGAACCCAAACAAAAAGGCTGTGGGAGCTTGCAGACATTCACTTCCTTAATTTTGGCGAGCTCGTATGTTTACGGTTGACAACCTGACTGACGCGCCTGCGCGCTAGTTTTTCTCTCGCAACAACGTAGCTACCTAGAGATGATCGGAATCCCGAGTGTTTTGTTTCCCTTTCTCCTTCAGTTTTAAATCATTTAGGCATTTTAGATACCTCAGCAGCTGAGTCTGATGAAGGGAAACGGTCCCCCTCCCCCCGCCAAGGAGGCTGTCTGAGAAATCAAGTTCAGGCTGCCAATTGTCTTGTCCTAGCCTTGTCATCTCAGAAGTTAATCCTAATGGCGTAGGCTCTGGGCATTTCCTTGTGTGAATCAGATTTTACATAGCTTTATGCACACTAGAGTAAATGTTCTTGGCCAAAAGCTTCAGCTTTGTTATTACCGGTCTTGGTGTACAGAATTTTAATTTCACAGCTGTCATTTTTTTTTTTTTTGTCAGAGAAAGAGGGCAAAAATGATCAATTAAAGCCACAAGATACAGTTAACCCTTTAGGAAATTGTTTTGAATATTGTTTCTTCTGTAATTTTAATAAGCAAAAGTCAATCAGATTCTCATTTAGTGTTTCCTTTCGAGGACAATAAAAGACTCTGGCGGGGGAGAGTGTTCATTGTATATTTTTAGCTTTTTATGTTCCAACTCCCAATCCCCCCCACCCCTATGAAATCAGGAAAAGAACTTACTTTACAAGATGACGTAACATTCTTTGGAGTACTGTGAGCACAAAATAGACAAAAGTAAAAAAAAAAATCATACATTTTTGATAATACATAGATTCTCTTTGGCTTCGAAACAATTAGAGAAAGATAACTGATGATCTGTTACTAAAAAAACATAGAAATCTTTCTGAAGTCTAAAGTCATCTGGTGTGTGAGCTTCCTATTTAATCATGAAAGCCCTACTCCTGTCAGTTGTGGAACATGTACATTATTCTGTCATGAGAGCAGCCAAGACTCAGAATCAAATGGAATAATTTTGTCAAAGAAACATGAATTAAAAATCCTGATCCATAATTACTTTTTATATCCTGATGGTGCTTATCTTGTTTTACAAATAGGTCAAAAATTGGTGAGGGATTCAAATGCAATAGCAACTTTATAATGCTGTTATTTTGGATATGTGCCATTTAACTGAACAATAATTTAAGCATGCTTTTGTTGGAAGTAATCATTTTGCAACAGGCTTGCCCTCTTTCAGTGTCACAAAAGCATGCCACAATTATTTTGATGGCCATATGTATAACACAGATGTCTGCTGAAGTTAACCACATTATCTGTAACTACCATGCTACCATAAAATGCATGTGTTAAGCACCTATCTGCTTGTGGTATGTACTAAATTAAACACATATATATATATTTACAAATGGTATAACGTATGAACAGCATCTTGCACGTAGATGGTATTCAAACATTGAATGAATATATGTATATTATTGTTCTGTACTTACTTGGCACTTTCTTTAACTCCTGCTTTATTATTATTATTTTTTTTCTTTAACTCCTACTTTAGTTTGTAAATGAAATAGTAAGCAATTACTTCAAACTTAATAGCCAATAACTACTATTACAGTGTTTTCCCCCCCAGGATAGTACTCTTGATAATTTTGATTATCACTAATTAAAATCGAAGTTAAGCATGTGACATTTTCCCCGAAATTAAAATAGAAAAATCTTTTTTCAAAAATATTATCTAATATTTATTTTGAGATGACCCCTTTTCACATTCTTTCTCAAATGAAGATATCTAATTCTGTGGTAAAATTATTCACATATTTCATCCCTTAATGGAAGGAATTTTACTGATTCCTAAATAGTTACTTAAGAATTTGCTGGCATTACTGTTATAATAATGCATTGTAGGTTAAAGAAGATTAATTGTAGTAAATTTAAGTAGAAAACATATGAGAGAAGCTTGGTAAAACATTTTTTTCTGTGTGCTATTTTGAAAAACACTCTCTGGATTTCTTTAAGCACCAAATTGCTCATTGAAAAGTTAGTTATGAAGTGATTTTTCTGCAACTCAGATCAAAGTTTTTCATCAACTTAAAAAAAAAAAACCAACGTGTGTCCTATGGAAAGCATTTCAGCCTGAAGACAATAGTTACACATCTTATGTGTTAAGATGAGTAGCACTTAAATGGAAAATAATTTTCTGTTTTAAAAATAATTAGAAAAATAAAACCCAGTGTCTGTATTCATAATGTGATGTAGCAATTTGCCTTCTTAACTTGTTTTAGAGCTAACCTCACCTTGTCAAGCAGAAAGTCTTTTGCGTGCAGTTCGTAGTTTGAGCCCTCTGCAAGATTTAAAAACCCAAGTTTATATAAACTGAATGTTATTGGTTGTGTGTCGAGCCACACAATAGCTTTTAGCTGTTTGTTCTCTGCTGCTATCTCTGTTGTTTATTTTAGTAAGAATTTCTGCTGTGGTTGGTCTCTTGGTTTTTTGAGCAGTGTTTGTTCAGGGAAACTTTTGTTATGTCCTGGGGGAGGTAGAGATCCTTCTTTTAGTTCTTTTAGAAAGCAAAACTTGAATGTGGCTCAGACTACTTTTATAAGTTGTCATTTGATTAGCAAAAGATTTTTAGGGAAAAAAATCACAAGGTTTGATGATTTAGTCCTCATAATTGCTGCTGCAAATGTGAACTAGATTAGTATTTTCATTTCAGCAAGATTTTAGTCCTCTGAGTAGTAATGTAATAAACACTGAGGTGCTTATTTTTGCCTCAGTGTATTTGACTAAATTAATGAAACCAATATGACAGCAAGATGGAAATTCCATTAACTTTTTTAAAAAACTGCTTTATTGAGATATAGCATACAATTCACAAAGTTAGATTCATCCGTTAACTTTTAAATGAAGTTACTTCCTAATCATCCTGAGGTTCCTGAGGGAATATTATGAGTCAATTTTGATGTTTTGATCAGAAACTTCCTAATAAACTAGAAAAACAGAAGCTGGGGACTTAAATTATATGCGTGTCCCTTACCAAGGATTGTAATTTTCACTCCATTTGGACTGGTAAAGAAAACATCTGAGAAAATTTGGAAAAAGTGAAAAACAATAGTTTTTCACAAATCACATTAAGTGTATATCTATACCTTTTAATATCAACTACATAAGGTACACAGTCAGGGACCTTATAAACATAGGTTGAAGCAAGTAATCATACACCAACATTTCTGTTAATGTAAGATTGGCTGTAGTTAGTAAATTAGGCTGTGGTTAGTAAATTAGTAAATTAGATGTAACTGGGATAGAAGTACCCCTCTTCCACACTGCATCTAGGTTTCTAAAATTCAGATATGATATCCATGTTGTGACTGTTTAAGATCAGCTACTGTATAAATGCCCCTTCATATTTTTTTTGTTTTTAAAAAATGATTGAAAGTATTTTTTTAGCTTTATTGAGGTATAATTGAAAATGAAACTGTAATATATTTAAAGTGTGCAACGTGATGATATAATATATATATATATATATATATAGTGAAAGGATTCCCACCATCCCACCATTGAGTTATTAACATTCCATCACCTCACATATTTACATTTTTTTGTTGTTGAGAACAGTTCAGTTCTATTCTCTTAGCAAATTTCAATTATACAATACAGCCTTATCACCTATAAATACCATGTTATACATTACATCCTCAGACTTAAGTGCCCCCTCAATTTTACAAGAAGTTTTTCTTGAAAAAAATTATTAAAAATGTCATTTATCATTTATGGTTTAAAAGTGATTTAAAAGCAATATAATGGGGAAAGAATTGTTTGTTACCTCTAGCAGGTAATGGCTAGCTATCCTCATATAGGGACTTACACTTTTCTTGGTTGATGGTGAATCGTACTTTTTGCAGCCCCATTAGTGTAATTGTCCTTGAATTCTGTGATGTTAAGCTTAAACGGACTTTGAACTAAACTTAAACTAATGCAGAGCTTTTGTTTCTTTTGAGCATGGGTGGTGTCTTAGTCTGTTCAGGCTGCTATAAGAAAATACCACAGGCTTGGTGGCTCATAAACAAGAGAAATTTATTTCTCATAGTACTAGAGGCTGGAAGTCTGAGATCGGGGTGCCAGCATGGTCAGGTGAGGGCCCTCTTCCAGGTTGAAAACTTGTTGTATCCTCATGCGGCAAAAGGGCCTAGGGAGCTCTCTTGGCCTTTTTTTAAAAAATAAGGGCGCTAATCTCAAAGGCCCCACCTCCTAAAACACATTACCTTGGGAGTTAAGTTTCCGACATATGAATTTCAGGAGGGCACAAACGTTCAGACCGTAGCAGATGGCGATAGAGTTAAATCTAAGTTGCAGGGTCAGAAGTCCAGACTCGACTGTCCATTAGCTGTATGGACAATGGTTGGTTATTTTTAACCAACCAAGATGGGAAACTCATCTTTTCTTCAGTGGTTTGTGTCAGGTTGTATCTTAGTCCGGCCAGACAATTCTTTGTTGTGGGATGCTGTCTGCTCCATGGCAGGATAATTAGCAGTATTTGTAGCCTCTGCCCATGAGATGCCAGTAGCACCTCTTGCCTAGTTCTAACAACCAAAAATATGCCTAGGTGTTGCCAAATGTCCCCTGATGGGCAAAATCACCCTCATTTGAGAACCACTGCTGTGGAGGGTAGCAGTTTCCTTTATTCTCCTTTATTTGGTACACATTGGATGCAAACTGACTTTTGGATGCCTTCTTTTTTCTCTTTTGGAGGAGTGAGTCATGTGCCTTATAGGTCAGTGAAAACAATATGAAATCTGTATCTTTAACTTGCTTAATATTCTTAGACTAGGAGCAATATACTGAAGTGATGAAAAGCATGGGCTGTAGCATCAGACCACCTGGATTTACATTTTGGCTCCACTGATTACTTATTAGCTGTGGGGCCTCCAGAAAGATACTTTTCTTCTCTGAATCTCAGTTTCCCCATCTGTAAAATGGGAACAAAGTCATACCCACTTCATAAGTTCAAGGTGCTTTGCATGTGGTAAGCCCTCAGAAAATGTTGGTCTAGATTCTTTCTCCTCCGTTCCTTATCCTCTCTTTCTTTTAGTGCTTCATTCCTGTCTGCATATAAAGTCCACCCTTCACTGTCTGATTTGCCACCCTCCCTGCTCTAGACCTTCAGCAGTTCTGTGTGCCTACCCAAACGACTTGCTCTATATGGGCACGCACAAATGCTCAGTCTCCCAAACATACCAGACTTGCTTGTGCCTTATACTTGGGATTCCCACTGAGTGGCACTGTTTTGTGTTTCCCTAAGCACACGCTCATCTGAGCTCATCCTTTAAGACTTGAACCGAGCGTCCCATCTGCTAGGAAGACTTAGACCTGGCGTGCCCTGGCAAAGTTAAGTGCTTGTCAGTGTCTTGCACGCTTCTTGTTATAGCCCTTACCACACTGCAGGCATTATTTCTGGACACGTCTGTCTCCCTCAGAAGCCTGAAAGCCCTCGCCCGTGATCCCCAGCAGCTAGAGCTGTACACCACATGTAATAGATGCTTATTCACTGTAATTTGAATAGAAGAATGAATGGAGTGTTACCGTTGGAATAGGCCATATTGAAAATCTTCTGGTTAATGAGGTTTCTTTGCCATTTTATTTTTACTCGAAAAGACCTAGAATAAAGAGAATCTCACTGTGAAAAATCTGTTGCCAAGATACTCTAATTTTTATATTGATAATGGGTAGAAAATGAGATGGTGCAGTGGACTGGGTGCATGTAGCGCATTGAAGAGCTGACTAGCGGCCATTTTAGAAAACACGAGTTACCAACATCTTTGTAGTGTAGAAGTAACTACTGAATCCTTCCCTCTCTCTCTCTTTTTAAAAAGTAGAACTTTCCCCTTATAGGTCGAGAGTCTTTTGGAAGAAGGGCATATTTCACGAATGGATAATAGATCCTCACACTTTGCTTTTCTTCCTTGTCTCTTATTCTGTAAACCATTGGAGAACAGTATCAGTTGGTTTCACAGTGTGGGTTTACACAATCGGGGACCATTGGTATAATTTTTAATCTTGCTGTACCACCCATTTTACTCCTGAACCTCATCTGACCCTGCTCTAAGGCATAATGGAAAACACAGGGTTGAGAAGTTAAATACTGGGTTTTTATGACAAATGTTAAGTTTTTCATTCCGACGCACAATGGATTTTTCTGCAGGCCTGTTATAAACAGGACACATCAGACATCAGATTTGTCATAACCCTGCAGCTTCTCTGGGGTTGACTGCTTTGACCGAGCTTTTGTCTCTGATATTTTAGCCACGCGTACAGCTTATACATAATGCTCCTGGTTAGCCTGCTTTGGGGGGTAAGAGTAACTGACGTTTGCTCCTGCGTAGCAAGATTTGTTTCTAAGTCTCACGTGTTAAGTGTAACCAGGCCTCTGTTATCACTTGTTTGGGTCTCGACTAGGTGTGTTAAGGTCAGGAACCAGCCAGTTTAGTTTGTGACTCAAAAAGCCTGTTACCACACTTGGGAGAGTCTGTAGCATTCTCAGAAATGTGGATTGCATTCCTGTGCCCTCTGAACCATGATTTCCTGTTTGTTTTTTTTTTTCTTTTTTTTTTTAAAGTGAAACAGTCACTTTTCCTTAGTGCCGCCTGTTGGTAATCCATTTCTCTGTAACTAAACACTCTTGCTGAATCCCCAAAGGCTGAGATGGCTCTCTGCAGAGGCTCTCCCAGTAATCGCTGAAGTCATGAGAGGGCCTGGCAGTGGCTTCCAAAGGGGTAAGAAGTTTGTTTTCAAGGATACTGACATGCCAAGTGGAAGTTAAAACAAGGGAGATTGTGGCAGGCAGGGAAACCCGAGAGGTGCTGAGTGCTAGCCCTCATGGTCAGTGACCAAAAGGTCAGACGGCAGAGGAGGAATCAGCCGACTGAGACCAAGGAGGGAATCAAATATGGCAGCAGATTGTCGAGAAATGCCGTGTTCTGAGCACGTGAGGAAGCGCAGTTAGTGATGCTCAGCGCTACCAACTCTGTGGGCGCAGCGTCCTGGAAGTTGGGTAGAAAGTACCTTGCGTAGAATACAGCTTTCCATAGGAACAGTGACTTGAATGGGGGTCAAGTTTCTGAGCTAGCCCACCGAGACCATTTGAGTTTTTAAACCACTCACGTCCCACTTTGCCCTTCATTCAGAGCCGTGTTTGAGAAGCGGTCTTGGAGCCTCTGCTGCCTTAATTATCACTTGTCAAAATTGGTTTTTATCCACCATCCTCACTGCTCCCACTTTGCACCAACCAGCCTCCTAACTGGGGTGCTGTGTGGTCATCTTCAGTCTCTCCCCTTCCCCTATCCTGCCCTGTGTTTAAATCCTGGTTTACCATGAAATTGTTGGTCTTGCGATGGACCACAGGACTCTTCTTTGAACTAGCCTCCCTTTCCTCATTTGTAAGCTGAGGAGTGTGATAACTACCTCATGGGATGACTGTGCAAATTTGAGAAAAGAATTTTAGGCACGTAGGATAAAAGGTGCTCAATAAATGATAGCTATCATTATGTGTGATCTATTATTAGCTAATAATTTTTTTTCTGAATTCCAGTTTGGGATATCTAATCCCCCACCCCTGCCCAAAGTGACACTGGCTCTCTGAGAGGCATGGGTGGTTGTTAGAAGTGGGGGAACAGTGGTGGTTCGATATCCATAGGTACCAGTGACTTTTCAGGTCTCTGTATTTTTACTCACATTGCCTCAGCTACCACTGGGATGCTGAAACTTCACATCTGTACCCCTAGTCCAGACTTCCTCACTCTTACCTGACTTGTATTTCTGATTGCCTACTGGAGGTCACACTCGATGTCTAAGCCCTTCTGTTCGCTCCAGACTCTCTCTTCTTGTGCTGCCTAGTTTGGCGAATGAGGCCACTCTCCGTCTTCATCAGTTAAGATGCTTTGATTCTCGGTTGCGGAGATTCCATTGCAGATTCTCTTAACGTGAGGAAGCTTATTTGTTCACGTCAGGTTCCCAGCTTCTCTCCATCTCTTCTGGGCTCTGTCATCTTGGGAGACAGGGTCATATGCAGATGGGTAATGGTTCTAGAGACAGTATTTGCACATGGCAATATGTGAGTTGGGAATAGAGACAGACTCTTCTTCAAAAAGGAGAGAAGACTCCTTCTCCCCAAGTTCCCCATCAGACTTTCCCTTGTGTCTTTTAGCAGAACAAGTCTTGTGGCCATTCTTGAGCTATAATGGCAATAGGATCACCTTTAGGGCAACAGATTCTCCCTGGGACTGGGTGGGGGTGGAATCCATTTTCCTAAGGCAGCTGGCAACTGGGGGAGGGGTTCAGTCAGGAGGAAAGGTAGGAGTTGTGGGTGCTATTGGCCCTCTGCCCCTCTGGTCAGGATTCTGGCGCCTGGGCTCTCTGTAAATTTCCACAGCCTTCTAGGTGTTGTAATTCCACCTCTTAAATATATTCCAGATTCATCTCTTCTCCCCTCCTCTGATTGCTCCTGCCCTGATCTGGACCACTCTCAGTTCTCAGCTGGACACCTGTAGTAGCCACCAGCATGATCCCCTGTGACTGCCTCTAGTGTGGCCTTTCTCACCCTGGCTTGGATACTCCCACGGGTTCTCAGCCTCCGTGGCTTAGTTTATATTCCTCAGTATCATGGCCCTTCATGATCGGACCCCACCTCTATCTGACCTTCCTCCCACTGCTACCATATGCCTCTCACGGATTCTAGCCAGAGGGAGCTGCATTCTAGTCTGAATTCTCCACACTCCCTCTCACCCTGGTCTTTTTCTATCCGGAAAGCCCCACCCCACCTCATCTTGTTTGAGTGAAGTCCCAGCTCTCGTCAAGCAGGGTTCTGCTCAAATGCCACCTTCTCTGAAGACTTCTCCTTGGTGAAGCACTGGAGAGGCCCTCTCCTGACCTGAATCAGGCCTGCATTTCATTGCAGGAGTTTCCGTACTTTCCTGCCCACCTTGCCCTGGGAGCAGTATAGTAAGATGAAGAGAGAATGGGTCTAGGTCATAGATAAATCTGGCTTCAGGTCTCCTTTCCATGTGTTAGTGCTGTAAATGTGGTCAGGTCACATACCCTTAGAGTCAGCTTCCTCATCTGTAAAATTAGGGTCAAGCTCTCCAGCTTATTATCCTGAGATACTGCACGTGAAACCCTGAGCCCTGTGCCTAATGAGAGGGAGCTGTTGTTACTGGAGATGGAAAGCCTTGAGGGAGGGGACTATATCTTTTTTATGGGATCCCCAAGTCAAGCCGAGTTCCTAAGGAATCAATGAACGATTGCTGACTGGGTGAATTAATCTGAATAAGAAAAGTACTTCCAGATCGACATAAGCAGTGAATCTGAGAAAGAGAAGACATCTTTCACCTCTTTACTTTCTAGGTTCCCTGGTACAAGGAGTGTACCTCCTTGACTCCTTAATTTCTCATTTAATTTTTAAAAACAGGTTTATTGAGATATAAATCACAGACCATACGAGTCACCCATTTAAGGTGTGCAATTCAATGGCTTTTCATGTATTTACAGAGTTGTGCAACCACCATCACAATGAATTTTAGAACATTTCATTACTCCACAAAGACACCTTATACTTATTAGCAGTCACTCCTCATTTCCTCCCAACCCTCTTACCTGCTCCTGCTAGGCAACCACTAATCATTCTGCTTCTACAGATTTGCATATTCTGGACATTTCATATAAGTGGATTTGTATAATATATGGTCTTTTGTGACTGGCTTCACTTTGCATAATGTTTTCAAGGTTCATTCATAATGTATGTATCAGTATTTCAGCCCTTTTTTTGCTGAATAATAGTCCATAGCATGGATATACCATATTTGTCCATTCATCAGTTGATGGACTTTAGCTATTATAAATAATTTTGCTATGAAGATTCATGTGTAAGTCTTTTTGTGGACATGTGTTTTAATTTCTCTTGCATATGTACCTAGGAGTGGAATTGCTGGGTCATAGGTTTAACAGTTTGAGGAACTTGCAAACTGTTTTCCACAGTGGCTGCACCATTTTACATCCCCACTAGCAATGTCTAAGGGCTTCAATTTCCCCACATTCTCACCAACACTTGTTTTACTCTTTTTGATTATAACTACCCTTTTGGATGTGAAGTGGTATCTCATTGTCATTTTGATTTGCACTTTCCTGAAAAATAGTGACGTTGAGCATCTTTTCATGTCCTTGTTGGCCATTTGTATATCTTCTTTGGAGAAATATCTATTCTTTGCCAGTTAAAAAAATTGGGTTATTTTTCTTTTTATCATTGAGTATAAGTGTTTAAAGTATATATATACATATATATATATATTCTGTATACAAGTTTTTTGTCAGATACTTGATTTGAAAATATTTTCTCCTATGGGTTTTTTTTTTTACTTTCTTGACAGTGTCCTTTCGTGTACAAAAGTTTTAAATTTTGATGGAGTCCAATTTATCCTTTTGTTTCCTGTGCTTTTGGAGTCATATCTGAGCAGCCATTGCCTACGCCGAAGTTATGGAGATTTACTTGTATATTTTTAAAGAGTTTTATGGCTTTAGCTCTTACATTTAGGTCTTTGATCCATTCTTCATTCTTTTGCGTGTGGATATCCAGTGGCCCCAGCTCATTTGTTGAAAAAAGGATTTTTTCCCATTGAATTGTCTTGGCACTGTTATCAAAAAATCAATTGACAATAAATATGAAGGTTAATTTCTGGACTCCCATTTCTGTTCCATTGATTGACATGCCTATCTATGCATCTTGTTTAGTTTTACTAATTCCTTGGCAGGGTAGGTGTGTGTAATTCAGCAGAGAAAACACTCCCAGTTAAAACAAATTTGACATTTAATATTTTGAGCAAAATTTCCTATAAAACTTCCTGGTGGCAGTTAAGTATTATATATTTTATTCACTTTTAAATCCCTGAGCGCCCATGGTGGTGCTCAGTAAATATTTGTCATATTTGAAGAAAGACTGATAGAAGGATTGTTTTAGTCATGCTGCTGTTGCTTTTGTAACTTGAAACCTTGGTTGTTGAATATTTAGATTTCCAAAATCTTTTCTGTATAAGCTTTTGAGTGTTGCTGTTTACGTTGTGTAAAGGATTTGCCTTTGATCCTTCCAGGCTCTTCTGTAAATCACTTGATGGAGGGCTGGAAAAGAGTATTAGCATATGTTTTATGAATAACTTTCTTCGTTAGTTTTGGTAGGTGAAGATGTAGCATGTTCAAAAAGTTAATGTCATTTAAATAGGTATGCGGATTTCATCTATTACTTGGCAACACACTGAGAATTTGCTAGAGATTTGTCCTGAGAGTGCAATGTGCAGTGTTCTCCTCCTGGGAAAATAATGTAGGTGGCTAGAAGACCACTTCTGAATGCACACACCCTCCCCAATCCCCATGACTTCCTTTCAACCTTGCACTTCCAGGATTCCTAGTGTGATTGCAGGTTGAAGCCTAGGGAGCAACCGTGGCTTCATGGAATTGAATTCCCTATGACTGGGGCAAATGGTAGCAAATCTTAGTGGTATTGAAAGTGGCATACTAGAAGCTCTACAGCTTTTGTCTGGATTGTGCATTTTAAAACTGGTAGTATTCAAACGCTTGACAAATCCCAGTAGATACGCAGGCTACAGGCAGTTTCCTCTGTGAAGAAAATTTCAGATGTCTAGAATCTAGATAATGCCACAGCTGTGTGTGTCAAAATCTTTCACACAAATTGGTTTCTACTTGTCATTGCTTTTTTTTTTTTTTTTGCCAGCCACTCATTCTTTGCCCAGTAGTTCAACTGTCTGGTTCTCTGCACCAAATCTGAGTGTGGTCACACGTCCTTAGTTAATTCAGCCCTGTGATGCTGCTCCAAAATGCAGCAGACACCCGGGGAGAATGTGGAAGAGATGACATGAGTTACAACAGCCTGGCTTTCACTTACCATAGAAAGCTAGACTCGGCATGGGCATTTAGAATCATCTAATCCAGTCCTCTCATTCCACAGCTGTGGGAACAGGGACCCAGGGAGGGGCAGTGATTTGCCAGAGCCCAGCACGTGGTCCTAGAACCCTGTCTCTTGGTTTCCTGTCTGGTAATTTCTCAGTGCTCACCCACCCTCAGTTTCTTTGAAGCCTGCAAGGGAGGAAGGGCTGAGAGCTGATTATAGGGGAAGAGGTCAGAATTTATTGAAAATCATCTAGGTTTATTGCCAATCCCATCTCTTCCATGCTCCCAACCCTTCCCCGTTTCCCCCCCACCCCCTTAGATTAAGTCCTTCTAGGCCTACATCTGGTTTGATTACCTTCTGCAGCCTTGGCATTTGGATTTGTGGAACTCTTTCTGGGTAGGTTTTATGAGGGAGAGACTCTTTTGTCCTAAAGAATCTTTTTTTCCCCCCTCCCAGTTTGGAAAAGAGTCTGCTTATGTGGAATGTCTTTTCAGAATGATACCAACTGCATTGCATTTTAATTTTTTGGCTTTTTTGAAAATGCTTATTTATTTAAAAGGCCTAGAATAATTTATGGTTATGGCCATGGTTTTAGAGCTCATATCACTGAGAGTTTTTCCTTGGTCTTTATTTGTAAAGTCTTTATCCTGAATTCTTATAGCTCCATTCTGGTATCTCTCCAGGAAAGAAAATTAAAAACTGATTAGTAACCCTTCTTATTGCCTGAGGGAGGGTGCAAGAGAGGAAAGTAGAAAGGTAAAATTGCTCTTTTGCTGAAAGGTTTAAGATGGGCCAATCATCAGGAGGCTAATAGATCTTTCCCCCGATAATGATTATTTCATGCATCTGCTGCTGTTTACAAGGGCACTTGGAGGATGTGCAAAATTTCCAGAATTCCTCAGAGAGCCAGCTTCTTTTTCTTTCAGATGCTGTTTTTACATAACGTTCTGGGGTAGTTACATGAAGATAAACAGGTTTTGAGTGTGAGGGTGTATGGGGGTCTGGACCAGTGCTGTGTGTCTGTAATTGTGGGTATTGCTTTGTGAACTCACTTTTAGGAGATTTTATTCAGAGCTTTTATAACCAGTAGCACTCAGAATTTCTGGTAGGGATGATGAAATAGAGGGAACACTCTTGCCTTTTTTTTTTTCCTTCAAACATAAGTATATTTAATTCTTTCAAATGCATACAAGATAGTAATTACACAGCAACAAATCTTTTGTTCAACAGTGATTTGATTCATAAGTATTTGAGTGAAATTTACATAATTTCACATCCAGACTCTTGCATTTTTAAATACTGTAAGTAAAAAAGCTCCCCAAATAACCAATTCTTATATTTCCTACTTATCCCTCTCTATATCCACACTTTAAAAAGTTACAAACTGAACATTATACAGAACATATAAGTCATGTTTAAAAGCTTGAGGTTTTAAAATCATCGTACCCCAGTATGACTCAAAAAAGTCCCAATGCTAACAAATGCAGTCCTAGGTGGTAAAATAAATTGGAGGAGGGGAAGAAAGAAGAGGCAGACACAAGTTTGCTGTCTTAATATTTTACTAATCCTGTCAGTTAAAAATGGTGACGTCATGAGAAATGACAGTTTAGGTTTAATATGAGGAATGGAGTTTGCCTCATAATTAAAAGAAGTTTAAAAAGTTAAAAGAAATTTAACTTTCAGGTGGAAAGACAAATATTTACTTATAAAACAACAGAATTCAATACAGTTCATAATCAAGTACTGGGTTATATGGTGGAGATTCTAAGAGGTATAGACATTCTTATAAGAAATGATGTTTCTTATATGCCGAGGTGGGGTTAATCAGGAAAGGAATTTTAGAAAAAGTGAATATTGGTTTGCAGTGCCTTATTTGAAACCCTTGGGGTAGGTGTGTTTGAAGATTCAAAATTTTTCAGATTCCAGCAAGGTAATATGGTATATAAACCATCCATTATGCAATATCCCTGGCCAGGTTTGGGGTGATATCTCATAAAACAAGCACATTAATATTTGCACAGCTCATGATTTGGATATTCACAATAAGTGGGGTAAATAGAGACTATAAGTTGCCTTCTGCCAGTTTATAATAGATTTTGTCTCTGTATTAGTTATCTGTTGCTGTGTGCCATGTTACATCCAAAACTTAGCAGCTTAAAAGAACAAACATTTATCCCAAACAGATTCTGTGGGTCCGGAATCCAGGAGCAGCTTCACTGAATGATTCTGGTTCAGGGTCTCTCTGAGGCTGCACTCAAACTGTGCCTGAGGCATTGGTAATCTGGGGATGGTGGGTCTGCTTCCAAGCCTGCTCACGGGCGTGTTGGCAGGTCATGGTTCCTCACCACATAAGCCTCTTCATAGGCTCCTGGGTGTCCTCACAACATGGCAGCTGGCTTCCCTACATAGCAAGCGATTTTAGAGAGAGAGCAAGCCCAAGATGGAAGCCACAGTCGCATATAATATCCTGTTACTTCTATGGTATTTTGTTGGTCACACCAGCTAACCTTGGAGTGAGAGGGCACTGTATAAGGGTGTGAATACCGGGGGGCGGGCATCACTGAGAGCCGTCTTGAAGATGGACTGCCGTAGTCATCAAGTGAGTTTTGGCATCAAACGTAAAGCTTTCAGTTTTCCTATCTTTTTGGGTTCTGGATTGAGGATTTATATAGACTCTGGCCTCCTCAGAGTGATGACTTGAGAGGATGAACCGTGGCTCTGAAGGTGGTCAAGGACTGCAGGGTAGCGTGAACACAGAGAAGTGAGTTTGGTGGAGGAAGATGGGCGTCTGGGGAGTATGCAGACTCATAGTGTGCTCTGTGCCAGGCACTGTACCTGACGTGGGGGATAAAAAGGTGAATTAGATACATTTTAAACCATCTGGAGCTAGACTTACGCTTTGAGAAGTCTAGAGTTTTGTTTTGAAAATACTTGTATTGAGGATCTACAGTGAGAAAGAAAACCTGCATGGTGAGAGAAGCAGAGAATATAGACTCAGAAAATCTGGATTCCTTTGCCAGTTCCTTCATTTCCTACCTTGCAAAAGTCAAAGTTTCGGAGCCTTAGTTTTTCCATTTGTAAAATTAAACTGATGCTTATGTTATTCCGTCAATATCAAAGTGTTGTGAGACCCCAAGGAAGATAACGGCTGAAAAAACTCTTGCAAAAGTTTAAAGTGCTTTGGAGTGTTAATAATTATTATCCTGTGGCTCTGTCATTTACTAACTAGTGACCTTTTGCCTCAGTCTCATCATCAGTGAAATGAGGATAACACTACTATCTACTTCATAGATTGCTATGAGGTTTGAATGAAATAATACATGTAAGGGCTGAGAATAGTGGCTGGCACATGATAACGTGAGAAATAACAAATATTAGCAGTTATTATTATGTCATCATATAGTGCTAAGCCTTATGAGGAATTAAAAGAAAAGTGAAATGATGACTTAGAATGTCCTTAGAAAGTTTTAAACGATAAGAAAAAAACCCCAGTTTTCCTTAAAAGGCTTATTATTATTTGTATTTGCATTTGCTGACTAGAAAACTGATTTATTTGGTTGGACAGAGATTACTTTGAAAACAGCTACCAACTTCCTCCCTCCTTCTTTTCTTCTCTCTCCCTCTCTCTCTTTCTTTTTTGATGTTGACCTTCACGTACAGCTTTTCAAATTTTTAAAGGTCATAACTGAAAATAAATCCCTTTGCACTTCTGGTAGCATAGTAGTCAGCTTGCCTGTCCAAGCAGAAAGAGCTAAGTTCAATTTAGATAATCCTCATCACTTGATAAAAATGTGTTTCAAAAATGAAGCTTAGATTTGGAAGCCTGGCAGGATTTACTCATTAAAATTCCTTGTTGGAATAAATTATGAGTCAAAAATGAAGACTTGCAATTCTTTTGTTGAGTTCTGTGATGAAGACATTTAGTGTATTATGATTTAACCTTTGTAAGAATCTGAATAGCCATTTTTTGAGGATCATGAGAACTTCAACAAATCATTATTTTCTAAAATCTTTGTCTGGCAAACCCTGAAGAACTTTTCCCTTAGAATGCCTTTATGCCATTACATGCACCCAGGGATAGCAGGCTGTGACAATGTCATGGAAACATCAGTATTGACACAGCCATTATGGTGACTACCAAAGAACAGCTATAAAGGAAACCAGACCCCAGGCTGACAGCAGATCAATCCCCTTAAGTCACAAATTTCCTTTGTGAGCGGTGGTGAAAAAACTTGAGCTTCTTGTGTGTTTTCAGGATAAAAATTCTTGAGACTTCCTTCTGTTTGAAAATGCTGAACTCGTGTGTGTGTGTGTGTGTGTGTGTGCGCGTGCGTGCACGTGCCAGAGGGAGAAAGATAAGTGACCTTGTGTTTACCATTTTAATATTTGGGTAGTTGTGTTTAAGAGTAAATGTATGTAGAGAACAGACTTCTAGTTGCCAAGGGGGAGGGGGTGTGGGAGTTTGGGATTAGCAGATGCAGACTATTGCATATAGAATGGGTAAACAACAAGGTCCTATGTATAGTATAGGGAACTATATTCAATACCCTTTAATAAACCATTAATAAAAGACTGTGCAGAACAATATATATGTGCATGTATAACTGAATTACTTTGCTGTACAGCAGAGACTAATACAACATTGTAAGTCAACTATACTTCAATAAAATAAATTTTTAAAAAAGAGTAAATGTATGACTAACTTCTCTCTAGGAAACCATTTTTCTTGCTTTTAAATGTTGTTTTCAAAAGATGAGCAGTATTTATGTTCTGAAACAACATTTTCTTCAAGTGTGAGCATCGGGGCTACTGAAAACAGGTGTGCATATTCAACAAGATGTACCTTGCTTTACTTAAAAAAACTGTTATTTTGAAAAGTTTCATTGTGAATTGATTCTTATTTTAAAATGCTTCCCATCTGATATAATTGAAAAGTTGGAAAGGACACAGAGATTTTTTTTTCCTAAGGGAAGGGTGGTGATTTTGTGTCAACTCGCTTACAGATCACTGGGTCCTCCTTGTGCTTTTCCATTTGCTTCAGTTAGTGCTGAGTTGAGCAAAGCCAAGTTCCTGACAGAGACTGTTGTGGTTTTCAGCACAGGCCTACCTCTGTGTTGGCTTTACCAGTGTACGTTTACACTTTTGTCCTCAAATGGTTAATTTTGTGCTTTCTGCCTGAGATTGGGATAGCAAAGTGACAACAAAATGTACCATTTCTCCCTACATTTAATAAATTCTGCTGCTCTTGAGTGGAACCCATGGCTTATTAGATATGTCAAGTTGCTAGTTTTCTAAGCATGCTCAGCTAAAAATGATGAACAAATGGCTTAAACTGGAATATTTTGGGTCTCTCTGCATGTATAATACTTGTCAAAGAGTTTGGCTCTAGTTTATTGGCCAGTCTCTTCACAGTAGATTCATTGACACCACTTGGGTCAATTTGGCTGCCATTTCTTGTGTTAGGTTGTGTTAGAGTCCTCTTGAAGGAAAATAAAGGAGTAAGAGCCAGTAAGAACCCAAATATTTATTTATATATTTTAAAAAATTTATTTGTTTTATTTTTATTTTTGGCTGTGTTGGGTCTTCGTTGCTGCACGTGGGCTTTCTCTAGTTGCGGCGAGCAGGGTCTACTCTTCGTTGCGGTGTGTGGGCTTCTTACTGCGGTGGCTGCTCTTGTTGCGGAGCATGGGCTCTAGGCACGCGGGCTTCAGTAGTTGTGGCATGAGGGCTCAGTAGTTGTGGCTCACGGGCTTAGCTGCTCTGAGGCATGTGGGATCTTCCTGGACCAGGGACTGAACCCATGTCCCCTACATTGGCAGGCGGATTCTTAACCGCCTGAATTCTTAATTCTTAAGAATTCTTAATTCTTCCCTGCACCACCAGGGAAGTCCCAGAACCCAAATATTTAGAAACATCTGTAATTTTTATACCAATTACTAATAGATTTTCCACTTCCCCATAAATTAAAACTTTTGGGCTGAGAATAAAGCACATACAATCCACGTGTATATTTGTTATTACATGAATCTGGTATTTCTGGTTGTGTCAGTGCATGCAGGGATAATGTTTAAAAAAAGATCTTCAAAATTAATGAGACAACCTTGACTGAGAAATAGTTTCCTTACACAGGAACTTTTAGTTCTTAACTGAGTGAAGTGTGAGGAAAGGATTCTGCAGACCCTGGGTAGCGAATACGTTAATTGTATGTTTGACACAAGCATTTGACCATTAGAATAAATAGCTGAGCTTCCTTCTAGCTCTGAAAGTCTGATGGGCTGTGTCTAAGGTGGCTGTGATGACAGGTGCAAGTTTTCATATCTGGAGATCGTGTCTGTGGTTTATCTAGTCTGGAGCCACAATCAGCTTTTCATTACTCAGGTTTCACAGATTACTGTGGCTTGTTCAGCTCCCCACATAGAGTGGACAGGGCCCAGGAAAATCAATTAGATTTCCTGTTTTCAGCAACCTGAATGATTGATTTGGTCGTAGGGAAAGGAGAGTGAAGCTGCCTGTTCTTTCTCAGACTCATGAGCATTTTGGATTTTTGGTTACTCCATTTTTTTGGGGGGGGTGGGGGCATTATTATTTTCGTCTTTAAGGCTACTTCATAGAGTAAGCGCATAGGCCATTAAAGACTGGCCATAAGAAAATGTGAGCCAGTCAATTCAATGGATGTTTTAACAGTACTCACCATGCACGCAGATATTTTATACCCATGAAATGTCTAATACCCAGTGATGTTCAGTAAATGTGACCTTTTCCTTCTTTTTGACACTAGTCAGCCTGTTATGGGTGATACAACATGAACATAAGTGAAATTTTAAGAGAACAGTTAAATCTGTACTAGGGCTGGAAGTATGATATTGATGTGTGGGACATGAAGGGTCTCATGGAGAAGTGTGTCTTGAAGTTGACTTTTAAGGATAAGTGGGCTTTAGATACACAGAAAATGAAGGATTGCCCAGTAGAACTGCTGGGACACTGAGGAGGCTGGCCGAACCTGGAAGCAAAGGGGAAAACCAGATGGCATCCAGTTGGTGTTATTCAGTAAGGGAAGGACTTGAAAACCATGAAAAGGAGCTAAGGGCTTCCCTGGTGGCGCAGTGGTTGAGAGTCCGCCTGCTGATGCAGGGGGCATGGGTTCGTGTCCCGGTCTGGGAAGATCCCACATGCTGCGGAGCGGCTGGGCCCGTGAGCCGTGGCCGCTGAGCCTGCACGTCTGGAGCCTGTGCTGTGCAAGGGGAGAGGCCACAACAGGGAGAGGCCCGCGTACCGCAAAAAAAAAAAAAGAAAAGGAGGTAAGACCCTGCTGACTGGTAAGTCAAAGCAGAGGAGAGTCCTGGTGGTATTTTAGGAAGATAAGTTGGCAGGTAACAACTACAGACTGGATTGGAGCGAGAGGAGCCTGGAATCTGGGAAAGCAGTCAGTGGTGAGGTGATGAGAGCTGGGATTCCACCGTGACGTGGAGTAAAAAAAAAAAAAAAAGATAGTAAGGACGTTTTGGATAGTCATTCACAGAACAAATTTATTTGGAGAACCTTCCAGGTGTCAGGCACTGGGCTGGGCCCTGGATGCAGTGATGAGGCCAACTCACACAGTCTCGACCTGCATGGAGCTTACAGCTCAGCAGGGGAGCAGGTGTGTGAGCGGCCAGGTGTGTGAGCGGCCAGGTGTGTGAGCGGCCAGGTGTATGAATGCCCAGGTGTGTGAGCGCCCAGGTGTATGAATGCCCAGGTGTGTGAGCGCCCAGGTGTGGGGAGGAAACATTGGCAGTGACACGAGAGTGTACAACAGGGACTCTGATGGAATGGGAGGGAAGTTTCCTGAGGGAGTCATACTTGGGTTGAGTAGGAGTGATGGGGAAGCAGAAGTTCTAGGCAGAGCGAACAGCTGGTGCAAAGGCCCTGAAGCAGAAACAGGAAGAACCCAGTGTGTCTGGAGTACAGTCAGGAGGATAAATGAAAGAGCTGGTGATTTGTTACCATCCTAAGTGACGGAGGGTGTTTAGAGAAGAATATTGATGGAAAATGAGTGGCTGGAAGGTTTAATGTGGGTAGGGGTGAGAGTACCTGGTAGGGGAGGTGGGGAGAGGATGGATTCAGAATTCCATTTCTGCTGATTGACAGCTTCTTGCTTCCCTCCTCTCACCTGTATACTGGTCTGCCTCTAGAACCCCACCTACATGCTAAAGCACATTTCCTGGGATGACTGATTTGTCTAATTATAATTTTACCTTCAGCAGGTGTCTTACTGAATGTGACCTACCTGAGATCAAGGTCACAGCAGTTTTGTTTAGGTGTGCTCGTTAGTGGGTGTCCATTTTCTCGAGAAACGTGCCCTCACAACACCGTGTTTTTTGCTTTTGGATGGCTGCTTTAAACATGAAAGGCTTTAGGTTTACTTTTAAAGAGAATTCTTAAAAGACAGGGGCTTCCCTGGAGGTCCAGTGGTAAAGAATCCGCCTTCCAATGCAGGGGATGGGGGTTCAATCCCTGGCCGGGGAACTAAGATCCACATGCTGCAGGGCAACTAAGCCTGCGCACCACAACTACTGAGCTCGCGTGCCTCAACTAGAGTCTGCGTGCCGCAAACTACAGAGGCTACACACCCTGGAGCCCGAGCACCACAACTAGAGAAGAAAAAACCTGCACGCCACTACTAGAGAGAAACCCGTGCACCACAGTGAAAGATCCCGCACGCCTCAACGAAGATCCCGCCTGCCGCAACTAAGACCTGACGCAGCCAAAAATAAAATAAACAAATAAATAATTTAAAAAAGAGAGTTCTTAAAAGACAGTAAAATAATTAATGTTAAGTACTCTGAGTTCTAAGGTTTTAGAGTCATGAAGATGTTAGGAGTAAAGTCTATTTGTTTCTCATACGCGCAGCTGGTCTCTGCCTTGGGGCCTTAGCTCCTGCTGTTCCTTCTGCTGGGAATGCTTTTCCCTAGAATTCTGCCTGGCTTACCCTCGTCCCTTCAGGTCTCTGCTCAAGTGTCTCCTTTCTGAGCCCTCCTTGAGCCCTCTGCATATACTTTCCCTAAGCCCCTTCTGCTTTATTTCTCTTCATCATACCTACCACCTTCTAACATAGTGTATAATTTACTTACTGATTTTGTTTGTTGCCTGCCTTCTCCACTAGAATGTACTAGAATATATGCTTCATGAGGGCAGGAGTTTTTTTAGGATTTGTCCACTGAGATTTGCTCAACATCAACTACAGTGTCTGGCACATAGTGGGCTCATAGTAAATACTTATTGAATGAACACCTCTTTTTTTTTATGCTTTCATTTTTTACATTTACTTTTAAATTTTTTATTGAAGTATAGTTGATTTACAATGCTGTGCCAATCTCTGCTGTACAGCAAAGTGACTCACTTTTACACACATAGACATTCTTTTTTAAATATTCTTTTCCATTATGGTTTATCCCAAGAGATTGGATATATTTCCCTGTGCTCTACAGTAGGACCTGGTTGTTTATCCATTCTAAGTGTAATAGTTTGCATCTACCAACCCCAGCCTCCCAGTCCATCCCTCTCCCTCCCCTCCCCGCTGCCATGGCAGCCACAAGTCTGATCTCTATGTCTGTGAGTTTGTTTCTGTTTTGTAGATAGGTTCATTTGTGTTGTATTTTAGATTCCACAGATAGGTGATATCATGTGGTATCTGTCTTTCTCTTTCTGACTTAATTCACTTAGTATGATAATCTCTAGTTGCATCCATGTTGCTGCATATGGCATTATTTCATTCTTTTTTATGGCTGAGTAATATTCCATTGTATATACGTACCAAATCTTCTCTATCCATTCATCTGTTGATGGACATTTAGGTTGTTTCCATGTCTTGACTATTGTGAATAGTGCTGCTATGAACATAAGGGTGCATGTATCTTTTTGAATTATAGTTTTGTATGGGTATATGCCCAGGAGTGGGATTGTTGTATCATATGATAATGCTATGTTTAGTTTTCTGAGGAAACTCCATACTGTTTTCCACAGTGGCTGCACCAACTTACATTCCCACCAGAAGGGTAGTAGGGTTTCCTTTTCTCCACACCCTCTCTAGCATTTGTTATTTGTAGACTTTTTAATGATGGCCATTCTGACTGGTGGAACACCTCTTTTTAATGTGGGCTAAACACATTTCTCTGCTGGCTCTAGTCAAGATGTACTGGATACCGCACCCACCTCCGCACCCCTTTTTTAAGGCTAGGCTCCCAATAGCTTCTTCCTTTCAGAAAACACCCTAACAGTAAGGAAAAAAAGTCTCAGAGGTACTGGATGAGCCACTTAGAAGCCTATGTTTTAAAACCCATGTATGTTTTACTCAGAGCCTATGAACTCAAATCAGCAACTGTCACACAAGTTAGTTGTAATTTCCGACTCTATAGCAAAGACAGGCCTCCGGGGAGGACCATATGTGAAAGAAAGAAAACCCAAGTTCTAAAAAGGCATTTATTTTGTTGCTGTTTATTATAGAGGCTGATAGACCTTCCCTCCCATTAAACTGCTGAGTTTGGAAATTGGGCAGTCCTAGGAAAAAGTAAGGAAAGGCCATTTTTTTTTAAAAGAGTCCCCCATGTCTCCCCACATTGGGGAAAGAAAAGTTAGATTTTTTTCATATTGAATAATCATCCCTGTACAGTGAATGTGTTGGACTAAGTAATCTCTAAAGCTGCCTTCTGTCTTGAAAGCTATATGATCCTGTTCTAACTATTCCACTCTGGCCAGTTTATTTTATACACCACTGTATGAACATGCTGCATGCATTCCTTAGCTTAGTGGCTTAGTTTATGATTGTCTCCAGCCTGAGTACTCTAGAAGGGGGATTTCTGGATCCAAGGGCTTGGAGAGTTTTGAGGCTCTTGTTTCATAGGGCCAGATATTTCCTACATAGGCTACACTTTAGGGTAAGGTTTAATGTTTAGGATATTGAGTCAGCACAGCTGTGGTCAGCCCTGGGTCAGCTGCTTGCCAGTCATGTGCTGAGTCTACAGGATCCCTTTCTCTTCATTTCTTACATACCTTCCTTATAGGATAGTGATGACGATTAACTGAGAATGCACCCTGGCTGCTGTTATCATTATTATTATCATTATTATTTTATTTTGTACTCAAGAGTTTTCACAAGCATCGAATATTAGCATATAAAATATCCTTGTCAGTTTGTTAAGGAAAATGTGAAGGTTTTATATTTTTGATTACTTTTGAGTGTTTTTTCATGTTCATTGGTTATTTACATTTTTTTGGTATTTAAAAAAAAATGTCTTCTTCATTTTGGTCACAATTCCTTTCTCTAAGTTTAAATCCATATTGCACCCATCACTCAGTTTACATGCATTTGGTGTTCTTAAGATCACCAAACATAGCAGGGAGAATGCACAGGTGGTGTTCAAGAGATACTGTATACATTTTTAAACATACAAGATATGTGTATAATATGTGAAGATTGTTTTGGTAAAAATTGTTTTTTGATCAAGTCTATCAATTGCTTATTAAATAAGTGAATATATAGTTGGTTTTAAAAGCAAATCCCTTGCCAGTGGCCTGGTGAGCGAGCCATTTTGAAATTTAGTCTGTTGGCCCATTCAAGCCTTCAGCTGACTGCAGCCGTGGGCTGATAATCTGACTACAGCCTCATCAAGAGACCATGAGGCAGAACCACCCAGTTTATTAAAAATGCCAGTACAAATCTATCCCCATACAGGGAAATAATTTTGGATGAAATATATTTCTCATATTAGAAAATGTTAGTTTTGCATTTTAAATTATTGTACTTTCTTTTGTTTTTTCCCCCCACTCTTGTGCTCTGAACCTCCTGCTAAGCCCCAGACATTTGGTTTTTTTCATAATACAACAGTTCTCTTCTGGGGTGAGAAGTTACTTTAGCATAAGTTCACAGCTCATTAATTTAAGAAGCAACTGCTTCAGAGACCCGCAAACCAATAATTTACTCTTAAGTGTGTGTTTATGTCTGAGAACTCGTAGCAGGGGGCTAAAAGGGGAGAGTAATGAGCCTGGAAACTCACTGCTCAGCTGGCTCACCAGACCCCTCACAGGCAGTGTTTCCACAGTCCCTCTCTGTTTTCTGGGGTCCCACCAAGATGCCCTTCGGAACATAACAGACAGTTGTTCTGCATGGCACTTAACGATAGAGCAACAGAGCAAAGGGAGAGAAGAGCTTGGAGCTGACCCTGCACACAGAAATGGACCAGGTGGATGTATGTCTGGGCCAGGCCTTTGAGAGAGCCTTCTGCTCCCCAAGTGGGCACGGAACAGACTTATGTCAGGGCAGCCTGTGGACCTGAGGTGTTTTGAACGCAGGTTATCTGTTCCTGCCTTCCATTTTCCTTTTTCACTCCTTCTCAGGCCAGTGGGGCTAACCCCTGATTGCACAATAGTCACTTGGGGGAGCCTTGAAAACAACCAGAGAGGTTCTGATTCAAGTGGTCTGGGTGGGATCTGAGCTTGGATAAAGTTAAAAAACCTCCCCCTCGTGTTTCAGATACACTCCAGGATGCGAGAGCGAGGAACCCAAGCCAGGTTGGTCCACTGATCTGTTTCCAGACTTAGCCTTTCCAGGCTCCTCCCCTACCATTTGCCTTCCTTAAGTCTGCTCTAGCAACAGCTCTGCCCTGCGCTTTCAAACTTCGACCTTCGGCTGCTTGCCCTTTTAAATAATGGGAAGGAAGGAGATTGGTGAAAATTTGCAGGCTGTAATCATGTAAGGGTAAGTTATTAGTTTGCTACCCTGTTGGGTTTTGAATTAATTTAATGATCTGTGAATTTCTGCGGAAACAACTAGAATATCTAAATCTCCTCTGTGGCATAGCCCCTAGTGAGAAACTCTTGGGTTTGGTATTCCAGAACTTCTCTCTGCTGGTCCTTATGTGCTGGTAGAAGATTCGGGTGGTTTAGTTCCTTTTCCCTTTATTATTGTTGTTATCAATTGGGCACACAACTTTTACATTTCTTTTTAAGGCAGTGAAGGTGGAACATTAAGAATGTATTTCGTGAGTTTTGAATCCATCTCTTAGGGTTAATCTGGATGTCTGATTTTTCTGTTTAATGTGATTGTATAGAAATGCCTCAGCATTCTGATGAAGCCTACAATCTGCAGAACTGTTTCATATAAAATCTCACTTACAGATAATGTATATTGGACAGTGTAGAAACTTCCCAAATCTACAGTTTGGAGGACTCTGTGATAAATGTTATATTATTTGGCAACTCAAAGGAAATTTTGCAAATTATTTAACACAGTTTCCTTAAAATATAGCCACTTAGTAAGAAACTGTTATTAGCCCATTCTAGGCAAAGTTTGACACTTTTGTTCTAGTGGTGGTTCATTACCTTTGAGATACTTAAAGTGATGGGAAGGCTTTGGAGCCCTGATGGAAGCTGGGGTGTCCTGTGGGGATGGTGGTCGAGGTGGGCTCAGGGAGGGCCCCTGTGTTGGACATGGTCAGCCTCAGGTACCCGGACTTCATGCAACTAGCTTAATCCCTGGTTGCATCTGGATCTGGCCAAAGTCAGCAGCCATGTGAGTCAGCCTAGGGACTTTTTTGAACAGAGTTTGAGGGGAGAGACCATTGAGGGCCTCCAGTTCAGTGAGCTTCATCCTCAGTAGTGCAGGACCCTGAATCAGTCCCTTGGGGCACTTGCTGACAAAGCTGAAGGGCAAGCAGCCTTCAGGCCTTCCTCCTCTGTGTATGAATGGCTAAGTCTCTGCAGGTCAGTGCTATGCTGTAGTTAGTCCCAGTGGGAAGGTAATTCTCTTCTCTGGGCTTTAATTTTCTGTATCCGATGTGAGGCCCATGTCTCTTGGGGTAGATGTGGGTCTTCCAGGTGGACACACACACTTAAGGGATCCAGGTGGCAATTTGCTCTTTTTTTCTTTTTTTTTTTTTGTTTTTTCCTCTTCCCTTAATCTTTTTAGTTAAAACGAGGACCCAGTGGTAGGCTCTCTTAATGGTAAGGTCAGTGTCAGGTAGGGTGGTGGAGCGGAAAAGAGTCTACCACCAGTGTTTGTTGTGTCAACTCAGTTGCTTCTGCTTTCTCCGCTTCCACTGAGCCTCTCCATCTATTCAGTCTTCCAGTGTCATGTCTATAGTATCTTCCTTTACTGTCCAAAGTAACTGGAATCTATAACCTCAATTTTGAGATGTGTCCTATATTTATGATCCTAAATATGGGATTAAAAAGAAAGGTGATATCAGATTTGTTTTATGTTTTAATCAATTTATTTATTTATTTTTGGCTGTGTTGGGTCTTCGTTGCTGCACATGGGCTTTCTCTAGTTGCAGTGCGCGGGGGCTGTTCTTCGTTGCGGTGCGCATGCTTCTCATTGCGGTGGCTTCTCTTGTTGTGGAGCACGGGCTCTAGTCGCGTCGGCTCAGTAGTTGTGGCTCGTGGGCTCTAGAGCGCAGGCTCAGGAGTTGTGACGCATGGGCTTAGTTGCTCCCCGGAATGTGGGATCTTCCCGACCAGGGCTCAAACCTGTGTCTCCTGCATTGGCAGGTAGATTCTTTTGTTTTTTTTTTTTGCAGTATGCGGGCCTCTCACTATTGTGTCCTCTCCCGCCGCGGAGCACAGGCTCCAGACGTGGAGGCTCAGCGGCCACGGCTCATGGGCCTAGCCGCTCTGCGGCATGTGGGATCCTCCTGGACTGGGACACGAACCTACGTCCCCTGCATCGGCAGGCGGACTCCCAACCACTGCGCCACCAGGGAAGCCCCGGCAGGTAGATTCTTAATCACTGTTACACCAGGGAAGCCCCAGAGATTTCTTTTAAAACTTTATTTCTACAATCTGTCCTGAAGTTAGTGCTCAGTCCAGTTTCTTATATCTTTCACAGATCAGAGCCTGACAGTTAAATTCAACAATCATTTATTAGATTAAAACAACCTGGAAAATTCAATTACCCAGAACACCCATTCCCTGAGCATCCTTTTAAATCAGTATTGGGCCGTATAGATGAACTGGGAAGTCTCTGTATTCCTTAAAATAATTACTGTGGATGTGTAAGCCTTTTAGAATCTATCAAAATCAAGTGTTAATTTTTAAGCTAATAAAATGTATTACTGAAGGTTTGATGTCCCATTGGAAATAGTTTAGGATCAGACAGGAGTAATTTGCTGTGGGATATTTTACGTAAGGCTTGAGCAATTTTATGCACTGGGTTTATGAGGCTGGTGTTCAGGGGCTGTTTCTTCCTTTACTGTATGTTTGCAGGGTTTAACATATGATGCCCATTCATGGGTGATACTGCCTTCGTTAGGTCTTAGTGCAAACAGCTGTGCTTCATAAAGACCCGCCTCACAGCTGAGAGGATGCACGGCATTGCTTCATCCCATTATGCCTTTTAAAAATATAAAGCGCTGGGGCTGAATTCTTTATTAAAGTAGCTAGAAGTAAGTGTAACTGAAAGGACTAATTAAGCCATATTAAAAAAGTTAATTTGGCTAACAGTGAGTTCACAACTTTATTTCTGAGACAGTAAAGCTTAGGGGGAGAAAGGAGTAATGTTCTAGTGACAAAGAAATCAATACATGGTGCTCACATTATTTTCAGAAATTCTACCAATTTGAACACCTACCACAAGCTTGTGAGACTGAAATCTCCTCTGAGTGATATATAGTATTTGAAGATTTGAGAAATACAAATTTGCATCTTAAAAATTCATTGGTGAGGTTAGGTATTACCCATTTGTTTCCCTCCTTTGAGGTTTGTGTCCTTTGGTCCAATGAAGTCTCTCAACATCTTCTGGGTTTGGGGCTGCCTCATCTCTGTCACTTAGACTATAATTTTAATTCTTTTAATCTCAGTCAGGAGATAATTTCAGTGACTGATAAAACAGAGACTGGTCAATGGATTTTATTTTTTAATTGATGGTATTTTGGCTTTAGGTAACAAGTTTATTCTTCTCTGGAGTCAGGCATTTCGGGATTGGTTCAAGGTTAACAGCTCTGGATCGGCTTTTCTGTTTCTTGGCTTTTTTCATGGTTGTCTGGGGTGGTTACAGGTTTGTTACCAACTGTGGGATAATGCAGTCTCTAATGGTTTTCTGTACTGTACCAATACTCTGCAATACCCTTTGTTAGCCTTTCCCAGATTATACAACCTGAGTCCTGAGCTGTGTTTCTTCCAGGGACCCTGACTGAGACAGGTACATCTCTTTTCATAAGAGAGGAGCATTTTCCCCGGAAGCAGCACAGCCCCATCAGACTTCCTTTTCTGCAGGTTCCATTGGCTGGGACAGCCCACACTGTCAAGCTGCAGGCTGTCGGGGGGAGTACCTGGCAGAGTTTAGAGGAAGGTAGCTTCTGCTGACAAGGGCTTCTCCAGGTCTTTATAAAAGGTAGAGATGAATCCATATCCCAGGATCATATGTGCTATTTACAGCTATTTCCTGAAGGTGGGAAGCTTCAGTGGATTGAAGGGTCATGAGGTCATGGAATGATCAAGACTGACCACAGAGGCAGTTTCAGAGATACTACCCTAGGAAATGGATGGGTTTGTTCTTTGTATTATTTTTCCCAGCATATATTGAGTCCTAGGGAAAAATTTATTTACCTCTCATGCTGAAATGTCTTCAAACCCAGGCAAAATCCCATCAGGACTTTTCTTTTGCCTTTTTAACATAAATTTAAATAAAACCACTTCAGTCAGCGTTTTGACAAATTACTCATTCTTCTTTAGTTTGATACCTAGGAAGTATATACCTTCCACTCCCATCTGCTTGCATAAGAAGGAAAAATTCATGTATGTGTGTGGCAGAAATTTGGCTGTGGTCGAAGGTTCTCAGCCTCTAAATGGGCATTTTACTGACAGTCCATTTCACAACAGGATCATATTTTTATTATTATTTTTTTAACAGTAAAGTTAGCCTTGGTTTGCTATGTTAATTGCAACACATTTACCATTATTTTGCCTTTAAACTCAGGTTAAAGAAGTTGTAATTTTTTTTATTGAGGTGTAATTGATGCATAACATTATATTAGTTTCAGGTGTACAACATAAGGATTTGATATATGTATATATTGTGAAATTATCTCTACAATATTAGCATCTATCATGCATAGTTACACTTTATTTTTTCTCATGATGAGAATTTTAAGACCTATTCTCTTAGCAACTTCCAAATATACAATAAATATTAGCTATACTCACCACACTGTGCATTATAAACCCGTGGCTTACTTATTTTATTTTATTTTTTATTTTTATTTTTTGCAGTACACAGGCCTCTCACTGTCGTGGCCTCTCGCATTGCGGAGCACAGGCTCCAGATGCGCAGGCTCAGCGGCCCAGCCGCTCTGTGGCATGTGGGATCTTCCCGGACCGGGGCACGAACCCGTGTCCCGTGCATCGGCAGGTGGACTCTCAACCACTGCGCCACCAGGGAAGCTCCTAATTATTTTAAGAAGAACTTTCCAAATGTTTGAGGGGAGATATATATGTTCTTTTGCCTCCATTCATGTCCATTGAAAGCTGGGGGGCTGCCTTGGCTTCCCCAGTGTACTGGCCCCTCAGAGAATGAGTATCTGCAGAGATAGTGAGGAAGCGCTGGTTTGGTGCTGGCCCGGTGTGCTCTCCACTTGTGTGAAGGTGTTCATGGATGCTCACACCTGCACACACCCAAGCCACAGGAGAACAGATAAGGATTTACGGGGAGCACATCACAGTGGAATGGTTTCCATATTTAGCCCCTGACGCAAAATAAGACTTAATTTTAAGTCAAAATTAGACTTAAAAAATACCTTTAGAAAGGTTCCCCCATGGAAACTGCCCTACCGGCTGTTAAACAGGGCCCGTGTTTTGTCTTGCTTTGGAGCTATTACTATATGTTCAATTGCACATCAGACAAATGAAGAAGGAGGCTTGTGTTTAGAGGCTTTGTGTTGTTAAAAAAAAAAAAAAAGAATGCACCTGAACCACTAAGATCAGACTCTGTTTCAAAGCACACCTGAGAGAGGCGTCGGGGAACTGAAGCTGCAGGAACAGGAACGGCCCCTGGAATTTCCTTGTCTTTCAGATTGATCTAGTTCAATGTGTGTAAGCCAAATGCTGAGTACTCTCTGACCCAGCCAATCTGGCATTCTTAGGAGTGGCTAACATTGTGTGAAAACGAATTCCTCCAGTCATGAGAGGAAACAGACACAATTTTTACGAAGATGTGATGCAGAAGATAGCATGGCTTGACCAATGAAAGTTGTGAAGTATCAGAATAAGCAGTGGAATGGATTGTAGATATTCCCTCTGGAGTGTTTTAAATTCAGGATAGGTTTTCACTTTCCCACGTTGAAATAAGTTACTCCCTGTAGATGAGGTACATGGATGCTTATGTCTTGGAAAGTTTTAATGACTATCCTTGTAGGTAAAAAGCGAAGGTGGAAGTTTTTTGTTTCTGTTGTTTTTGGACCCAATAATTGTGGATTCAGAATCCTCCAAATGTAAAAATAGATGAATTCTTGTTGTCCTAAATACACTGTAGAGTAATACCCTTTTTGGTTTCCCCTGAGAGTTGGGTTTGTGACAGGAAAGATGAAGCATTAGGAGTAGTGGCTTTTTTCCAGTTCATATGAAAATGTTAGTCTGAAAGACAGAACTGGAAAGGTCGTACTGCTGGACAGATGGGCATTTTAGCATCTTTCACTAAAGAGATGGAAGAGATCAAAGCAAGTAGCAGCATAGAAAATGGTCACTAGAGGCTGTGTGTGTCATAGGCTTGATAGCTAATATTATATTGAATGTCACCAAGGAAATATTAGTCTTGGCAAGGCTATGGGGTCCCCTCCTTTATTGAATAAAATTAGGTTGCTGGGACTCACGAATCACGGATGAAATGTTAGAGCTAAAAATGGCCCATAGGGGCTTCCCTGGTGGCGCAGTGGTTGAGAGTCCGCCTGCCGATGCAGGGGACACGGGTTCGTGTCCCGGTCCGGGAAGATCCCACATGCCGCGGAGCGGCTGGGCCCGTGAGCCATGGCCGCTGAGCCTGCACGTCCGGAGCCTGTGCTCTGCAACGGGAGAGGCCACAACAGTGAGTGACCTGCGTACCAAAAATAAATAAATAAATAAATAAATAAAAAATGGCCCATAAATAATAATCTTGAATATGCATAAAAGTCACTTCCAGGTACTTGCTGTTCTCTGTATGTTGCAGTTAATGTTCAGTGGGCCAGTAGCCTTTTTTTTTTTTTAATTAAACTTTTTATTATGAGAGAATGCACATGCAGTTGTAAGAAATACTACACAGAGAGAACCTGTGTCCCTTTATTCAGTTTCCCCTGATGGTAACTTCTTGCAAAACTGTAGTCCAGTATCACAGCCAGGGTATTGACATAGATGCAGTCAAGATCCAGAGCATTCCCATCACCACAGAGCTTCCTCCCAGTGCTCTTTTATAGCCACATCCACGTCTCCGCCACTTCTGCCTCTCCTTAAACTCCTTACCACTAATCTTTTCTCTCTTTCTATGGTCTTATCATTTCAAGAACGTTCTATCAGTGGAGCCATTTGGAAAGGCTTTTTTCGTGCAGCATACGTCTCTGGAGGTTCATCCAGGTTTTGCGTGTATTCCATGGTTTGGATGCAACCGCAGTTTGGTTAACTAATCCACCTGCTGAAGGACACTGGGTTGTTCACAATTTTTGGCTTGATGAACAAAGCTGCTATAAATATTCATACATACATTTTATGTATGAAAATAAAAATTTCATTCCTCTGGGATAAATGCTGAAGAGTACAATGACTGGGTCACGTGGCAGGTGCATGTTTAGTTTTTTAAGAAGCTGCCAAACTGTTTTCCACAGCGGCTATACCGTTTTATAGTCCCACCAGCAATATGTGAGCGACCCAATTTCTCTGCATCCTCGCCAGCATTTGGTGTTGTCACTACTTTTATTCAGCTCTCCTGTTTGGTATGTAGTGATATCTCATAGTAGTTTTTTGTTTGTTTGTTCTGTTGTTGTTCAACAGAGAATTGCTCATTGTAGTTTTAATTTGCACTTCCCTAGTAGCTAAATACGTGGAATATCTTTTCATGTGTTACCTGTATATCCTGTGGTGAAGTGTCTCTTTCTATCTTTGCTGACTTTCTAAATGGATTGTTTGTTTTCCTGCTGTTGAATTTTTTGAGTGCTTTGTGTATTCTAGGTATTAGTCCTTTCTTTGGATATGTAGTTTGCAAATATTTTCTCTCAGTCTGTAGCTTGTCTTTTTATCCTCTTTACTGGATATTTTGCTAAATAGAAATTATTAATTTTGATGAAATCCATAGCAGTTTTTACCTGCATTCTTACTTTCTGTGTCAAGTCAAAGTCAGCCCCTGGGATCAGTCCTCTTGTCCCTTCTTCACATCTGAAGCCTTTGGAGACACAGACACTGTCAGTCAGTCAGTCCCCAGAGGGGTAGCTCCCCTCAGTGGTCCTCATCTTTGACTCATTCAACAGTCTCATTCAGAAAGTCAGATTAGATCCATTAAGACAAAGGCAACTTGGTCCCTGGTGGTGCAGTGGCTAAGAATCTGCCTGCCAGTGCAGGGGACACAGGTTCGAGCCCTGGTCCGGGATGATCCCACATGCCGTGGAGCAACTAAGCCCGTGCGCCACAACTACTGAGCCTGCGCTCTAAAGCCCGTGAGCCACAACTACTGAGCCCACGTGCCACAACTACTGAAGCCTGTGCGCCTAGAGTCCGTGCTCCGCAAAAAGAGAAACCACTGCAATGAGAGGCCCGCGCACCACAACGAAGATTAGCCCCCGCTCGCCACAACTAGAGAAAGCCCACGCGCAGCAATGAAGACCCAACACAGCCAAAAATAAATAAATAAAATAAGTAAATTTATTAAAAAAAAAAAAAGACAAAGGCAACTTATAGTGAACAGGCCCTAGGAGACCACAGGCCAGTGTACAGCTGGGATGGAGTCCCATGGGATCCTTCCCGCAAAGAAGCTTCCCAGCCTGCACCAGCCCACACCTGCACAGTTCTGTCCAGGCTAGTGATGAACCTACTTCAAGGACCTGAAGAACATGGTAGCATTTCCCTCAGTTTATCTAGCATCTTCATAATGGCTCCTTGAAGAATTTTTATCATGGCTACATAAAAATCTTTGTCAGATAATTCTAACATCTTTGTCATCTTGATGTGGAAATCTGTTGTTTTGTCTTTTTTCATTCTGTTGGAGATCTTCCTCGTTCTTGGTGTGATGAGTGATTTTTGAACAAAACCTGGACATTTTTGTATTATGTTATGAGATTTTGTTAGGTATTATGAGATTTTGAGATCTCATTTCAACCTTCTGGTTTTGATCCCACTCGAAAGGGGAGCGGGGGAAGTTGTCACCCAATTACTATCTGTGTCTCCAAGGGGTTCTTAGGAAGAAGGGGCAAGAGGATTGCTTGGCTTTAGTGTTCCACCATCACTCTGGGGCCTTGATATTTCTTTAGTATCCTCTACGCAGTGGTTCTCAACCCTGTCTACCCGTTAAAGTCCCCCAGTGGAGCTGAAAGCAGCAACTATACATGATGGTCTCTTCTTCTACCCTGAGATTTTGATTCAGTTAATCTGGAGTGGAGCTTAGGCAGTGGTATTTTTAAAAAGCTCCCCAGGTAATGTGCAGCTGGAGTTGAGAGCTGCCATTCTGCAGACAAAAAGAACCTGAATAGTGACCATCACGTTATGGATTTTTACATTTTTTAAAAGCCTTGGCCTTAAACTCAAAGTTTTGTTTATATCCATTCTCAGTGGCAGGGATGGGGGGGTGGGGGAAGATGTGAAAAGTCACAGGATAAACTTGACCCATCGTCCTGGAGTGCCAGTTCTGCCCTGTAGAAAAATCATGTTTTAAATTACCTTGCAAAAACAGGCAAAAAAAGCAAAACAGATCTTTTTTAGAGTAGAATGTAAAGTTTGCATGCATTTTTAAAGAAAAAAACCAAACTAGGTAGGACTCCAGAGAAAGCTCACATTCGTGGTAAGCCCCAGCACCCAGGGATGGGCGTTGGCAGGGCTCTCTTACTGGTGGAATTGTTTTGAGATGCACCATGAAGTCCTGGAAGGCAAAATACTGCTGTCTGTGAGTGATGTTTATAACTCCTATTGTTAGGTAACCTAGGTGACTGGACTAATGTGATGTTTTATAGTATGAATCATGTTTATTTAGAAGACTTTACCCCTTTCCATCATCTTTAACTGTCAAAAGTATTCATTCCCCTGAATACTGATATTTCACACACACACACACACACACACACACACACACACATATTTTTTGGTCTGGAGCTATGGGTGATAAGAATCCCGTGGTTCTGAATTCTAAATTTAGGAAACACTTCTACTCATTCTTAGAGGGTTAACGCAGGGGGCTTTTGGATAATGAGAATATTCTCGGCCTTTTGTTTCCAGCCCCCATCACTGTCAGCATGGATGAGCTCCTTCTGTATGGCCATAGCTTGTAACACCAGCTTAGCAGTCTTCTTGGGGGCCTGTGCTATTCTGTGGGGATGCTTCTGACATTTGAAGAATGCCATTTATTTCTGAACTGGGCACTCATTCCACACTCATAATTCTCTTTGTGGGAAGTTCTTACAGAAGATGGGTGCTTCCTCCCTGCAGACTTGCGCTCTGGCAGAACTGACAAGTGTGTGCATGCGTTGCTCTCTTTACCACATACTCAGTGAAAAATGCATGTTTTCTCTTCTTCCCATATTAACCTGATTTTCTGGAAGTGATCCAGAACTTGATGGAAACAAACTCACGTAATTTCAGCACTATAGAAACCATATAAACATTCACCTCAACGTTTCCCCATGAAAATATAAAAGTTGGATACTCCCTCTTGCCATTGAATCATGGACCTTTCGGTGGTTGACTGCAGTTGTTTCAGTTTATTCCTGAAGAATGAATAACCAGAATGAGGCTTTGAAGAGGCAGCTCAAGTGGTTAAGAGCATGGGGACCACGGGCAGACTGGCTAGTTCTAATCCTGCCTCTGTTGCTTGCTAGTTACTTAGCTTTTTAGTTTTTCAGTGTCCCCTTTTATAAAATGGGAATCGAATTTTTCTGAGGATGACATTAGTTAATACATTGAAAGCTCTAAAGCAGTTCCAGGTGTGGATGAAAAATGTCGCCTGACATATCAGTAAACGAAGGGTGTTGTGACCACCAAGCCAGCAGATACTGCAGCCATCCCCAACTGTGTGCACCCTGAGGAGATTCAGAATGGAGAAGAGTAGGATACTGGCCCTAGATAGTTAAGGTGTATATCAAAGGAATGTTTCAATCAGCCCAGCCTCTTGCATCTGCCCAAACATAGAAAAGCACTAAATTCATTGAGGAGATGTCTGGTTTTCTTTAATTAGCAGTAATATTTTGATGTTCGACTACCTGGTTTTTGTTGCAAAACTCCTATACCTGGTTCTTCCTTCACCTCTTTGAAGCAGTCCCTCAGAGCTGTCTGAGAGACTGTCTTCTGGGCTTAAGTCCTCAGTTTTCTCGGCCAAATAAAACATAATTCTCAACTTTCAGGTTGTGTAATGATTTTTTCAGTCGACAGTGGCATATGACAACAAATGCTCAATAAATTAGCTCTTCGTATTGTTTAAATGGACATAAAATATAGGTGGCTACCAGTTTCTGCACATTTGACATATATGTGAAAAAAAAATCCAATTCCAGATTGGGTGGCAGGTGAATTTGTACTTGTAGCTTCCTACACTTGGGATGTGCTCCTCCTCTCATGACTAGTGCACACTCAGCTCAGATATCCCCTCCTGGAAGGGCCTTCCTTATCATTCTGCTCATTTCCTTCCTAATAATACCACTGTTGATAGGTACTTATTTACTTGCTGTTATCCATCTCTTCTACTAGAATATAAACTCCACGAGGTCTGTGTTGCAGGCTGACTTAAGTCAGTCTGGCCTTCCAGCATTGTTGGGTTCTTTTGTTTAATATTGGAGACCTCCAAAATCTAGAAATAAGTGGGTGCTCTACAACCCTCTCTCCAGGCTTTGGCTTCCAGCTGGGAAATAACAACGAAAGCAATTTCTCGTCTTAATTCTGCCAGGCTTACAGTCGTTTATGAGAAAGCAGTGCCAGCAGGTCCAGAGCCACATACCGTCTGGTCACTCTGGATGAGTCCCCACACTGTCTTTGGGCGCTGAGGTTCCTCTGGTACAAGTGCGGTGATGATGTTCTGATGACGAGGCTGGCGAGCTGTGACTCAAGTCAAGCAAGAGAGTCTCCTGAGGGGTGGAGAGAAGCAGCACAAAGGTTCCAGATCTTGAGTCGCACATTACAGGTGTCAGATTTTTGGCCTTGCCAGATATTTGATGTCTTGGTCTTGCAGAGATGGTGGAGTCTGTATAATCTTAACCAACCACATATCTTGGACACCACTCTTTTCACAAATCAAAATTACTTCTCATTCCTTCAGACAGTTTGCTAATTAACAAACCTTTTGTTGTGTTTTAAAATAATGATACTTAAAGTGCTAAGCAGGAGTGTGAACTCCTGATAACAGAACTTGAAATGCTAACTGACGACTACTAGGGTGTCCATAAGTCATTATGTAAATATACAGTACACACAGTGCTCATTGTTTATACCGAAGTTTTCCTAAATTACAGGAATTGTAATAGATGGGGACCTTCTCTGTTTTATTTCCTATAGTATCTCCATCACTTAAAACAGTACTTTGTACATGATAGGTGTTGCGTGAATGAGTAAAATTATTGCTGATAGGAAAAAAAAAAATCTATGTTCTAAACAACCAGTTTACAGACTTTTGGAGCATAACTGACTTTTGAGGATTTGTAACTTGAAAAATTAATCTTTTTAAAGAAATCCATGAGTATTTTTATTTAATCTAGACCAAGTCGATAATATGGTTGTCAATCAAATATCTAAATTGATTAGGATGTCATTTTATGAATATGGGAAACACATCCATTACCATCCATATGCTTAAAAATGCTGTGAAAATGACAGAAAAAATACTGTTGGAAGAGAAAAAATCTGGGAATTCCCTGGCGGTCTAGTGGTTAGGACTTGGCACTTTCACTCTGGGGACCTGGGTTCGATCCCTGGTCGGGGTACTAAGATGCTGCAAGCCTCACGGTGCAGCCAAAAAATATATAAGTGAATAAAAATTTTAAAAAGGAGAGAGAAAAAATCTGTAAAATTCAAGAAAGGTTTAGAATGCCACTGACAGATGAAAACTATGGAGTAATTCCTGAATGATGGAAAAGTTACCAGTTCTGTAGAGGAGCAAAAGTGGTTAAAAGGAGCCAAGGATTGCTACAGAGTAGAAACAGTTCTGCAGACCTACATCCCAGAGTAGGGAAGCAGCAGAAGCAGGTAAGCAACCTGGGGTGTTCATCGGAGATTAATGCAGAGCTTAGAAGCCAGGGAGCCTTCCCCAAGTTTCAGTACCTTTTGCTCCAGGCTAAGTGGGCCAAGGGGTCTGTGCCCTGGTGTCCTCTTGTCCCATCAGAAAGCTCACGACTCCCAGAGGATAAGCTGCCCCACCGCCCTGACAGCATTTCTGCTGCCTCCCAGCAATTTCCAGTGGCACGCTGGTTATTTCTGAACATTTCTTCCGTTACACAATGGAGATAAAACAACTATCTTAAGAATTTGGAAAATATTAAATAAATGAATGAAAAACCCCAACATAGCACATGGTGCTCATTATATTATATAAAGAGCCCCAAGTTTGTAAGTGGTCTGTGTTCAGTGCTGTATAGAAACACTTAAAGTAGTATGAGGACATTGGCCTTTCGCAAGTAGTGGAACACATGTGGGTGAATTAATTTAGCTTTTTTGGAAATCATTTCGTGAGCCATGTTTCTTAACATTAAACTAGGATCATGTTGTCATAAATCATCATTTAATATAAGCAAAGCATTGAAAATAAAGTCACAAGATTTATGGCTGTTTCAAATAAACTCAAATACATTCCTAAGTTTTTCTAATTCATTCATTAAAGAAATATCATATCTAGATCTGATTATGCAGCTGTTCCTTCAAGTCCCTGAACGGAAGAATGACTACAAGAGAAATAAGTCTCCTTTGAAAATCTATTGCAATAGAAACAATGAAATGTGCTAGTCTGATTTTTGGTATTGTTTTGTTTGCAGTTATAATGAAGGAAAAGATAGTGTTCTCAGGGCTCACCAAAGCTTTTACCTCCAAGAATTTTTCTTTAGGTCCTCTTAATTTACCAGTAATTTGATCCAAATCTAAATGATATTCAAAATACCCCTCAGATGTTTTTAATCATACTAACTTTTGCTTCAAGTCCAATTACCTTCATTAAGGCTCTTTGATTCAGTAAACATTTCTTGTGCCTCTGTGCTATGCTATGCCCTGAGAATACACCACTAAATAGGACAGGGTCCCTACCCTCTGGAGGCAACACAGAAACAGGTGATTTTAATTAATGAGGCCAAGGAGGCTACCTAGAGGAGATGTCACCTGAGACCAGAAGAATGAATATGACTTTTTCAGGGAAGGGAGGGTATGAGGAGAATTCCACAGAAGATCAAATAGCATGAGCAAAGACACAGAGCCATGGCATAGCCCTGGGGAGCACAGGCAGGTGACAGCAGTCAGTTCTGTATTGCTAGAACATGAAACCAAGTAGAGACTAGGTGGGACATAAAGCTAGGGGAGTAGGTGGGCCTGGAATGGGAGGACCTTTATGCTCTATGAGCAGAGTTAATGGAAGGTCCTCTTAAGGGTTTTGACTGGGCTGCTGATAGACATTTGTGTTTTCAGTAGATCTGGCAGGGCTGTGTCAGGGAAGTGAAATGAAGGAGGTTCAGAATTAAGGAGAACCAGGTTCAAAATAAGGAGAACCAGGAAGCTCTGTTAGAGACTTTGCAGTGGTCCAGGTGAGACAGTAAGAACCTAAAATTAGTATTGGGAAGTCTGTGTGCAAAGGAAGGTGGGGGGGCGATGAGTTTTAAAAATACTTAGGAGGTAAGACTTGGAAGATTTGGAAAATGAGGAAGAGGTTAGGTTGATTCCAGATCCCTGGCTTGCCAGACTAATGGTGGCTAGGCTACCCTTGGGCATTCATGTTGAGTCTGAAACACTGTAGGCATCAAAGCTGCCATCTAAGTATATTTCTGTAGCTGGAGAAAAGACTTAGGGAGCATTTAGTGAAAGGTGAGAGTTAGAACCGTGGAAGTGGATACAACTGTCTACTCCAAGGAGAGCTTGGAAAGAGCGAGAAGGGGGCAAGGCAGTGGGAGGGATGAAAGAGAATTGTTGACAGAGGGGTGAGAAGGCAGAGAGAAAGACAGAGGCAGTATCAAAAGAGATCCATTAGGGACAGTAATGTTTAAGAAGTGGGCGGGGAAACACCGAGAAAGCAAAGTAAGCAGGAATGGTTAGAGAACTCCATAACAACCAGAAATGAAAAAATTGCATTATAGTAGTCACGGGAAGGAGAGGTCAGTGGTATAAAACATGGCAGAGAAGGCCAGCAAGACACAGACTGAAATGTAATCAGTGGGTTTGGCATCTACAAGAAATTGGTGGCCTTTGGGAGAGCAGATGCAGTAGCATGATGGTGTCTGGCCTTGGCTCAAGAAAAGGAGGGGCACGAAGTAAAGATGCAGGAGGCCAGAGCACCAACAGTCTTTCAAGTGAGGAGGAGGAAAGCAATGGGCAGCAACTGGAGGGACTTACGTACGGGCCAGGGAGATTATTATTGGTTATTTTTAAATTTAAATTTTATTTATTTATTTTAATTTTTTGGCTGCACCACGCGGCATGTGAGATTGAACCCACGTCCCCTGCATTGGAAGCACAGAGCCTTAACCTGGACTGCCAGGGAAGTCCCTATTGGTTATTATTATTTTTTTAAAGGATTTGAGTGACTAAGGGGTATATATGAGCTGTAAAGGAAGTGTGAGTCAATGGGGACAAGATGGTGATAGAAGGGAGGGGACAACAAATAGCCAGAGGAGACGAGAGAATAGTGTCAACCGTAGTATGGAAGGAATGGTGTCCAAGAAGAGAATCCATGCTCTTAGATCAATGATGAGGAGGGAATAGAAGTACTTTACAAGTGAAGGCAGAGAGATGAGATAGGTATGAAGATGTTCCGTTAGAAGGCCAATCTGTTCTGAAAGCTTACTCCTCGTATCTTTAAAAATGATAATTGAGTAATAAGATTAATAAAAGACTTAAAAGCTACAAAAATTATTTATGTTGGCTGCTTTTTTTTTTTTTGCGGTACGCGGGCCTCTCGCTGTTGTGGCCTCTCCCGTTGCGGAGCACAGGCTCCAGACGCGCAGGCTCAGTGGCCATGGCTCACGGGCCCAGCCGCTCCGCGGCATGTGGGATCTTCCCGGACCGGGGCACGAACCCGTGTCCCCTGCATCGGCAGGCGGGCTCTCAACCACTGCGCCACCAGGGAAGCCCTGTTGGCTGCTTTTAAATTATTTTATATCATAAGCCTTATGAGCTATTTTTTCCTACCAAGTAGTCCCTGTACAAACCCATTTTGATAAATTAAACGCAATTATTGATCATCTCCTTTTATAAAGAACAATATTAAATCTTTGTATTAAATGCTTTGTATTCCTGGTAAGGTGAGCATGATGGCTCATTGCCACACCGCTGCAGAGATTTCATTGTGGGTGATGGTATTTTGTGTTCTTTGTTTGATGGCGCAGGCTGTTCATGGTTTGTTAAAATAGCGACTTGGAACTTTATTGACAGCACGATCATAATGAAATGTAAATGTCATTCCTGTGGTCCTTCAACCTTTCATATTTTCATTGCATTTCCGAAAAGAGGAATGGGTGTTTTTATTAAATGCAAAGGCATTTGTGCACAGCACATTCAGTGCATGAATTCCTTAGGCACTTACTGTGTTGCCTAGTACAGTGCTGGTCTGGGAGGAAGTCAGAAGAAATAAGGAGGCATCTACTTGTCCTGGGAGGAGCTGCCAGGTAGGGAATGTGGAGTGGAAAGTACCACCGTGGAAGATGGCAAGGGCCCCAAGGCAAGAGGGCAGGGGAAGGATGGGGAGGGCATTGCAGGGCCTTTATTCAGGGAGCTTTATGCAAGTAGTGGGTGATAAGGGAAGTCTGCTGTTTATATAAACATAGAAGGTCTAGTACCTCATTAAAAGTCTCCAGACAACTGGTTTTATAGGATCTTAAGCAAGACAAATTATTTGGAGAAGTGGAGTGAAATGTAAATGAAGTTTTATTTTGTTCTCAGACTATCAAGTGTAGTAGATTCAAGGTCCAGCCTTGGAGCTTATGAAGTATTGGGCAGGATGACCCAGTGGTTAGGTTCTTCCTTGTTAGAACATAGGCACTGGCCTGGGACCATAGGTGCAGACTCTGTTCTGTATTGACATGGGGTGTGGGGCAGAGCTGAGCGGTTAGTCTGGGTGCTTGTGTGCCTTCCCTGCAGCAGAGTCATGCTGTGGTGGACCCAAGTTCCATCCTGACTACTAGATGAGATGGGTATGTTGCCTTTCTTCTTTCAGATAGACCTCCATGGCCTACTAGGAGGTTTGCGTTGGACCTAAGATTATTTCTGTAAATCCCCCTCTTCCAGGAGTTCACAGTACAGTAGTGGTGATATGACAGACGAACAAATATCAAAATGCAAATAGCTGTCTGAAGGGTGCCTTCCTTTCTGAACTGCCTGTCTTTTATTGGCCCCTCCAGATCCTTTCCCCATCCTAATCCACTCTGTTCTGTGCTCTGGGATGCTGACCTATGTAATCAACTTGTTTGCCTTCTGGTCTCCTTGGTTCTGGCCGATGAAAGGCTCTAGCAGGGTGGGAGGACAGGAGAGTGAGGTGGGAAAGTCTGTTCCCCTAAGCTCCTGTCAAGTAGCCCTTTTCCCAGTCACTATTCTTCCAGGATTTTAGTATTTCCTTTCGTTCCTTGTTATTTCAAACTCGGTGTGGCGCAGCTTCCCATGGTTGCGTGCCCCAGGGTACTGTACCATCTCAGGTTGGTTTCTCTGCCCACATCTCTGTAGATGCTCCTTGATTAATCTCAGTTACTCTGTTGGTAATGCTCTTTCCTGCTGGGACCTGACCACTTTCTTTTCTTTTTCTGAAAATGATTAGAGACAGCTTACAAAGAAAGACAGGCTGCAATGAATAGCTGCGGGAGAGTTGGGCAAAGGTAGGTAGTGGCCGGGGGGCAACAGTCAGTACAGTTCCTGTAGTTGAACTCTAGCTTCAGAGTGATGCCTGGGGCACAGTAGATGCCAGGTGAGTTTTCTCCCAGCTCTCCCGAAATGTTTCCTTGGCACTTAGTCTTTCTCAGGCTCACTTTCTTTAGGTTTCTTGTGATTTGTCCCCCAGCAACACTCTTCAGCTTAATTTCCTATTGCTTAAGTTCTATACCTGCAGTCTGGAATTTAAAGCTGTAGTTGGCTCCTTCCCAGAATATAGTGCATTTTTCATTGAATAAATGGGGAGATAAAGGACAAAATTTTTGCTTTGTACCTTGTCCTGTCAGAAATCTTTGAGTTGAATATTTTGAAATTTGATGTTTGCAAAACCAAAGCCTTCTAGGAAAAACATAAGACAAATCCAGATTGAGGGACATTCCTCAACTCAGTACTTCTTAAAATTGTCAAGGTTATCAAACTTAAGGCAAGTCTGAGAAACTGTCACAGACCAAAAGCTAAGGAAATGTGATCACTAAATGTAATATGGTGTTCTGGATAGAATCTTAGACATTAGGGAAGAACTAGTGAAATTCAGATATTGTCTGGAAGTTTGTTCATAGAAATGTACCAGTGTTGGTTCTTTAGTTGTAACAAATGTACCATGATAATGTCAGATGTTAACAGTAGAGGAAACGGGGTGCCAGGTTTATGGGAACTCTACGTCATCTTTGCAACTTTTCTATAAGTCTAAAACTATTTTAAAATAAAAGTTCACTTAAAAAATCAGTCTTTCAGAAAAAGCAAATATCGTATAATAATGCATATATTTGGAATCTCGAAAAATGGTATAGATGATCTTATTTGCAAAGCAGAAGTAGAGACGCAGGCGTAGAGAACAAATGTATGGATACCAAGGGGGAAAGGGATGGGGCGGGAGGAATTGGGAGACTAGGATTGACACATATACATTATTGATACTATGTATAAAATAGACAACTGATGGGAACATAGTGTATAGCACAGGGAATTCTACCTAATGTACTGTGGTAACCTAAATGGGAGGGAAGTCCAAAAGGGAGGGGATATCTGTATATGTATGGCTGATTCATTTTGTTGTGCAGTGGAGGCTAACACAACATTGTAACAATAAAAATTAGTAAAAGAAATCAGTCTTTAATATCTAAATAACCTCAGTGGAATTGATATTAATGGTAAACCGAGGTCAGTGTTTTGCTTGACTTTTAAAATTAATGGTCTGCTTGTTTTATAAACTTAATGGTCTAATGGTAGACAAGCCTATTTGGTTTAGTATAGTAAATAACCTAAGAATTTAAAAGTTTGCCTTAATGGCCTGGCTTATCAAGAAAGAAGGAAAAAAATGTCAACATAATAAAACATATTTAGAATTGGATTTGCTTATTTTCCTTAATTCCTTTTGTTACCCTAAAACTGAGTTTGCCTGTTGGTGGGTGTTGAGCCAAAAGACACAAACAAGCCAAAGATGGGGAGAAGGAAGGATTTATTATTTGCAGCAAGTAAGGAGAACACCAGGCATCTCTCCCAAAGCAGTGTCTCCCCATCAACAAAACTGGGGAAGTTTTAAGCTAAGGATACATGCATATTCATGAAGGGGCTTGGGTGGTAGGCAGAGTCCAAGCTTTAGTTGATTGAAGTCATGAGGGTCAGAAAAGGTTGACATCATCATCCCTTAGATTTCTGGTGGGTGAGCCCGCAAGGGGGGGTGATTTAAATTCTGTAGAACGGCTCAGACTGTGCTTTAGTCTCACCTTTACCACTGATACAGAATTGGGAGTGTTTACAACTGATTTGCTATCTTTGCTATTGTTACTTCTCTTGCCTGATAAGGTTGTTTCTGCATTCTTTTGTTCCCATGATATAACTGAGACCTGTTCAAGGACAAGCTTTGTGGCCAGGCTTAAATCACACAATGGCTTAGGCCAAAAATGACTTCTCTTATGTCAAGAAAGCCATGCCTGGTTCTCTTCGGGGACCCCCCCCCCCCAGCTACCCTATCTGATTACACTTTTACAAATGTATTGGATCTAGTCTGGACAAGAGTTTTTTTTAAGAAAATGTAATTTTAAGTAATTACAGAGTTCAAATATATACTTTGAAATTTGAAACATAGTATGTTGAGAGAGAAAGGGAAGATGGTGTATCATAATAAGGTTAACATTTTAAAACGTAGTGATACATGACATATTTAACATAAACTCATCAAGGCTTTCAAGGACTTTTTCCCTACTTATCCTTGAAACTGAAGCAGCAAGTAAGTTTTTTCAAATTTGAAACTCAATCATTGTTATTCCAACCACATTAAGATTAGAGAGCATAAGGAAGTGAAAGCTTTTGAAATCAGCTATGGTAGATAATTGGCTGCCTCTGGCTATGTAGAGAGACGGAAGTTTCTCTAAGCAAGCACTCAGCTGAAAATTTGAATATCTCTGGCTTTCGTTATCTTTGTTGGACTCATTAGAGAACCTGGGGGAAAAAAAAACCTCTGGATTCTCTTCTAAGAATATGTACATATACATAAATCTTTTAAGAACCATTTTATGGAGGTATAACATACAGTAAAGTACACAAATCTTAAGTATATAGCTGGATGCATTTTTACATATAAGTACAATTGTATAAACACTGTCCAGATCAAGATGCAGAATCTTTTCAGTTCCCAAGGAGGCTCCCTTGTGTACCTTTTGAAACAGTACCTCTCTCCCCCTTTCACTCACCCACCCAGAGGTAAACCGCTATTCTGACTTTCAGCACTGTACCTTAATTTAGCCTGTTTTTGACATTGCATAAGTGGAATAATAAAATATGTACTCTTCTATGTTCTGCTTCTTTCACTTAGCATTATGCTTTGGGATTCTTGCATGTGGTTGCCTGTAGCAGAAGTTCTTTGCTTTTTTCTGTTCAATTTCTGTGTGGTATTCCATTATATGAGTATAATACAATTTATCCATTCTGTTGACAGTATTTAGCTGTTATATATAAAGCTATTCTGAACATTCTTATACATGTCTTTTGGTGGATATGTGCACTTACTCATCTTACATGTATAGCTAAGAAGTAGAATTACTGGGTCACAGAGTATGTGTATGTGTAGCTGATAGTTTTCCAAAGTGGATATACCAATTTATGCTCCAAATTGCAATATATGAGAATTCCAGTTGCTCCACGTGCTTGTCAAACCTCTTTTTTTTTTTTTTTTTTGCGGTACGCGGGCCTCTCACTGCTGTGGCCTCTCCCGTTGCGGAGCACAGGCTCCGAACGCGCAGGCTCAGCGGCCATGGCTCACGGGCCCAGCCGCTCTGCGGCATGTGGGATCTTCCCGGACTGGGGCACGAACCCGTGTCCTCTGCATCGGCAGGCGGACTCTCAACCACTGCGCCACCAGGGAAGCCCTCAAACCTCTTTATTGTCAGTCTTATAAATGTTTGCTATTCTTATGTGTGTGTTTTTGCCCCCATATGATTGCAGGGGGATTTTAGGTTTCCTAATGATTAATCATGTGCTCACATCAGGATTTCAGATTAAGAACTTCATAGTTGGGTGATAGTTAACAGTATCTGTCTACGGATGTAGTTCTTGTCTCTTCTAATTTATTCACAGTTTCATGGAATATTCTGTAATCTAGAAACTAAATTGTAAAGTTCACCACCATGGCGAATCCTTCTTAAAAAGGGTAGAGAAAGAAGTGAGGAAAAGCAAATAACATGGTGTATATGTATATATATATGTGTGTGTGTGTGTGTGTGTGTGTGTGTATAAGTTGGACGGAAACAGTGAGGACAAATCATTACCTGCTCCTTGATGGAAAGGGTCCAGTGTAATCTATCTTCCACCCAGTGGCTGCCTGATCCTTCAGGGGAAGGGGGACTTCCCTTGGGGAGGTCTTGGGGACTGAGGATTGGTTTCTTCTATTGGCAAGTTAGGTACTTACTGTTGGCAGGGGCCAGGTTAGCCTTTGTGAGAAGTCCTTGTGTGGAATCCATGCATAGCCTCTGCTATGGCCACCATGGCCACTTCTAGTCAGTCTGTTGAGGATGTCCTGGGGTGGCTGGTGACAGAGGCTAACTGACAGCCAGAGATTTGTAATTTTGTTTACTTGATTATCGAGAGGCCCCTCTGCGGTGGATGCCCTTCAGTGTATATCCACACGGGAGAAAAACATTTTTCACATACTGTGATCATCCTGAGAGGTCCCTCCATATACCTCTTTCTAGATCTTCTTGTACCCTCGCTCCCCATACTGTTTTTCCCCAAGTTCTTGACCATCCAAGGTAACCATTAGCACTTGCCCATGACTCAGTGTAGATCCATAATTCTGGCCATTTCTCAGTGTTGATCAAGTGGACAAGCGAAAGTAGTGGTCACACTTGTGTCTGCTAGGATGATTTCTCTTCACGAAGTATTTCAGGGATGCTGTTCACTGGAGATGCGAGGCTGCAACAGTCCTCTTTTGCTTGGCGCCAGATACCGTACAAACTGTCTCTTAACCAGGCCCAAGTTTCCTTCTCAGTCAGCTGATCATAAGAAATTCTCCATGAAGCGCTAGGTGTGGTAATATAATAGGAGTAGGCGTTAGAGGTGTCTGAGCCATCTGCTTATATGATTTCTTGTGCCCTGTAGACCTGCTTTAGCCCAGTCTCTTTTACACCATTCACTTTTGATGGTTGATTGCTTCTGCACAGGCCCAACCTTATGGTCTGGTGGGTCAGATAGCATTCAGATCATTATAGGCAGCTCAGGTCACAAGTCACTTGATATCTTTTCATCAGGCTCTGCCAAAGGCTAGTTGCAAGCCAGGAGTCTTCTCTTAAAAAGACCGTTATCTGCAGAAGTGGGCATGGCTTTATTCAAGAACCTTAGAGGGTGGGTGCTGTGATTCTCTGGATTTTATTAGAGGCAACTAATTGGACCTGCTGCATCTTAAGACCCAAGTGGCATAGCAGTTGGTACTGCAGACCAGACATGCTGCCTAACCACCTCTTGCTCTGGGCCCTACTCACCACTGGTGATCTTTAAGGTTACCTAGTAAAGGTAACCTATAAGTGTGTATAAATGTATTGTCTTTAAAATGTAAAGGGGCCCGTGAAGAGTTGTGCCTCTTTTTCAATAGTAAGCAGTTCCAGGTTCAGCAATTTGCATTTCACTTTGGAGGGGAGGTTCCAACATGTTCTAGACCACTGTATCCCCAGAAACTTTACTGACATTGCAGCCCTTGAATTTTCATGGTGTTTTTTTCAACATCAAGCTTGGATGCATTATACTAAGACACCAAGGAATTTGTTATGTCCTGTTCATCAAGTCTAGTCTGCATGGTGTAGTCAATGCAGCAGACCAGTGTGATGGTCTGTAGGATGTGAAGACAAGCAAGGTCTCTGTAGACTAAGTATGGCAGAGAGGAGAGTTGTTAAAACCCCGATTCAAGAATGTTGAAACTGTATTCTTGAACTTGACCTGAAATAAAAGTAAATGGTTTCTTGTGTTCCTTGCATATTGGTAAAGCATTTTCCAGACGAGTAGCTTCCTGTCAGGTGTCAGGAGCTGGATTTGCTCCAGAGAAGGTACCTCATTTGGTAAAGCCAGCTACATTGGAGCCACTGCTTGAGCCGTTCTCTAAGATCTGTCTGTTCTCTGCATGGACCAAAGAGGTGAATGTGATCCTTGAAAATTTCAAGTTTTTGGTGGTGGTATTAATCTCTGCAGTTTTCCCATGGATGTACTATTTCCTTTGGTTTACTATCCTAGTAGGGAGGTCACTTTGTCATTCCTATCATAATAGCCCATACCCAGTGGTCATGGAGCCATTGTGGGAAGTCTATCAGTGGTGGAGCATGTTTACTCAATAACACATTCAGAAACTGAAAAATAACCATAGGGTGGGTCCATGGATTTATTGGGCCCACTGTGCGATGCAGGAGGCCAAAATATAATTCACCTGACTACAGTAAACTTGACTTTGACCGTTAGTATGGTGTTTTAGGTCCCTAGGATTTAGTGGAGCTCTAACTTTTCAGAAGTGGAAAGGGAAGGATTGCTGTCTGAGGGAATCAAAGCAAGTGGAACGTGGTTTGTTATGCTTTTGTTTCCAGCTCGAAGATCACTCAGTATACCTATAAGAAGGGCAACCCTAGGAGTCGGTAAGGGCCAGCAGGTGAAGGAGTGGAATTCTTCGTGGGTGGTGGTCTGTTGCAAAAGGTAGTTCCTGCAGAGCTTGTAGTTGTGTTAGGAGAAGGTTTGATTGAAAGAGCGTGTTTGTTTTCACACATTCTTAATGCTCTCAGACCGGCTCCTAATGAGGTACCAGAAGTGACCTTCATCATATTGGAAATTGAGTTTCCATTGTGAAACTCAATTTGTGCTGTACATAAACACATGTAGCACTCCACAGCCAGTGAAATATCAGTTTGAAGTGTGAAACATGCTTGTAGAAAAGAGGTGCTTAGGTGTTTCTTTTTCTGACAAGGAAGCCCCTGTTACCTGTTCTTAAATCAAATTAAAAAAGAAAACACAAAACTTCTTTCTTTAGTCACGTGTAATAGTTTTTCTTACCTGATGGTAATATGCTATGCTTATTAATGGCATTAGTGTTCTCTGAGACTTATAAAAGACATAGTTAAAAATGCAGAGAGGGCTTCCCTGGTGGCGCAGTCGTTGGGAGTCCACCTGCTGATGCAGGGGACACGGGTTCGTGCCCCGGTCCGGGAAGGTCCCGTATGCCGCGGAGCGGCTGGGCCCGTGAGACATGGCCACTGAGCCTGCGCGTCCAGAGCCTGTGCTCCGCAACGGGAGAGGCCACAACAGTGAGAGGCCTGCGTACCGCAAAAAAAAAAAAAAAAAAAAAAAGCAGATAAAACAGGTTTGCTAGTAGCATCTTGGCATATAGTTTGCAAAGACTTCAGCATCCATAAGCCATGTTTGAACTAGACCAACTATGAATCATGAAGTATTTATTGTTCACTTGTGCAGAGGCTGCTGTTTGTTTTGGAGTCCTAATCGGAAAATGGGCTTTTCATCTATCAGAAGCCTTTCCTGGATATTTTTTGTACAGGGTAACTATATGGCAGGGAAAAACGTACAGAAAGCAGTACTTGACTGACAGTTAGCTTATGTTCACTGTTTTAGGGGAATGGGTGGGGTTTTGTCAAAGTGAATTAAATGTTTCTTTCACGTCCTTCCTTACCCTGCCTCAAATTTGGCTTTCTCCTGACATGCCTCTTCCCATCCTCCCTTGCCCGGTGGTAGTATATCATTTAGCCAGGGAGTGCGGTCTGCTTTTACTTGCCTTATCACTGCCCCTTCCAGGTTGTTTCTCTTCCCTTCGTTTATTGTCCTCTCTTGCCTTCTCCTGATCTTCAACTCAATCTATTCCTGACATGTGGGTTCCTCCTCAACACAGATTTAGGTGCTCGGCAGCTCACACCCACTGTTTTCCCTGTAGTTGTCAGCCTAGGTGACTCCAACAGCCATCTGGAATCATAATAACTAACATTTAATGAGTTCTTGTTATGTGCCAGGCACTATTTTTATTTTTTTAATTTAATTATTTTGGCCTCACTGCACCGCATGTGGGATCTAGTTCCCTGACCAGGGATTGAACCCATGCCCCCTGCGTTGGAAGCACGAAGTCTTAGCCACTGGACCACCAGGGAAGTCCCCAGGCACTATTTTAAAGCAAGTTTATATAAAAGTCAATCCTCAGAATAGCCCTCTGAGGTAGGTACTGTCATTATTCCCATTTCACAGATGACGTTATTTGCTTGAAGTCGCAGAACTCAACCAGCAGGTGTGGGTTTTGAACTCAGGTAATCTGATTCCAGAGTCCATGTTCTTAACCAGTATATCCTGGGAGCTTTAAAAAGTGCTGATGCTTAAGGCACATGCCTGAAACTAATAAGAATCTCTGAGGAGCAGGACCCAGGTAGCTGTACTTAAGTCTCCCCAGGTGATTCCATTGTGTAGTTAAAGTTGAGAACCATTGCTCTACATCTGCACTACTTAGTATGGTAGCTTCTAGCTGATTGTGTTCATTTAAATTTAAATAAATGAAGGTTGAAATAAGTAAAAACTCAGTCCTTCAGTCTGCTTGGCACATCTCAAGTGCTCCATTGCCCCCTGTGGCTAGTGACGGCTGTATTGGACCAGGTAGATACAGAGTATTTCTGTCCTGGCAGCAGTTCTGTTCGACAGCGCTAGCTATACTATGACGCCTTCCATCCCTCACACTGTCTGCTTCCTTGACCCCATGAACTTCACTGTTCCTTATAGCACTGACATGGCTTAACCCTGGCCTTGTCATCACTTGGAACTTGTCTGCTTTGCAAAATCTTTAACTCACAAATCCCTCTTTAACCGGAGTCTCCTATTCTGTCTTCTCTGTAGCTCATTTACTTAGTCAGCCTCTCCACCTACCCATTTTCCCCGTCAGCTTCCTCCAGGCTTTCATTCTATTTTTCCATTCAGTTTTGGACTCCAGGGTCAGTAACGTCCTAGATTTCCTGTGTGTCTTCTGTTTTCTTTCCTTTCCTGCTGTGCCCACAGTGGCCAGCTCTGATGCTGGATGTAGAGGTGTTGACGTTCCTTGCTGCCCCTGGCTCCAGTGCTGCTAGAGAAAATCATCTGTCTTCAAACAGATGTTGCCTTAATTTTTCAGTCTCATTTAGAAACTCGTATCTGCACAGCAGTCCTTTAAGTCAGCGGTCCCCAACCTTTTTGGCACCAGGGACCGGTTTCATGGAAGACAGTTTTTCCACGGACCAGGGGTGAGGGGGTGGGGGGATAGTTTCGGGATGATTCAAGCACATTACATTTATTGTGCACTTTATTTCTATTATTATTACATTGTAATATATAATGAAATAATTATGCAACTCGCCATAATGCAGAATCAGTGGGAGCCCTGAGCTTGTTTTCACTTGCCACTTGCTGATAGGGTTTTGATATGAGTCTGCAAGCAGTTGATTTATTATGGTCTCTGTGCAGTCAAACCTCTCTGCTAATGATAATCTGTATTTGCAGCCGCTCCCCAGCTCTAGCATCACAGCCTCAGCTCCACCTGAGATTATCAGGCATTGGATTCTCATGAGGAGCGCACAACCTAGATCCCTTGCACGCGCAGTTCACAGTAGGGTTCGAGAGCGCCTATGAGAATCTAATGCTGTGGCTGATCTGACAGGAGGCAGGGCTCAGGCGATAATGTGAGCCATGGGGAGCGGCTGTAAAAACAGATGAAGCTTCGCTTGCTTGCCCACTGCTCACCTCCCACCTCCTGCTGTGCAGCCTGGTTCCTAACAGGCCACAAACCATTACTGGTTCTTGAGGGGTTGGGGACCCCTGCTTTAAGTCACACTTACACAACTCTCTCTTTTCCCCCATGGTGGCTGCTGCAGACCTTTTCACCCCTGGCATCCTGATCTCCCACCTCTGCCAGCCTCAGCAAATGCCCCTACCTCTCACCTGGAGGCAGTGCAGTGTAAACTCCTGTGCTTCCCTCCCTTCCACCTTCACACTCCTCAGGAGCAGCGCCCACTCTTCGTTCCTTCCCTCATCTCAGAAGAGAAGCCCCACTCCTTTCTAAGGCTCACCTCTCCAGCAGGTCACCCAAGCCCCATCTTCCTATACTGGGGCTTTGCCAAGTCTCTCCTATCCTCTCCAAAAAAGTGAAAAAAATGATACAAGTGATCTTATTTACAAAACAGAAACAGACTCACAGACTTAGTAACATTATTGAACGGGATGAGGCTCTAGGATGATTCTGTACTGGGAATACATAGCTTGTTTGGAGATAACTTGAAACACATTCTTGATTTGCACATGTGTGCTTCTGAACGGACAGATGGAGTCCCTAATAGATGTTTGGGGGCTCATTGTCGAGGTTCACTTTCTCTGTCCACAAAACACCTGACCGCTTCATTAATACCACTGTCACGTCACTCGTCACGTGCTGTCTCACTTTGCAGGTCTGCCTTGATCTCAGCCCCCTGCACCCCCCACACCTTCCTCATATACCTGCCTCCCCACTGTTCCTGCAGAGGGACTCATGGGACTTCCCAGATGTTTTAGGTTTTGTCTGCAGCCAAGAAACATTTAGGACTATTGTGTTTTTACATCACATTTTCTAATAAAATGGCTTTTCATGAAATAGGATTTGGGCCCGTTATTATTGATATCTGAAAATGATTATTTAGCAGTCTAGGAGGACTATCTTTGTTTTTAGAGATATAAAGAGAAATAAATAAAACATGAAAGCCATGGCTTTTGGGGTGATTATAAGCTACTAGGAAAAGAATATATGTGTACCATTTGATTCTAATACAGGCGCAAGGTGATAAGTGGACAGAGGTGGGGCATTTTATAGAACGTTTCATGAAGGAGTTGGCTTGAGGAGAACCTTGAAGGACAGGTAAGAATTTCAGTGGGCAGAGACTAGAGCGAGGCTGAAGCAATCCAGGTAGAGGGACGCCGTGAGTTGTGGTAAGAAGCGTGGCCCATGCTGGCTTATGTTGGATATTTCAGTTTGATTGATGCAAGGGTGTATTGGGATATTCACACAGAAGGATAATTTGAGTCACAGAATAGAGTGCCAGCCTAAATAGTGCAGATGTGGTAAGTGGTAGGGAGCCTTTCAGGGCTTTTGTCAGAGGAAAAGTGTGAAGGTGGGGTGCTGGAAAGATGCTCTGGCAGCAAGAAGGAAGTTAGAGGGTTTATGGGAGGGTTTGAGGCTGGGCATCTGTGGCTGGGTGAGGAGCCCAGGGAGGTGATGGTACTGGGGCTCCTTTTTTTCTCTGCTGGAGTGTGGGAGGCACAGGCTAGCCCTTGTCTGTGCCCCACTCCGATCTTACATTGAAACTATGGCCTTTGGCTGCTCAGCTTCTCAGACTTAAGCTTTTCTCCAAATTTCTGCTAGTTCAGTCTTTCTGTCACCACTCTGCTCCACAAGTATTCAGTTATATTTTAAATGGATGCTCAAGGGTCAAGCAGTGAAAGCGGAGAGGAAGAGAAGCCACTTATAAAATGGATAATTAAAAGGTGTGTGAATGGCTTTCCTGGTGGAACAGTGGTTAAGAATCCACCTGCCAATGCAGGGGACACAGGTTTGAGCCCTGGTCTGGGAAGATCCCACATGCCACGGAGCAACTAAGCCCATGCGCCACAACTACTGAGCCTGTGCTCTAGAGCCGTGAGCCACAACTACTGAGCCCACGTGCCGCAACTACCGAAGCCCGCGTGCCTAGAGCCCATGCTCTGCAACAAGAGAAGCCACTGCAATGAGAAGCCCGCACACTGCAATGCAGAGTAGCCCCTGCTCGCCTCAACTAGAGAAAACCTGTGTGCAGCAATGAAAACCCAATACAGCCAAAAATAAATAAATAAATAAATAAATAAATAAATAAATGGTGTGTGAAGGTCCAAACGCATGTTTTTTTAAAAAATTATTTATTTATTGAAATATAGTTGATTTACAGTGATTCAGGTATACAGCACAGTGATTCAGTTTTATATATATATAAGAATGTATAGGGCTTCCCTGGTGGCGCAGTGGTTGAGAGTCTGCCTGCCGATGCAGGGGACATGGGTTCGTGCCCTGGTCCGGGAAGATCCCACATGCTGCGGAGCGGCTGGGCCTGTGAGCCATGGCCACTGAGCCTGCACGTCCGGAGCCTGTGCTCCGCAACGGGAGAGGCCACAACAGTAAAAGGCCTGCGTACCACAAAAAAAAAAAAAAAAAAAAAGAAGATATATATATATATATACATATGTGTGTATATATATATATATATATATATATATATATTCTTTTTCAGATTCTTTTCCATTATAGCAAACAGAAACATTTTTGAGAACAGAGGTTAGAAATAAAATTATATACTTTTTGAGATATTTATTGTCTAGCAAATTGGTTTATTATTATGGTGAACCTAAAAAATAACATATCTGATATAGTGAAGTTCTTTTTTAATGTTTATTTATTTATTTATTTTATTATTAGTCATCCATTTAATACACATCAGTGTACACATGTCAATCCCAATCTCCCAATTCATCCCTCTCCCCCCCGCACTTCCCCCCTTGGTGTCCATACGTTTGTTCTCTACATCTGTGTCTCAATTTTCATATGAACAGAGCAAACACATGTCCTTAGCTGAAGCAAGTTAATGGCTCCAAGATGCTTGCAAAGTCTTGCCTGTAGGAGATGAAATTGGGGGAGTGGATAATCTGTAATTAAAGTATTAGTACTTACCTAAATTCTGCACTTTAATAAGCAGATATGAATTATCTACACCACTTGGTGAATTGCCAGTGTTGCTCAGTTTTTAAAAATTCAACTGATTCCTTTTGTATTTTTTTCATCTTTTTACTGACTATTGCTTTTCCACCATCAGTGCAGATGTCAACACAGTGAAAGAGGCAAATAATGTGGGCCCTCTTAATGGATCGCACTTTGAAAATGCTGGTGTGTGTATGTATGTGTATCTAACCATCTTTTGTTTATTCCAGCTCACTTTTGTGGCTAGATGATGCTACTTGTAGCTTTCACTTGCTTTGCTATTTGCTTATTGTTTCCTTACAGAACTATGTGTAGACCTCAGTGGTTCTCTCCATACTGTGGCTCAGGGCACTGTTGGTTTACTGGTTTTGTGCCCAACTTTGGTTTGGGGTTAGAGTCAGACATACAGCTGGCTGTTCAGGCTGTAACTGTCAAAATGCCAAATGTTGGGCATTGACTCTCAGGTCTTCCGCCTTGGTGTTAAAAAACTGTAAAGAGCACTGGGGATTTAAGAATTCATCTGGATATAGCTCTCCTTTTAAAGCTGTGGCCTGAGAAGTCTCACAGAGGATTTCTGTGCCTAAAACTTGTGTTGTCTGATGGAACAGGGAAATGATGATTTGCAAGTTTTGTTTCACTAACATTTATTTTTTGGTTATGACTATAAAATAACACTATAAAGTATGATATGCTTGTACATGGTATGCAGGCCTATAGTATGGTGGGCTGCCATACTGTAGTAAGGTATACGGCTGCCATATTTCTGTTTATAGTATGGTGCAGGGCTATAGTATGGTGTATGGCTGCCGTGTTTCTGTTTATGAACCTCTATGGCTAACATATTTTTATGAAAACCATAAGGCAGTATCTATTCTCACAGTTTAACTTCTTTCAATTTCTATTAATCTTTAGGCATCATACAAGTTCTTTCTCTTTTTTTTTGTTAGGTGAAAAGTATCTAATTTATCTAACTTTGAAGATCTTTTCTATCAGATATTTGATGAAAATATAACATATAGTTGTATCTGTGTGAATAAATGATTTGGCATTCCACATTACTGGAAATCTTGGAAAGAGAACACAAAAGTAATTGTGGATTCTTGTGACTAACTGTCTTGTCCCAGTGTTTCTAGTAACCTAAGATTTCTGTGCAAATGAATTGATCTCCCTTGTCCTTGTCAGTGAAATCAAAGAACTGTCTATCAACTCAACTCTACAAAATAGCTTCATAGCGACACCTAGATAAGTGATTGAAAAACTGGGGACTATAGCCTGGCCATGTTGACTCATAAAGGTGTGACTGTCACAGAGAATACGTTAATGAACTGCGTTCATGTACCCTCATTTCCCCCTGCAACGACCATAAACCACTTTTACCTCATCCACACCTTCATCCACTTCTCCTCTTCCTATTTTATTTTGAGGCAAATCCCAGTCATCATTTCATCCACAAATGATTCAGTAGGTATATATTTCTAGCCCAGTTCAGTCCAACAGAATTTTCTGCTATGACAGAGGTATTTATTCTATATCTGTAGCCACTAGCTACACGTAGCTATTGAGCAGTTGGAATGTGGCTAGAGACTGAGAAAACAAAATTTTACTTGTGTTTAATTATAATTAATTGAGAGTTAAACAGCCACATGTGGTTAGTGGCTGTGGTACTGGAGACCATGGCTTAAGAAGGTAAGAGCTCTTTTCATATAACATAATCCTATTATCTTGCCAAGAATTTAATAGTTATTCCTTAATATGATCAAATATCCAGTCAGGGGCTTCCCTGGTGGCCCAGTGGTCGAGAGTCCGCCTGCCGATGCAGGGGACACGGGTTCGTGCCCCGGTCCGGGAAGATCCCACATGCCGCGGAGCGGCTGGGCCCGTGAGCCATGGCCGCTGAGCCTGCGCGTCCGGAGCCTGTGCTCCGCAACGGGAGAGGCCACAACAGTGAGAGGCCTGCGTACTGCCAAAAAAAAAAAAAAAAAAAAATCCAGGCAGTATTAACATTTCCACTCGTTTCATAAGTGTGATAAAGTATGTATTCTTTAATAGTTTGGGTCAGAATACAAAGAGAAACTGTACCTTGCAATTGGTAGATGTGTGTGTCTTCAAAACTGTAGGCTCTCTTTCTCTGATTTACTAGTTATTTGTTGAAAATATTGGGTGATTTGTCCTTTTTAGATACTGTGTCCTACTCATTTTATAGATGACACAGTCAAGGGTCGGTTGTGTAAGCTGGGCTCAAAGCCAGGTTTGTCTCCAAATTAAGGTTCAAAGTGAGGCTGTCTGGATCCAGACTTTGAATTCTTAATCACTATACTGCATACTATATTTCCTCTTAAACACAGGGATGAGAAATTCATCTTGGTTGCCTCTTAGGAACCTCAACATGTTTGAAATTATGAAGCCAAATTTTACTGAGTGACTTTCCAAGGCTATTGGGAGAATGAAACCAGTTAATGCTTGAAAGCACTTGAGGACCCTTAATGTAAAAGACTGTTACAGAAAGTATTTACTTGTCTGTGAAGTCAACTGCCTACTATTCCCAGATTCCTATTTGTGTTTTGTATTTCAGTTGCTTTAAAATGGAATCTGTTCCTACAGGCCTCATTCTGAATATGACATTTTTATTTTAAATCACTTAAACATTATAGAAATCCTCTAAGAAACCTGTTTAGAAACTCTTCTGTTCGAAGTGCCTTGTGCATTTTCTAGATTGTTTTTCTCTCCTGGGTTAGGAGAGATTTGTTTGTGTCAACAAGATGGAATGCTAAAATGCACTCTTGGGACTGAATGCCTCTGAAGTTTAGCAACTTGATACAAAACCTGAGTGTCTATGTGCACTGGAATTTTCCTATTTTGTATGCCCATCTGCTAGCTGGAAGCCTACAAACTAATCCCCGTGAGTCTTAGTGGCTGCCCTTCCCTCAAGACTACCCCTTACTTCCTCAACCTAAGTGGCCGTGGAGCCTGCTGCAGCTCAACATGCCAAAGAGGAGTAGACGCCTCCAGCTCTAATTCCTTTCACGTGTATTGGATTAAACTGGTACCTAATGCAGCACGTGGGGACATTGCCTGGCTGATAAACGGGTCTGGAAAATGTGCCCAGTGCAGTTGCTACTCTCTGTAGAACCCCCTGCCAACCCACCCACTCAGGACTGCAGGGCATCTCAAACCCACCCCACTGGATTGGGCTGATCACAGTTTCTAGAAATACATGGCAGTCAATGCTTTAAAAAAGTTATCTGGAAGTACCAGTGATAAGGTATATTTCATATGTCTACAATTCAATGGAAAGAGAGATAGAAGGAGAAAGAATAGTGGAAAGGAATGAAGAAATGGAAGGAAAAGAAATTGGCAAGCCAGCTGGGACAACGTTTATTGTGTCCAGGAAGCATGGTTGTCTTCCTGCACACTGTATGCGGTATTTCTTTTTGTTGCCCACTATCTTTAAGGAAATGGTCTTTAATGGAAAGGGTTACTTTACTGATTAACCTCTCTTTTTAAAAAGTGAAGTTTTTAACAGTGTCTCCCAAGAATATATTTCTCTGACAATGTATAGTTTCTAATTGCAGGTAACTTTGCATGGTGTTTTATGAATTATTTTGGTTCGTTCTATAGGATGGAATTGATATTTGGCTTTAAATAAAGATATTTGAAGGAATTTTGACATAATTAATTGCATATTCAATCCTGTTATACTGTCTTCACCTAAGCTAAGATGATATACAGAATTTTAGATTACTGTCCAAAAATATTCTTCAGTATTTTTTTAGATACAGGATTCTGTCTTTAGAGTGCCCTATTTTTCAAGGCATGTAGTTAAGGATGAGCAATATAGCTTTTAATATTTAAAATGACTTCCTTTCAGATAATTGGATGTGAGCCATCAACAAAGATGCTTATAATAGTTTACATGCTTTGTTCATTTGTGAGGTTATGAAAGAGGTATTAGAGAATCCTACTACCATATTTCAGTTGACAGCTAAAGCGTCAGAGCTACGTTTGGTGACCTCTGGTATTAAAATCATTTTCTGTATGCACACACACAGAAAATATGTATTTTTGTAAACTTATTTCTTGAAGAATTGGTTGTGAGGGAGGTAAGCAACATTTGTATTAGTTTCAAGTAGGAAGGTTAATGCATTATAATTGAACACAATGAATTATATGTGGGATTTTTGGAATCTGATAAGGATTTATTCAATAAATTCAACTAAAATTTATGAAGTGCTGTATCTGCCAGGCTCAGGGAAAGAGTAATGAACTAAAACAAAGTCCCTATTCCATCTGGCAAGAGGAGACCTATTACAGAATGAAAAAATAAATATACGGTAAGTGTTAAGAAGAAGAATAAAGTTGGGTGAAGGGGCTAAGAGTGATGGGATGTGGGGAGGATTGCTGTTTTAGAGCAGTAGTTGTGGACTTTTGATGAGGTAACATTTGACCAGAAACTTGAATGAAGGGAGCAAACCATCTGGCTATTTGTTAGAAAGAAATATTCTTGCAGAGTGAACAGTAGATGTGAAGGTCCTTGTGTATGTGTAAATGGATACTTACTTATGAACAGTACTTAAGGTTATATTAGGGCTGAATGAATGCTATGGGCTTGCTGTCTAATTTGGATCTTTACCCAGGGAGTACATACAGGAGTAAGATAAACTGTACATCATTTTAAGTGGATTATTTGTAAGCAAAATGCACATCACAAAATAAAATTGGCAGACATGCATATATAGTTGTATGAGAACCAGTAAAGGTGAAAGGTAAAAATAAAACCTTAATATGTTGTTATATAGCATTGAAAAAAATTTATTATATTCAGAGCAGGGATCTGTTTTTGTTACTATTTAATCTTTATATGAGAACTGGAAAATCATATTGAAGGAAGCAATCTAAGACAGATTCCCTGTTAGGCATTGGAATGGGTTGAATTGTGTCTCCCCGAAAGATACTGAAGTCCTAACCCCCAGTACCTGTGAATGTGACCTTCACTGGAAATAGGGTCTTTGCAGATGATCTAGTTAAGATGAGGTCATTAGGGTGGGTCCTTATCCAGTATGGCTGTGCCCTTGTAAAAAGAAGGAAGATGATGTGGACACACAGGGAGAATGCCATCTACAAGTCAAGGAAAGCCTGAGGCTATGAGAAGCTAAGAGAGAGACATGGAATAGATTTTCCCTGTAACCCTCAGGAGGAACCAAGCCTGACCTAGGACTTCTGGCTTCCAGAACTGTGAGACAATCAGTCTCTGTCCTTTAAGTCACCCAGTTTGTGGTACTTTGTTATGTCAACTCTAGGAAACGAAAACAAACATTAAGAAATACTTCGTTTTCTTCTCAAGCTGTCAAAAATGAGAAGATAAACCTTAAAATGCTTTCTGTATCTTGGCACCTTGACAGTTAGGCGTGTAGTAGGGCAAATATAAATGCCTGCAAACCCCAACAGGATCAGAGCCTTTGCCCGTTCACTGTCTCCCTACATGTGACGTATACTTCATACTTGGTTATTGATTTCTTTATCTAAAATGGGTAATGTGATTTTTGGTAACGTGGCAACCACATAAAATGTGTACCAGTTGAAGAATCCTCAACAGAAGTGTAATGCTTTTCCAGGAATGCTGTCTCTCTATTATGTATTTACCATTTTCTGCTTGTTAGTAGTGTTTTGCAAGACGGCTGCTCTGTTATAACACTTGAGAAAAATGAACTGAATAAACTTTCTTCTCACTGAGAAACTGAAACACATGGTCGTGCCTTCAGAAGAGGCCAAATTTTGCCTTTCGGAGGGAGGGGAGGGAAGTAGTAAGTTGAAGTTTTCTTAAAAAACAAAACTTGAAGATGCATGGTTCTTTTTTCATACTGGGAAGTAAAGGCCTGAGGATGGAAGCTGGGATCATTGCTGGATATGGTCAGGCAGCTTTAGAATGCTTGTGACTTGGGATCATTGAAATCTGGTTGTACGTTTGTATGAGGAGGTGTAGTTTGGAGCACGGGCTCTGAATGACATGGCTTGTGTTTGATTCCTGGCTTCATGGCTTGTTGGCTGTGTGACCTTGAGCAAGTTGCTTGACTTCTCTGTGTCTCATTTTTTCCTCTCTGAAAACTGGGATAACAGTAGTTTCAGCCTCAAAGGGTTGTTGTGGAAATAAAATGAGATGATCCCTGTAAAGTGCTCTAGAATAGTGTCTGGTCACATTAAGTGCCCAGTAATTTATGGCCTTTATTAGTAGGAGGAGGAATAGAAAATCAAGTTAGAAGGCAAAATGTAATAAGATGGAAAGATAGGGCAGATGAGGCAGATCTGTGAGGAAGAGGCATAGATGCATTGGCCAGAGGAGCTCTAGGGGGAAGATGGCTCTAGCCAGCCCCTGGTGACTCCCCAGGGAGTGGGGACCTCAATGATGCTGAAGAATGGAGGGCTTAGTTGGTTCTAAATCCTGTTTGGACGAAGTAGGATTTGTAACAGTCCTCACTGACTCTCCCAGGTTTCTGGAGCTGGCTTTAGTGTTCGTGATAGGATAGAGGGGGATGGAGCATGGGGCACGTCCAGGCTCCACAGGGGCATCCTGACCTTAGCAGATCCATGAGAGCTGTGACAGTGACAGCTAGCATGGAGGACACCTTACAATGAAGCAGCATGTGCCAGCCATGCACAGTACAGGATCTTGTCATTTAATTCTCAAAGCCATCCTGTGAGGCAGTTCTTATTACCAGTTGTATTTTTAAAATGGGAAATCTTGTGCTTTGGAAGGTTGCTTTTCTAAAGTTACACGTTAAGGAAGTGGTGGAGCCGGGATTCGAATGAGGTCTGTCTGATTATAGAGCTGGAGCTTCCAGCCAATTTCTCCCCCTCCCCAGCATCTGGGTCACCAATGAAGATCTTTTCTTTCTGAGGCAGGGACCTGATGACCTAGATTTAGTGCCCCAACACTGTTGGTTTCATGGGAGGATTATAACAAGAGAAAGGTGATGGCAAGTCAGTCTCTATCATCTGTTCTTTTCCATATGTATACATACATACATACATACATACACAGAATATATATATTCTGTGTGTATATATATATGTATATATATATACACACACACACATAATTTTTGTTTGATGACTTAAACCTCAATCTTGCAGTTATAAAATCGAGAAGACCAATTTTAAGAATATCATAACTTATGTATCTATGAGTATTTTTCAGCAGACTTTATACATATAATAATGGTACTCCCATTATTGCTTAAAGAAATCAGTCTTACTTTCAATGTATTTCTTGGTTTTTAACTAAGAAATATCGTGTTATTCGGTGTACTCAACTCCTTTACTAAGACTGGTCTTCAGATAATGTTTTGAACTTTTCCCAACTTACAGCCACCCTCAAATGGCCATCTTCAAAAGTTGAGGATATTTAAAGAATGTGCTACATTCTCAGCAGGCACATCTAGAGGAAGCACTAAACTGTTTTGACAGTTTGTCTGCCCTATTGGCAAAGCAGCGTAATAATCACAGGAATTGTTTTGAGGTAGATAGCGTTCACTTTGAGACATTCATCCTGACACACTTGCAAAATTATTCATTGCCTGACCTCTAGGGCACTGGGCTTGTCACTAATGTCTGGATAGATTCTGTGCCCTTCTGTCTGCTCAGACGTCTGCCATTCTTTCCTGTCCCCACCTTCTGTGCTCCCTCACTAAGAGCAGCTCTTTCCTCTGATGTGTTGTGAACAAGCTCAGGTTCTTTCATCTTCCTTGAACTTGCAGCTGCCACCGCCCTGTTTCCCCTCTTCTTTTCATAGACAGACTTCTCAAACTGGTGGCCAGAGAGAGAGGTGAAGATCCAGGTGAGAGAGGAGTCAGGAAAGCCACAGGACGGGTCAAGGTCAGTTGCTGCCACAGTGGTTCCCAGAGTGTGATCTCCGGACCTGCCGTATTAGCATCACCTGGGAACTTGTTAAAAGTGCATGTTCTTGGGCCCACCCCAGACCAACTGAAGAGGAAACTCTGGGGTGGGCCAGCCACCTGTTTTAACCACAGCACCAGTTGATTGTGATGCAGCCTAAATTTTGAGAACCACTGTGCTACAGAAAGGTCAAGTGAAAGGTGGGCCGGAAGTCCCCATTGGTGTTCCTAATTGGACAGTTCTTTGTTTCCCTCATTTGCTCCCTCAGTCCTGTGCAGTCTTGCTTCCGTCCCCAGTGCTTCAATGAAAGTGCTGGAAGTCGGCAGGACCTCCCTCCTGACTCCTGGTGCTGCTGTGAGCACTGATGATGGGAAGAGCCCCGGGCCCCTCGGCAAGAGTTCTGGGTTCTATTCCAGCCTCCTCCTCCTAACCAGCTGTGTGACTTAACCAGTCTGGGTCCTAGTTTCTCATTTGTTAACCCAGAGAGTAAGATTTGCTAATCATTAAAGGATCTCCTCCATCAGGTCTAAGGTTTTCTATTTGCTTATAAACATTTAAAATTGATAAATTGGCTTATATGTATTTACTTGTTACTCTGTTGTTAGCCATTCAAATTTAAGCATATTATCTCTGGTTACCAAAACTTTGAATCTCCAGTATATATTTCAATCCCATAATAATGGAGCCAGTTTATTAATAGGGGCTGTGCTGTGGGTCATTGACCGACCTTGCCAAGGAGCCTGACACCTTCATTTCAAACCCATCAATGGGGAGACAGCCAGCCCTGATGCAGAACTTGTGTTTGTGGTTTGATTAGAACCTCCTCCTTTGCCTGAGGAACACAGCCAAGTTTGAAATCCTTCTGTTGCATGATTCCTTCTCTTTTTCCTGGCACCTGCATGCAGTCACCAGGCCTGTTGATTTCCTCTCCGGCCTCTCTTGCATCCATTTACTCCTTTCCTTTCACACTTCTCCCTCCATCTCCCTGTCTTCCATTTAACAAATGGTTTCTGAGTGCCTGCTGCTTGCTAGGTAAGGCAACAGTAGGTCTGGAGGTAAACTGTGAGCACAGAGGGAGAGAGAGGCAGATTGCCTGATACTCGAGAGCACGGCTGGCAAACCTTTTCTGTAAAGGATCAGGTAGGAAATATTTTAGACTTTGTGGGTCATGAGGTCCCAACTCTTCGACCCTGCCCTAGCAATATGGAAAATAATGGGGTGCCTTGGTTCTAATCAAAGCCTAGGTGGTGGGCTGGATTTGGCCCATGCATTATAGTCTGCCAGCCCTATTGTGGAGATTGAGGTAGGCCCTAAAAAATACACAATAGAAAATGTGTGTGGGTCTTTCTGTGTGTATATCAAGTTGTGATAAAGGCTACGAAGAAAATAAAGCAGTGTGAAGGGAATGAGGCAGGCTGGGGTATGTGTGTAGGGGGTGTTCTTTTTCACATAGGCTGCAAGAGGAAGCCCCTTCATCTGGAGAAAGTGTGGGAACGACTGCAGAACATGTGGTGGGAGAGGTTTTCTGGTGCTGGGAAGCCAGTGCAGTGCCCCTGGCATGACCATGTGGTAGGCTCGTTCAGGGAACAGCAGGGAGGCTGGACTGGCTGAGGTGAGCCAGGGCGAGGGTGGGCAGTGGCTCTGGGACAGCTGCCAAGGGAAGAGCTGGTAGGAGTTCACCAACAGACAAGAGAGGAAGGCCTTCGAGAGAGAGGAGGTACCCTGTGGGAGGGTCTGGGGCGTGAGAAGGGACAGTCTGCTTAGGGGAAGGAAGAGATTTGGTTTGGCTGGGGAACAGGTTAGATGGGATATTTGGGAGTGAGAGGTGTGGAGACATTGGTAACTTGGATTTAAGTATCATACCAAGAAGGTTTGACTTTGTGGGCAGGTTTTTCGGGAGAGGAACACTGTCAGCATCTGTATTAGAAAAGGGGACAGGAGGGCAAGAGGCGGGGACGTGGGCTGGAGGAAGGATGAGGGCGTGACCTGAGACCGAGGGGATGGAGAAGAGGTGATGTGTTCAGGAGGGACCTTGCACTTGGCCCAGTGGAGTCCTTTTCTGTCTCTTTATGTGCCCCGTGTCTTCCTACCATGGTGTCCTTGTTCCTGCTGTTTCCTCCTGCAGGAATGCCTGCTTCTGACCTTCACTTGCAAGGAGTGGCCCAAAGGCTTCCTTCTCTGAAAAGCCTGCCCTGATTATGCTAATGAAACAGTCCACTTCCTCCTCCCAATTCTCATAACATCTTCTTCCTGGCAGTTTTTTTTTTTTTTTTTAATAAATATATAAATAAATTTATTTTTGGCTGCGTTGGGTCTTCGTTGCTGTGTGTGGGCTTTCTCTAGTTGCGGTGAGCAGGGGCAACTCTTCGTTGTGGTGCATGGGCTTCTCATTGCGGTGGTTTCTCTTGTTGCAGAGCATGGGCTCTAGGCGCACAGGCTCAGTAGTTGTGGCTTGTGGGCTCTAGAGCGCAGGCTCAGTAGTTGTGGTGCATGTTGCTCCGCTGCATGTGGCATCTTCCTGGACCAGGGATCAAACCCGTGTCCCCTGTATTGGCAGGCGGATTCTTAACTACTGCACCACCAGGGAAGTCCCCTGGTAGTTTCCTTACAGTACAGGTCAGAGAAGGCTATTTGTTTACATGCTTTCACCACTTCTTAGGTATTTTCACATTCTTGAGGGCAAGGGATACTTTACTGATATTGGGGTCTTAGGATATAGTATAGTGGGGAATATGAACTCAGGAGGTTTGCTGTCCCACCACTTACTGTGGCACTGTACGTGAATGGCTTTGCTTCTCTAAGCCTGCAGTTTCTCATCGGAAGGAGGTAGGAGTATTATCAGTCTCACAAGCCTCCTGTGATAACTGAGATACTGCATGGAAGCACTTAAAACAGTCTGCTCATTTTAAGTGTTCAGTAAATGTGTCAGTTATTAGTAGCATTACTGTTACATTACATTAGTACTTAGCACAGTGCCTTGAATATAGTAAATGCTCAGAAAACATTGGTCCACGGAGGGAATGTGGTCCAGATAGAGTCTGTGCTAGATGGACACAGACCAACCCAAATTGTGGCAAAACTTACTAAAACGGATCAGTTAGGTCTGTATTAAGATCAAATTAGAGGCTTTAAGAGAAACTTAAATATAGTTAGATATCTTAGAAAGTTATAACAGAGGAAAAGCAATAAATTCTAATTCCTATGTGAGTGAAAAATCTCAGTATACATGCATCATCAGTATTAATGATCAAATGTTCTTTCATCTTACAAAATCTGCACGTGACAGGTTTGAAGGACAAATACTGAGGGATAATAATGTCAACAATGCATACTGCTTCCGGATTGAGAGAGCTAGCTTCTGTGCTTAGGCGGGAGACCAGTTAGGAGGCAGCTGCGGTAGTCTAGATGGCTCGGAACAGGTGGTGGTGGTGGAGATGGAGAGCCATGAACAGATTTGCCTCAGGAGATCTTGTCCTGATCATCACAGTGTCTGGCTGGTATAATGGGGTAAAATGAACCATCTGAGAAATGCCGATTTGTGGGCCTGGGTTAGTAGACTTGAATATCTAGAAGCATCCAAACCTATTCCAGTGATTTTATCATATTCCTCATTTCCTTTGGTTGTATAGATCTGGTTTTTTTAAAAAAAGAAGAGTTTCAAACAAAAAGTAGTGGTGGTATTTTTCTGCCTATAAATCTATATTATGTCTACCTTTTCCTGGTTAAAGATAATAGATTAATTCTTTATAAGACTGAAAAGATTTCTAACTGCTGAGGAAGGAGTGTCCTTCTGTGAGTTTGGTGCTTGGGTGGATTCAGACTCTAGTGGAGGTGCCTTTGGTTTTCTGCCTTTCAGTGATGGAGATCGTCCCCCTGCTCTCAGGTCCACCGTGCAGGGCCTTGGTTGGATCCAAACAAGGCATCCCATGTCCAGACCCCTTGTGCCCAATCAGTGCAAAGCCACCCTGGCTTTTTTTTCTGATGACAGAGTAGAGTAGTTCTCCTTGTGCTACTTAAACTTAATGGAAATGAAAAATCCCATTCTAGGCCAGAATTTAGTAGTATGTTTCCTAAGGTTGTCACGAATGTTTTTTGCAGTTCTTTTCTCTGTCAGAATTTAATGTTTGGCTTTGCCCATTGGGGTGTCTGTGAAACACTCACAGCCCTCATCTCTTACTTTTCATTTCTTAGACTCACTGTTAATCATGCTTTGTGGTCCTTGAGATGACCTGAAGTGGGTGCTGAGTAAGCTGTTTATGTAAACCTACAGGGGAAACCGATGGCGACATCATGGAGTGTGCACATAGAATAATTCAATGTGATACCCCTCCTGGCTGGTCAGGGGCCCCGGCAGGCAGCTAGGTTGCCAGAGAAGCATTTATGCAAAAGCCGAGCTGGTGACGTGTCCTGGAAAGAGTGGGATCAGAATTGCTGTCAATATGTAGCAGTCAGAGAGAGATCTCTTAACAGCGTGTAAGTGGAGGAGAGAGTCGGGGAAGAAAAGAGGGACCAGAGGAAGTCAAGCAGTTTGGGGAAGACACATCTTCCCTTTGTGGCCAAGCTATCCATTTCTGAGAACAGGGAGTGCAAACATAGTATCTTGGATCATCTCTGCTTTGTCTGTCTGTGTGTTTGTTTAATATTCATCAACACCCCGTCTCCTGGGGTTTGGTGTCACAACCATTATCCTTCCGTCTGAGGCTGGCTGCAGCTTCCCGTGGAGACCAGCAGTGAGGCTCCTTAATCAGCTGGTGGGGTCAGCAGAGCTGACATGCACATTCCTATCATTTTCCCATCCCCCCTGCTCGATGTCTCCCCCACCCCCATATATTTCCTAGAGGGGAGGGCCCAGCAGAACCAGGAGGAATTAGGGGTCTTGCCTGGGAAATGAAACCTGCTCAGGAATGTAGCTCCTTAGTGAGAGGCTCATTCCCAAAGTGATATACTTTAAGCTTTTCAGGGATGCCTCCATTTTATTATTATTATTATTATTTGTGGTACGCGGGCCTCTCACTGTCGTGGCCTCTCCCGTTGCGGAGCACAGGCTCCGGACGCGCAGGCTCAGCGGCCATGGCTCACGGGCCCAGCCGCTCCGTGGCATGTGGGATCTTCCCGGACCGGGGCACGAACCCGTGTCCCCTGCATTGGCAGGCGGACTCTCAACCACTGCGCCACCAGGGAAGCCCCTATTATTATTATTTTGAAGTGTGGTTGATTTGCAGTATTGTCTTAGTTTCAGGTATTAAGCTGATGGAGGGAAAAACAGTCCTGCAGTTAGGGCTCCTGCTCAGCAAAGTGGCTACGAATGATTTCAGTATTCTTAGCATTTGCAGGAGTTGGGGACTCGATAGTATTAAGAACAAACGTGATTTATGCTTAAGTATCAGTACCCACCATATCCCTGTTCTTCCTCTACTGCATGCTGTGAATGATCTGAGCCTATGAAGAACCTTTCCCCAAACCTTGAACACTAGTCTCTTGATTGGTATGTTGTGTTGCTTTTAAAACGATAAAGGAAGAAAGCCTTTTACTATATGTAAAGAGCCACAAAATACATAAGCAAAAGTACAAAAATATTCATGTGCTTTTAAAAAATAGGTCAATTTTTAGAAAGCTATAGTTCTACCGTATCTGTGTATGTTTTCAATTCCTAACTTTAACTGTACTATTGGTAATCCATGTTATTCTGAGAGCTATCAGTGGGGCTTAAAATATAGCTTGGGGTGTCAGTCAAATATAAGACTTATTAGGAAAGAAAGAATGCACAAAGAAAGAGAGAAATGAAAGACAACCAGAAGTGGAAAAAGAGTGCCTGGACTGGGGAGTGGAAGGGTGATTTCAGAGAGGGCCTGGTGCCATTCAGGAGCAGTAGTGCCCACATCTCTTGTAGTGCAGAGTTTTATTACAGATGTTATTTTTATTTATTTATTTATTTATTTATTGAAGTATAGTTGATTTACAATGTTGTGTTAATTTCTGTTATACAGCAAAGTGATTCAGTTATACATACATTCTTTTTTATATTCTTTTCCATTATGGTTTATCACAGGATATTGAATATAGTTCCCCGTGCTATACAGTAGGACCTTGTTGTTTATCCATTCCATATAAAATAGTTTGCATCTGCTAAAGCCAAACTCCCAGTCCATCCCTTCCCCCCCTTCCCCCTTGGTAACCACAAGTCTGTTCTCTATGTCTGTGAGTCTGGTACTGACTTAAAAAAATAAAAACCCATAAGCAGTTATTTCATGGCAGACCTTGCCACACTTAAATGGTCCTGGGTGGTCCCTAAGCCAGATGATTACTCCAAATAACAGAAGTGGTACCACCCCACCTAAGGCTGTGTGTCAGCAAGAATGGTTCAAGAGTAAAATAAGTTGATGAGATGGTTTGGAATCGAGAGCTAAAACCAAGAAGACTGTTTTACTTTTCACCTTCTTAAGATTTTGGAATTAGAGCATCAGAGGCAGAACTCTTGTAATGTTGTACCTGCCTCCTAGAGGATAGAAGTGGAGGTCACGAATGTCTTTGCTTTCATTCCTGCTCCCACAGACCAGATCCCTTAGGTTTCTTCAGTTTCTGTTCCCAGTTCACCTGTTTTGAGAGGGAGCTTCTTGGTAGCATCCTGTTCCTTAATAAGAAAAACTTGCTGTGATTCTAATGCCTGTCTGCCCATTGGCAGTCGCCTGGACGGCTCAGGGTTGGAGGTGAAGGATCAGTATCTTGAAAAAGCAATCCAGGCCGTTCTCACATGTACCCAGAAGCAGGTACCCCTTGGGTACCATGGACAGCAGATCCATGCTGTCCATGAGTTAGCTGCCCCCCAGCTGCTGCTGCCCGCGTTGGTTGGGGGACTGGTGGGTGCTTATTCCCGGGGGCTGAGACCTGATGCTCTGCTCTGATGAGACTTGTCAGGATGCAGCAGCAGTACCCAGAGGGTCCTGCCCAGGTGGCCCTAGCCTGGTGCCCTCTGCTGCTCTGGCCCTGGATTCCCAGTATTTCTTTGGTTCAACACCCCAGTGGGAAGCAGGACATACCAGCCCTCTGAAACCCCAGGGAACCCTCACTTCTGCAGTGCTGGGGGATCCCGAGCACGTGTGCCCACTGCCTATTATAAATAAGGAAACCAGGAAGCAGAGTTCACCTCCAGTTTGGGGCCATCTGTCTGGTGCAGCAGGTCAACACATCTCCTTGTTTCATGTGTAAAACCAGCAGATCTGAGTAGTTTTAAACGGGGATGGAGCGGAAGTAATATTCTTCAGCGATGGCTGGGCACCAGTTTGGGACCGGATTCTTGGCATGCATTGATCTTCACAGCAAGCCTGTGAGGAAGGTGGAGTTTTTTCCTTGTAGAAGAAGCAGCTGAGCCCAGAGGGCTAAGGAAGTTCTCCAAATGTCCATGAGTGTTAAGTAGTGGGAATTGGAATTGGGGCTTGGGTTTGTTGATGCAGAGTCAGTGGCTTTCCTGCTCTGCTGGTTTAAGGATTTGTAAGAATAGAAAGGTAGCTCCTTAGCGTGTTGAAAGATGACTTCCCTTACTTAAAATAGTCTGTGGACATAAACAAGGTGCACAAGGTCAGAAGCTTGAACCAGCACAGGAGTTTACAGAATGAAGAGTAAAAGCCTGTCACCCTGTGCACACCCCATCCTGCTAACTGCTCTCTCTGAAGGTAATCACTATTAATAATTTCTTCCAAATCTATATAAAATATGCATATGTTGACACTTACTGATACATAGACGCACAAGTATTAGGCCTTTTTATTTCTACCAAGAGAGTATACTCTGCATGTTGGCAGCAGGTGTGAGCATGGACTGCATAGCCAGGTGGCCTGGGGTCAAGTCTTGTTTCTTCCTACCACGTATAAGGCATAGTTACTCTCTGCACTTTAGTTTCCTCATCTCTAACATAAGTTGTTCTGATCAAATCTGATAATATTAAGAATGTGGAACAATTCCTGGTACATAGTAAATGCGGGATGAAGGTAAGCTGTTCATTACTTGGCATCATCCTGGTTTTTAAAAAAAACTTAAAAAATAAGTGATCTACATCTATTCTTTTTTTCACCTAAAAAATAAATGAATTTAGCCAGGTATCAAACCGTGCCCTTATTATCTTACAGTGCCGCAGAGCCTGGTTAGCGCAGAGCACACTGTGATTGTGCACAGGCTAGCATTTTATGAAAGGAGTGAGACCGTGACTGTGTATGTGGTGCTTTGTGCTTTTCAACAGCTTCCAGATAGGTTTTATTTGGTCTTCCAAACCAGCCCATGATGTGGGTTGGGCAGGTGTTATTAATGCATTTTGCTGGTGAGGAAACTGAGTGTGACCATGATTCAGCAGACTTGCCTTAGGTCACACAGCCTTGCCTGGAGCTCTGAAGATGCCCAGTACTCTGCCTCCCTTTGATGTTGCAAATAGTCCCGTGGGCCACCCACTGTGGGAAAGTCCTCTCACTTTCAGCTGAGGAGGGGGTCGGGGTGCTGAAAATATCCCCCGTGGTGGGATAGGTCTGCTCAGATTCGTCTACACTCTCCTTTTCCTGTAGAGTGACACCCATTTTCAGGCCGGTCCCTGGGTTTGGAGATGCACTGTGGAGTCACTGAACAGATAAAATCAGGAAAGCGGTGTGATGCAGTTGTGCAGTGAAAGGAACAATGAACCGGAAGGCAGGAAATGTGGTCTCAGTGTCTTCATTGTTTAAAATGATGCCTTGGTATTAGTTCTCCAGATTTACAGATGAGGATTTAGGGCTGGAGAGGTTAAGGGGCAGCTTTCGGTCACCCACCTAGTTAAGATCAGAGCCAGGACTAGATAGGGAGAGTCTGTCATAACAGAATTAGTTATCAGGACTGTCAGAACCCTTTTGCCAACCCAGGGAACCTGCTGTCAACAGTTGTGTTCCTTTATCAAGAAAAGCTTCAGTATAGTGCTGTCCAAAAAAAATATAATGTGAAATACATCGATAATTTAAAATTTTCTAGTAGGTACATTTAAAAAGTTAATTTTAATAACATTTTCTTTAACCCAATATATCTAAAATATTATTTTGACGTATAGTTAATATAAAAATTGTTCTGTTTTTATATTGTCTTCAAAATCCAGTGTGTATTTTTTTTTTTACTATTTTATTTATTTATTTTTTTTGCGGTACGCGGGCCTCTCACTGTTGTGGCCTCTCCTGTTGCGGAGCACAGGCTCCGGACGCACAGGCTCAGCGGCCATGGCTCACGGGTCCAACCGCTCCGTGGAATGTGGGATCTTCCCAGACCGGGGCACGAACCCGTGTCCCCTGCATCGGCAGACGGACTCTCAACCACTGCACCACCAGGGAAGCACCCAGTGTGTATTTTATACTTACGGCACCTCTCAATTTGGACCAGACACATTTATTCAATAGCCACATGTGGCTGGCGGCTACCCTATTGGATGCATAGCTCTCAGGGGATAGGGGCTGCTTAAATGCACATTGTTCAAGTTGCTTTGAAACAGAGACCATGCCTCTTGGCCCTTGTCAACATTTCCCTGTGCAGTTTAGTTAAACTTCCTTAGAATGGAGAAATTGGATGAACTGTGCTTTAATAAGTGACACAGAAAAATTTATCTGTAAGACCTGTGATTTAGGAGTTGGTGATTCACATTCTTTTAATACAGTTTTATTTCCTTCTAATGTATTAACTGTTTTACCACCCACCCCCGCCCCCCCAAAAAAATCCAAGGAATTGAGAAGTTTTATTAGGTGCTTTGCTACTTGAGGATTAATGAGTTAAGTATTAAAATTTCAGAAAAATGTCAATGGTACAATATAGTTTGAATGAGGAAAATTTGATTTTCTTGAAACTTTTTAGGGGAGTATTGGTTGCTTACAAAGTGTTTACAAAGTGACCAACATTTTAGATGAGCGGGATATACATTGAGCAGTTAGGAGAGTTGGATTCCAGTCTCAGCTCTGTTTATTACTCAATTCTGGGGCAAATTCTTAAGTTAGCTCTATTTCATTACTTTATAACAAAATCCAAAATCACTTCATTTTAAAAAAAACAGTTTAGATACAACCATTAAAATAGTTATCAGGTACACAACCCTTTTCTGCACAAGGACTATCAGATACATAACCTTTTCTGCAGTAAACAACTCTTTATTCACAATATTATTTCTTTGGGAAACTTGAATTCACCTAAGATTATTTTGATTTATAGGATCTTTCTCTCCTAATATTTTACAGCATCTTTTTAAAGGACTATAACTTGCCCCAATACTAGAAATAAAATGAAGATATGAAGAAGAAATAAAATAACCTGATAGTGGAGACTGCGTGTAATTAAAAGTTGTAGAACTGCAATGACCATGAAGGGTGGATTGACTGGACAACCAGACCCCACTTTGAATCCAGTGCTTGCCTGTTCTCCTTTCCTTTCCTGTTTGTATCCAAGAGTAGTTATTGATTGTTCACTGTATTCAAAGTGCTTCTATTTACAGCTGAAGTTTGTAGCTTACAATTTCTGTTAAATAGAAAAATGTCTTATTGAGTAGGTACAGATAGTTTTGACATTTTCTATCCTTAAAAGGAGGTTTAGAAGATATTTATTTCTTAGAATCATTAAATTTAAACATGGAGGGTCCTTCTTTAAAAAAGCCATGTTTACTCCATAATATGTTGAATTTCTTTTCTTTAAGGAAGCCTTTTCTAATTATTCTAGCCAGAAATACTGTCTGCTCTTCTGAGCCTTAACATCATGTTCAGGAAGGACCATGACCATGAGCCCTTCCTCAGGTGAATAGCTCAGCTTCAGCACTTAACTGGTTCCATGGCTTTGGCAAGTCACTCAGCTGACCTTCCTGAGCATTAGTTTCCCCATATGTAAAATTGAGGCTGCTACTGACTTATGCACTTGTAGTGAGGGTTAAATGAGATATTGAAAGTCTCTAGCACAGTGTATGGTAGATGCTCAGTGAATGTTTGTTGAATGAATAGATAATTGATTCTGTGATCCTGTTAGTGCTCTGTTGCCTCTGAAGATTTTTGGTTGACTGTAGAACTTACATGGTGTAGATGTGTAAGTGGCTTTAGTCATTTGGTTGATTCTTAAAAGTGGAGAGCAGGGACAAGAAAAAGGAAGTAGGGAGGCAAACAAAGGAGACAGGGTGAGTTGAGAGCACCAGGCTTTGCACTGTGAACTGCTGTACATCACGTACTGTTCAGGAGTGCTGAGGTAGGAACCCTAAATGCAATAACAGGGCACTGGAACAATACCCTGTCTTTAGAGGCATGGTGAGTAGAAAGCTTTCAATGACTAAAGCCAATTTGTAAAACTTTTTTTTTTTCTTTTTTTTTTACTTCTGTTCTGATAGTACTCCCCCGCCCCCTTTTTAAAAATATATATCTTTTTCAGAAATTTGAGATGAAAAGAAACATAATTATTTTGAATTACCCCTTGGCCAGAATACCAAGGGGTATCGACCCTTCTATGTTTTATTGCCTCTTCTATGAAACTGGTAGGGCCCTGTTTGACGAAGGGACTCCAGTGAACAGGTTTTGTGCTGTCTCTGTGTAGATCTGGCTGTTCTCTTGATAACGCCCTGGTGGAATTTCCTTCTGGTTGGGGGTTAGGCACGGCTTTCAGGTGGACTGGCGGCACTCACCCTTGCCTAGATTTTGGATAAGTGTAAGTTCACAGAGAAAGAGGCAGACAGTGTGGGTTTCCAGAGTATTCAGTCTGCAGTTTTTGTTAAATATTCATTGACTGCCAGAGCCGGAAAGGATCTTTATTTAGTTCAGTGATCCCATTTCGCAAATGAAGAAACTGGGACCCTGCATGGTTAAGCAGCCTGCCTGAGGTTCAGTGAGTCAGGAGCAGAGCTGGATAAAACCCAGGTCCCTGACTCACCTTCAGCTGCCTCTGAACACTGATCTGTGCTGTTCTCTTGCCAAGGAATGACCTCCCTACCACCTTTTCTTTTCTTTTTCTTAGATGTCCCCCCCCCCCCCCGGTACGCGGGCTCTCACTGTTGTGGCCTCTCCTGTTGTGGAGTACAGGCTCCGGACGCGCAGGCTCAGCGGCCATGGCTCACGGGCCCAGCCGCTCCGTGGCATGTGGGATCTTCCCGGACCGGGGCACGAACCCATGTCCTCCGCATCGGCAGGCGGACTCTCAACCACTGCGCCACCAGGGAAGCCGTCTTAGATGGTTTTGAAGTTACAAAATTTGAAATTCTGAAAGTTGAAATTGCAAAAGTAAAACATACTGTTGTAATAAATTAAAAAAATGTAGAGATGCATAGAGAAAAACTTAATTCCTCATCACCCACTTAAAACACGACTCTGCTTTTGTAAGTAAAATATCTTATGAATATCACTTCAACTTAGCACATATTTATTCAACCCTTTCTAATTGTTGCATAATTTCTTATTTTGAATGACTGTGGTTTATTCAATAATTCTTCTGTTGGTGGCCATGCAGGTTGGGGGATTTTATTTTGCCACTCTCAGTGCTGCAGTTATAAACATCCTTGACTATATAGCTGGTGCTTTTCATTTCCATAAAATGGATCCCCCAGAGTCAGATAGCTTGTTCTAAGGGTACCTGTGATAGCTACTGTCTGGTTACTTTTTAAAAGATTGTCACTCCTTCACCACTGACATTTATCATCCTAAATGTTACATGTGTTTTTCTTCTTGCCATCTATTTTTAATTTATCATTTATTATACTTTGTTGTTGTTTGCTCTTCTTTTCCTTTCTTTTGCTCCATGGTCACATTTCTGCTCAGTTCTCTACCAACCTCATCATTAACATGGACATTCTTTGCTTGTTCATCCTTTTAGTGGTTCCTTTCCCACTGGATACTTCCAGAGCAGCTACAATTAAAAATTCTATATTAACATAAAAAATTAAATAATAAATATCCCCCCACCTTGGGTTTTACCTAGACAGGTTAGAATTTTTTATTCTCATCTGTTAAGTTTCTTCTTATTGTATGTCTCTTAATAAACATTTAAATTATAAACTATAAATTCCAAGTCATAGTAGCTTCGTCCCGTTACATTGTGCCGCTTCCCCCCTCTTTGTCTTGCCCATCTTGAGGGCTCTGTCTAGTTAGAGCACATCTTCCAAGATCTCCTCAGGTTGAGTTCATTGGTTAAGTAGCTTCTTACTTTCCCATATTCAAGAAAGGGTTTTTGTCTTCTCTGACAGGTGAAGAACAGCTTGGTTGGGCTTTTTCTCTCAGTAGTCACTCTTTAAGTGTGCTCTAGCTTTCAGTATTGCAGTTGAGAAATCTGATGCTAATCTGATCCTTCTTCCCCTGTAAGTCCTCTGTTCAACTTGTTTGAGTAACTATATGATTTCCTCTTAATCTTGAGTCTCTGGCTGCTGACTCTGAAAAGACTGCAGAATAACCTATAGATAAAAAAAAGCCAAGTTTATTGCTTACGGCAGTGAGGGGGACCATGACACTGACTGAGTGTTTCAGAGGAGGGAGGACAGAGATGGGGGATTTATGAGGTTCGTTAAGGTCTGGTTTGAGGCAGGCTGTTCAGTGCAAGGACATAGAATTAGACCAAGTTTTTGATAAAACAGTTTAAGAACGGTGGGCTAAGTAAGGGATATTGACTCTCATAAGGATTAGTTGAGCTGTCTATTGTTTAAATAAATGGGTTTTGGAAAGTTCCTGAAACAATAAAATTATTTATAACTTCATCTTCCTGGCTAAGGGTTTCCTGAAATAGTAAAGTCATGTTAATGAACATAGTAAGATACGTGGTTGCAGATGATTTTCCTTCTCAGTTTAAGTATTTCACAAGCCTAGGCATGTGTCTTTTTTATTCCTCATTAATGCTGCCTGAGCTTTCTGTGAGCCCTTTCAGTCTAGACAATTATCCCTTTTCAGTTCAGGGAGGTTTTCTTTTGTTTTGTCCTCTCCCACTTTCCCTTCCAATTTATTTTTTTGTTACTGTTTCTCCTCCTCCAGGAAAACCTGTTTTCTGCATGTTCTGTCTTCTGGCTATGTCTTCCATTTCTCTAGTATTTTCACTTATGCTTGTCTGATCTTTCAGAACACTGAATGTTCTCAGTACTGATCATGCCCTTTTCCATTGTGTCTTTTGAAATTTTAATTTGATTTTAAAAGGCCTTTTTTGGTGTGTTCTAACAGTATCTCCTTGAAAATCCCCGTTGCCTTTTCTCCCTTATTTTCTTTGGTCTTTTTATAGACACCGTTCTAGTTGTTCATCTTCGTCTCCCTCACTCAAGTGGCTTGAGACTTCTTACTTGGGCTGTAATTTTTCTTTGTCTTTTAGTGGATGCCTTGTCCTCAGACAGGCTAAGAGGGCTCTTGGGCCATGGTAAATCAAGTACTGGAAGATAAAAGTGTGTGTGAGATAATGGATGAGTATAAGCCGTCAAACTGGGACCCATCAACTGAGGTATTTGGAGGAGATGATTTGGTCCTTGAGTGGTTTAAGTCACCAGTACAGTGACCCTTGATGTCTGCTGGCGTCGGTAGGGTGAGATAGCCCCTCCGAGGACCAGTCACAGTGTCTTTCCAAGTAGAACCAACTTAGATTTCTGGCCAGGTCATTTTAGGGAGCTTTAAAATCTGTGGTTAACCCAGGTGGGTCCTTTGGCTCTGATACAGATTTTAAGAAACTCTCCCTAGGAGTTTTGAGAGAATTCTGGCCTCACACCTCTTCTTTAGCTTTCCCAGTACAGTGTGAGGGCGTTTTGGAGCACAGGTTCTAGAGCCAGACAGCCTAGGTTTTAATCCTGGCTCTGTTATTTACTGTCTGTGTGCTCTTACTTAACCCATGGGTTCTAATTATCTTATCTGTAGAGTGAGGAAAATAATAACATCTATTTCCTTGAGTTGCTATGAGGATTAAATGAATTTCCCCTTTACGGAAAGATGTGGTGTTCTTAGAACAGTGCCCAGTGCAGGGCCGATAGTAAGTGTCGGCTACAGTATCATCTCCAACTCACAGGGCGGCTGTGAGCATTGAGTTAGTATATGTAAAGTACTAGTATGTGCCATTAAGAATTAGTGTTAGCAGTTTTGTTGTTTTATGTGATTTTGGCTTATATGACTTTGAATTATTATGACATAATAAAATATTACCAAAGCTTCACTTTATCTTTTAAATTTGGAATTTCCCCCAAATTTCATAAAAAATCATATAATCTTCAAGTTGGGAGGCTGAGTGAATTCTAAACAGTGTAAATTCAATTACCCCTCACCCATAGATGCAGTTAACATTTTACCACATAGGTTTTATCATTATTTTTTCTCTCTCTTACTGAACCATTTGTGAGTAAGTTGAAAACATGACTTTTTACCACTGAATGCCTTATTCCAAATTACCTACAAACAAGGACCCTCTACCTCATCATCATGGCACAACTGTCAGCATCAGGAAGTGAGATACAGTCTGGCTATTTAATCCAAGGCCTCGTTCAAATTTTGTCAGTTATCCCAATATTGTCCCCTTTAGAACAAAATAATCTAATCCAGATTATTCATGGTATCTTGCTAACATGTTGTTTAATTCTCCTTCAGTCTGGAATGGTTACTCAGTACTTCCATGACCTTATTATTTTTGAAGAGACTAGGCCAGGTGTTTTGTACAGTACCCCTCAATTTGGGCTTGTCTGATGTTTCCTCAGTATTAAATTTAGCTTAAGTATCTTTGGCAGGAAAAACACAGAAGTGGTGCTATATTGGTTGCATCCTTTCAGGTGGTACATGGTGTCAATTTGTCCCACTATTGGTAAAATTAACTTCATTGCTTTGACTGCCAGGTTTTTTCCACTGTAAAGTTTCTGTTTTATCCTTTGTAATAAATATTTTGTGGGGAGATATTCTGAGACCTTGTAAAATATTCCATTCCTCCTCTGACTTTTCACCCACCCCTTTTAGCATTGCAGATGATTCTTCACTGAATCAGTTATAACTATGATGGTCATTTTCTAATTCTGTCATTCCTTCTGCATTTATAAGTTGGCATTTTATTATAAAAAACATTTTCTCTTCTGTTTATTCATTAATATGTTTGTATTTCACATGGACTCAGGGATTCCTCTCAGAGTATTATAATCTGATGTTTTCCCTTATATTGATGTTCAAATTGCCCCAGATTTGACCAGTAAGAGTCCCTTCAAGCTAACACCTCTATTCTTTTGAAAGAGACCCCATCATTCTTTGAGCACTCCATTCCTTTCTGGTAATAAAAAAGCATTTTAGCCCTTTTACTTCCCTGTCCCAGCCTTGAATCAGTCTGTTTTCAAAGGAGTAGAGGATGATATTTAGAAACCAAAGATCTAGGCACCAGGTTGGTCCTTGCTATCCGGGTGTCACTGCTCCCATGCCATCTCAGGGGGCAGATCTAGAGGAGTGGGGTGTGTATACATACACACCTATGTTTTTCTGAACATACTAAGTCATGTACTCATATTGGTACCTCCATGTCCACAGTTTCGTTTTCTCATTTTTGTAACTCCCCTTCTCTAACAGAAGAAACCTGGCTCCTGTTTTTCACCGTGTACTTACTTATTGCTTAATTCCTCTGTGTGTAACCCACCTGCCAACTCTGGCCGCTGCCTTCCTCAGCGGCCATCCCTACTTAGACAACTGTCTGGCTCAACGTCCAGCCGCGCCAGATAACCACTACGTATCCCTAACAAGTATTGAGGAAGGGAGCCTAGTGGCTTTTCAATGGAATGTTTCAGTTATTCAGGAAGGAAGGGAGAGGAGGAGGAACTAATTTTTTCCACCCCTCTAAGTGTTTGAGACATGAAAGTAAAAGTCATGATTCACTTTCGGGTTATGCATTTTAAATCTGATACCACTTTGTGATTGTACTGTGGAGTCACAGCTATGTGTATGGCTCAGTTATAATGGAAATGTAGGTTATATGACAATTGTGCAATGTGAACAGAGTAAAATAAATGCATGTAAAATAGAAAAAAAAACCTACAAAAAGTACAAAAGCCTAATCTACTTTCTAGTACCAGATAAGAGCCAAGTTACAAAACAAGAACAGTATAGTAAGTTACAAGAAGAGTTTGGGTGTCCTGTACAAGTCATACTGCCTGTCACATGACGTATTTAAAGCTGATGGAAGAAAGGTGATCTGCTCTATCCAAACATATATAGGTGTACCTTGGAGATATTGTGTGTTGGGTTCCAGACTACCACAATAAAGAGAATATTACAATAAAGTGAGTCATGTGAATTTTTTGGTTTCCCATTGCATATAAAAGTTATGTTTACACTATACCACAGTCTATTAAATGTCCAATAGCATAAAGTCTAAAAAAAGGACATACCTTAATTAAAAAATTCTTTATTGCTGAAAAATGCTAACCATCATCTGAACCTTCATCAAGTTGTAATCTTTTTGCAGTACAACATTGAAGATCACTATGACAAATATAATAATAATGAAAAAGTTTGAAATATTCTGAGAATTACCAAAATGTGACCAGAGGCATGAAGTGAGCAAATGCTGTCAGAAAAATGGTGCCGACAGACTTGCTTGATGCAAGGTTGCCGCATACCTCCACATTGTAGAAGACTCAGAATCTGCAAAGCACAATAAATGGAAGTACGTTAAAATGAGGTATGCCTGTAATTTGAAACATTACAGTGAAGATGAGTTCAGCAGAGGAAAAAAAAGAATATAACAGGTATAGAGAGAGATCAGGAAGTGAAATATGGTAGATTGTCTACAAAGACGACCACCAGCAATTCTTCCAGTCACTCCCTGTACCTTCATGTCATTTCTCCTTTCAAGAGATGGAGTCTCTTTCCCTTACCTTTCCATCTGGACTGCCCCTGTGACTGACTTTGACAGATAGGGTGTAGCAAGAGTGACGGTGTCCTGGGCCTGGGCCTTGAGAAACTGGGCAGTATCTCTTCTTGCTCTCTCAGAGCTCCCAGTCACCATGTAATGAAGTCGGACTGCCTTACTGGGAGAAAGGCCTCGGAGCAGGAGAGACTTTGAGGTCGGGGAGAGAGGCCCCGCCAGCCCCCAGCCATTCCAGTCACCTGAGGTGAGATGTCACTATTGAATGAAACCATCTCAGATACTTGAGCCTACGGGAACCTCTTGAGCCAACAGCAGACAGAGCAGACACTAGCTGTCCCTTCTTTGCCCTGCCCAGATGGCATAATCATGAGCTAATTGTGATGGTGGCTTGAAGTCACTAAGTTTGGAGGTGTTGGTTACACAGCAATAGAAACATTAAAATCTGAGAAAAGTTCATCAGTGCAAACAAGCTTTTATGTATGAAAACCATAGGCAGTACCTTGAAAAATAAACACATTTTAATTCCTTCACCTAAAGTGAAGGTAACTCATAGTCAGAAACCTTCAGATGGGGACTTCCCTGGTGACGCAGTGGTTAAAAATCCACCAACCAGTGCAGGGGACACAGGTTCGAGCCCTGGTCTGGGAAGATCCCACATGCCGTGGAGCAACTAAGACCGTGCACCACAACTACTGAGCCCACGAGCCACAACTACTGAGCCCGTGTGCCACAACTACTGAGCCTGCGTGCCACAACTACTGAAGCCTGTGTACCTAGAGCCTGTGCTCCGCGAGAAGCCACTGCAGTGAGAAACCTGCTCACCACAACGAAGAGTAGCCCCTGCTCGCCGCAACTAGAGAAAGCCCGTGCTCAGCAAGGAAGACCCAACACAGCCAAAAATAAATAAATTAATTTAAAAAAAATAAAAAAACCTTCAGATGGTGGTTAACAGTACTTGGTCTGAGAAGCAGTTACCATTGGTGCCTGAGGAGTGTCTCCCCCATCACCCCTGCTTTACGTTATCCTAACAACCCTGAGCCAAAAAAAAAAATTAACGTCTTTTCTGCTTTCCCAGAGAAACTGAGATCTATTATGTCAAGAATATTAAATAAAAGTATAGTGAATTTTTATAGGCTTAACATTAAAGAATTTTTCGAAGGGTTCATTTCCCCTTTGTGAAGGAGTAAGCTGTTTGTGTGGAACGTAATAGTTATCATTCTGTGCAGCTGGTAAAAACCTGCCTTTCTGGTTTGTAATGTCATGTTAATCTGCAAAGGTGTTGTTACTCATTTGAAGAATCCTTTGTTCTGGTTGAAAGCCTCACTGATGGTATTTTCAAATAAATTTATCCTGCCTGGGAGTCTTTCTCTGTGATTATAAGCCTCTTGTAGCTCCATTCTTTCCAGAATGCTGCTAGGATGTCAGTAATGAAAGTAATCTATTTCTCTATTTGCTGAGATTTAAGTGGCATATAATTTACCATCCAGAAATATGTCACAGGCATTTATTTACTTTCATTTGAGAAGTAAATTAATAAATTGTAACATTTAAATGAAGTTTTTCTGAATGGAGATATAAAAAGTCAGAAGCTTCCTTTATTTCTTTATTTTCTTCTTAACTGCCTCATATCCAATCTTTTTTGTTTTCCTGAAGATGGAAATCCAGATTCTTGTCAGATTTATTTTATTGCATAAAGAAAACTGTGTATCTTTATATTTGATGTATAAAAATTGAATATCAGGCCTCTAATTGTTTTGTATCTTACAAATTTCAAATGTAAGATACTTAAAAAAAAAGTAAGATACCAACGTCATAGTCTATTAAGTCTTTTGAAATTATATTAACACTGAAACAAATGTATGTTTTTCAAATTAAACATAGACCAAGTAGCTTTGAGTCAGTGGTTATACTGAGGTCAGCAGGATAACTGAATCCATCCATCTTTCTTCACTCTCATAGGTTTGATTGGTCAAGAAAAATGGAAATCTTCATTGAGAGACAGGAAGAGAAGTTTAATTCCTAGGCCACCATGTTTCCAATAATGCATCTTTCTCTTCCGTGTTTCTTGGCCCTTAGTACTTATTCAGTGAACTTTCGGGGGGTCTTACTGTGTATGGATTATTGGACTGACATGGAAAGGAAGTGGTGTGTAATGTTCAGCACCTGCTTTCAAAATGTCTAAATATTGGTGGCAAAGTTAAGAGAAGTATCAAATGGCTTTAATAAAGGCAGAATAGTGTAAGTCTCGGAGAAGGACAAAAGTAAGACACTTCGTAAGTCCAGTGGAGGCCGAGGTCATAATGAGTTTAAGGGGATACGGACAGGCTTTATGGAGAAGGTGGTATTTGCACTTGGTCCTGAAGGGTAAGTGGGGTTTTGTTGAGGACAGAGAGGAGGGAAGATGTTCCACAAAAAGGGAACAGTACAGACAAGCCAGGATGCGGGGAGACCTCATGAAATTCTTTTTCTGTTATTTGTGTTGGCACTCAACTCATTCTCTCAAAAGTCTCAGTAGTGGATGTGCCTTATCTGTCTATGACAATATTTTATTCATTTTCCAGAAAATCCTTGGGCATGTTGCCAAGTGCTTTGGTTGTAGTTATGTCTTATTTTATAGCATCTTGTTGATTTTCTCATTTTGGCAGAGATTTCTTCTAGAAATGGTCAGAAAGACTTGGAATGGTGCTAAATACAGTCACATTCATGAGTTTCCTTTGCCAAACACTGAAAGAAGTAAAGTTAAGAAATAAGTTTATATTAAACTTCAGGTGAAACGAACCATCTCCCTTGGAAGTGAAGCCTGTGTCTCAGCGTTTCAAGGACTGGGGGCACTTGGCCTCCACGCTGGTATATGATGGCCTAGAATAGTTAGGTCTGCCTGCTCAAAGGGCTTGGGAAGAATTCAGATTAAAAAGTCTTAAAGTCACTGTTTTGAGGGCTGCGAGTGTGAATTGTTGGTGTAAACGTGGTCAGAATGTTGACAGCTCACCATCATAGTGCTATCTTCTCTCTCCACATTTTCCTTACTTAATACCTCATAGCACATGAGCCAAATCTACAAAATAGCTATAGCTGTGAGGAAGAAAAAGATAATGACTAGTTCCTACTTGGCATATTTTTTCTTTAAAAATTTTTTTTACTCAGATAAGACGTGCATAGTTACTAGACAAATGTACCAAAAAGCTTCAGAAAACCAAGTCCTTCCTTGTCTCACTTTCTAGAATTTCTTATCGGTCCATAGCCCCCCCGGCTTCTCCAGGGTTCTGATAGGCCAGTCACCTGCTTCCTCCATCAAGGTTCTTGGTATTATATTCCAGGTGCGCCTGACTCTCCTATGGCAGTCTTTTTTTTTTTTTTTAATTTTTTATTATTATTAAAAAACTTAAAAAAAAATTTGGCTGCATTGGGTCTTCATTGCTGTGTGTGGGCTTTCTCTAGTTGTGGCGGGCAGGCGCTACTCTTCGTTGTGGTGCGCTGGCTTCTCATTGCGGTGGCTTCTTTTGTTGCGGAGTGTGGGCACGGGCTTCAGTAGCTGCAGCATGCAGGCTCTGTAGTTGCGGCACACGGGCCACAGCGTGCGTGGGCTTCAGTATTTGTGGCGTGCGGGTTCAGTAGTTGTGGCTCGCGGGCTCTAGAGCACAGGCTCAGTAGTTGTGGTGCATGGGCTTAGTTGCTCCACAGCATGTGGGATCTTCCTGGACCAAGGATCGAACCCGTGTCCCCTGCATTGGCAGGCAGATTCTTAACCACTGAGCCACCAAGGAAGTCCCTCCTCTGGCATTCTTATTAGTGTACTTCTTCCATCTTATAGATACTAATCACTTGCTGGCATGTAAGAGGTACTCAATAAATGTTTGAATGAAGTCATGTTTCTTTCATAATATCCTTGATGATATTTTCTTGTCCTTTTCTAGTAATGAATCCTGGACTGGCCTGTTCCTTGCCCAGTGTGTTTCTAGTTTGTTCTTTGGCTCCCATGTCAGTTCTCTATCAGTTCTTAATTTCTTTATTCAAGGATGATTTCTTCAGAACCTGAAGACTTTCAACTCAAACTGCAACATATACCCCACAGGCAGTGTCTTTGAAGAACCCATGTGACGAATGAAATTATCCATAAGTGTAAAAGCAGAAGACATCCCCATGTAATACAACTGAGGGGGAGTGAGACTGAAAGGGGTCAGTTTGTGTAGGATGGGCAGAAATGTGAGCTGGTGGTGTCACCCTGCCCCAGTAGCTAGTGTATTGCTGGCATCCAAGCTTCCTGAGTCTTGTCATATTGCAGTATAACAGAGGAGAAGTTAAGCGGTTTTCATGTACATGTTTGCTTGAAGAAGTGACAGAAATATAGTATTTCTGAGGTCCACCTGGCTCTGTTCCAGGCATGTGTGCAGACACACCTGTAATGTACAGAAAACTGTAGAAGGAATCATGGAACATCATGTTTTTTTCTTAGGTCAGCTCTGGATTCATTGCATAACACTGCATGCTTTCCTTGTGGTTTCTCTGTAGCGGATAACATATGCTAAAGGCTAATATTTGTAAACTATTTTCAGCACCAGATTCTATATAAATGCACAACTGTCACAGGATCAACAGACTTACGTTCTGGTATTTTTCCAATGATAGTTTTGGAGATGGTGATTCTTGCATGAAATTTTTGCAATCTCCATATAGACTTTCCAAACTTCTAAACTGGTTTTCCAAGCTTGCCTTTGTGTATTTTCTTCATAAGCAGGGCATTTTATCTTTTTTTATGCTTTTTGAGTAGATGATATGTGTGAAAAGGCTAACATTTCTTGTGGAAATAGAGGTATAAAATGTTTTTGTATAAAGACAACCTTGATTTAGATGTATATTTTTAAAAATCTGCCCTGTTTCAGTACTGTAATTTCAAGCATAATTCATTCCTCTTTTTTTCATGAAGCACTTTTTTTACCTGCTTGGGATGGAAGGATTCGGTGGAGTTCTGTGGCTCTACCTGTTCCTGTCTGTGCCTGGATAGGAGAACGGACCCAAAGGGGAAATGAGATCAAGGTGGAACATGAGATCAAGGTGGAACACTGGCTGGTATGCCAGCCTTCCAGAACTATGTTGTTTTTTTTTTTTGCGGTACGTGGGCCTCTCACTGTTGTGGCCTGCACGTTGTGGACGCGCAGGCTCAGCGGCCATGGCTCACGGGCCCAGCTGCTCCGCGGCATGTGGGATCTTCCCGGACCGGGGCACAAACCTGTGACTCCTGCATCGGCAGGCGGACTCTCAACCACTGCGCCACCAGGGAAGCCCCAGAACTATTTTGAATAGGAAAGATACAGGTGCATTTTCCAGAACCACCTGAAAAATAGGCTGGTCTCAGTTGGCCAAAAATTGTTTGAGAAAAATTCCTGAGACGAAAAGGCAAACATAAAACAATTGAAGGTGAAAACTGTAGCCCAGAACATGGGCCAGAGAACCATGGGAGGGCGTAGTGATGGATTGAGGATTGCTTCAAGTTTAGTGGCTGTGGATATTAGGATGAGGAGAAGACCCAAGCAGCTGTCATGTGGTATCTGTAGAGCCTGCAGTGGAGAAAATCAGTTGCTTTCCAATAGATTAACGATAGCCAGTCAGAAAGTATAGTATAACAGTAAAACGATAAAAAAAAAGCTAAGAATAAGCCTGTATTAGTTTTCTATTGCTGCATAACGAATTACCACTAATTAGTGGTTTAAACATACTCCTATCTGTTATCTCACCATTCTGAAGGTCTGAAGTCCAGCACGGCATGAGTGGGTTCTTTTCTCAGGCTCAGAAGGCTGAAATCAAGGTGCTGGTCAGCTGGTCTCTTATCTGAAGGCCCTGGGGAAGAATATACTCTCAAAGTCTTCCAGGTTGTTAGCAAAATCCAGTTCTAGTGGTTGTAAGCCTGAGATTCCCATTTCCTTACTGGCTGTCAACTGGGGATTACTCTCAGCTCCTTGAGGCTGCTTAACATGGCCCCCTCCATCTTTCAAGTGGCAAGAACCTATGGAGTTGTTCTCATGCTTTAAATATCTCTGACTTCCCTTCTGCCTTCCTCTTTTGCTGTAGAAAGTGCTTTGCTTACTAGGGCCCAAGTGATTAGGTCTGACACACTCCAATAATCCTCCTATTTTAATGTCAAAATTGTGACATATGACACAATAAGAGGGCTGAAATTTTAACATACTCACTGGTTTCAGGGATTAGAGCAGGACATTTCTTTTGGGGGGAGGGGGCATTTTGTAACTTTTGCCTACCACAAAGCCTAAGTAGAATTTTGTAAGACCTACATGAAAAAAGTATAAAATCCTTGATGAATATAAAAGAAAACCATATAGGTTTCACTTTGTAAATATCATATCATTACCTCCCAAGTTATCCAGTCTGTCAATTCAATTTAATTCCAGTCAGATTCTTAACAGAATTGTTTATTAAATTGGCAAGCTGGTTCTAAACTTCCTGTAGTAGAGAAAAATGCCTAAGAATTGGCAGAGACAAATTTGAAAGAGAATGATCGATATCAACAAACTATATTAAACTAAAGTTAATAAAATCTTGGAGGATTAGTCCAGGAGTAATCCATGGCATAGAATGAGGATTCATTTAGTAGATGATAAAGTTGCTTCAATCAAAAGGGAAATGATGGACTTTTAGGTAAATGGTGGTGTAGTTGTCTGTCCATTTGGAAACAAAATTAGGCCCTTATCCCAAGCACAGAAATAGTTTCCAGATGGAGTGAAGAACTAAGTATACTAAGTGAAATTGTACAAGTATTAGAAGTATTAAAGAGAATTTGCTTATAAACTTTGAGTTAGAGAATACCTAACCAAAGTGCTGGGAAATGTGATTGGTTAGTCAGCACATGCTAGAGCACTTCTATCAGTGTTAGGAAAATGCAAATTACAATAATTACCCCCTCCCCTCTTTTTTGCTCAGTCAGATTGGAAAAATTTTGCTCATTCCAAATGCTGGCAAGGGTCTTGAGACATGTACTCTCATTGAATGAATTGTAATGGTCTTTTTTGCAGTGCCCATTGTAATTTTAAGTAGGCCTATTCTTTGAATGAGTAATTTCACCAACAGATTTTTACCTTAGTTAAAGACATAGGGACATGAGCACAAAGAGACATTTTCTGGATGTGGCACTGTTATTATAGCAGAAAATGTCTAAGAACCTAAAGATTTATCATGGAAGGGCTTTTTGTTTATAAATTATCAAATGGATTTTGAATGAAGGACCAGTTAAGTTTAACTAAGGTAATTTAGAGTAAAACGAAATATCTGTGGGATTTTTAACAAGAACTGTCTTCTCACAGTGTGTGCTTTTATCACCTCTTATCACCCATTTCATTATATATTTAATCAAAAACGTTTCCCTTATATTACAATACATTTTCTAAAAACAGTGCAGTGTTCTTATCATACGTGAGTGAGTGTGTAATGGTAATTCTTTGAGGAAAGTGCAACTGAACAAAGCCCTGCTTCGTTAACATAATGTGTGACATCTTGGGGATTTCTTTTACTACCCTGTTGTACCTGTCGTTGATGTACCTGTCATTCCCATTGATGGGAAAAAAGAAAGGAAAATCTGTATCTGTACATATACCATCAAAATGGATTCTTTTCAAGATTAATGTGTATATGGAGTAATGTTTGCTGATTAAATGTTTATCTTATGTGTGAATAATATTTAATATATTAGATGATAATCTTCATTTAAAGATGATGTAGTGGGAGGGGGAGAAGAGAGATTAGATTTTTTAGACAGGTATTAGCATTTACCAAACAGGTAAGGGAAATATTTTCCTTATGTCTGTGCTTATGTGAAAGAGATAAAGTCAAATATCTTCACAAGGGCTTTTCAGAAGGTTAACTTTGGTGGTTTTTATCTTTAGGTTTATTAGTTAAGGATTGAAAATAAAAGCTTTGGTCATAGTGGCCAAGATGGTAGAGTAGGAAGACCTTGAGCTCACCTCTTCCCATGGGCACATCAAATTACAACCATTTACAGAGCAACTACCTACCTCTGGGAACAACCTGAAGAGTGGCAAAAAAGATTTTCCACAAGCAAAGATGAAAAGAAGGAACCACAGTGAGATGGGTACGAGAGATTCATTACAGTCAAGTCCTACACCCCTGGGAAGGTGACCCACAAATGGGAGGATAACCACCATTGCAGAAGTTTTCCCTAAAGAGCAAAGGGTCCAGGTCCCACATTGGGTTCCCCAGCCCAAGGGGTTTGCATTGGGAAGACAAGCCCCCAGAATGTCTGGCTTTGAAGGCCAGTGAGGCTTACGTATGGGAGAGCTGGAGGGCTGTAGGAGACAAAGACTGTACTCTTAAAGGGTGAATGCAAAACCTCATATGCTTTGAGTCCCAGCACAGAGTCAGTAATTCGAAGAAAGCCTGGGTCAGACCCACTTGCTGATCTCAGAGAGTCTCCTGGAGAGGCAGGAAGCAAGTGGGATTCCCTTTGGTGACATAGATGCTGCAGCAGCCATTTTTGTTTTACCATGAAGACACAGGTGCTGGCAAGGGACATTTTGGAGTTTTCCCTCTAGCCTGTTAGTGCCAGGGGTTTACTTGTCCACCAGCAGGCCAGCACCAGTTCCAGAACCCTCAGGGCCACAAAGCCACCTATGTTGGGACCCAGCTCTGCCCAGCGCTGGGCTGGCAACCACAGCACAAGGCAGGACCTGGCAGCCAACTGAGCTGGAGGCCAGTCTTGCCTATTACTGCACCTACAGTATTTGGACCCACCACAAGAGAAGGGCAATGTACAGGAGAACCCTAGAGCAAATTGCTCTGGTGACTAGAGGGGACTATGCTGCTGGGACCCACAGGATGTCTCCTATATAAAGCTACTTCTTCAAGACTGGGAAACATAATCGAGCTACCTAATAAATAGGAATAAACACAGAGAATTAGGCAAAATGAGGAGACAGGTGAATATATTCCAAATGAAGGAACAAGGCAGAACCTCAGAAAAAGAACTAACTGAAGTGGAGTTAAACAATCTGCCTGATAGAGTTCAAGGTACTGATCACAAAGATGCTCAATGAACCTGGGGGAAAAATGGATGAACACAATGAGAAGTTTAACCAAGAGTAAGAAAATATAAAGACCCAAGCAGAGCTGAAGAATACAGTAACAAATCAGAAATGCATTAGAAGGAATCAACAGTAGATTAGATGATACAGAACACCGGATCAGCAACCTAGAAGACAAAGTAGTGGAAATCACCCAAACTGAATAAAAAAAAAAAAAAAAAAGGAAAGAAATAAAGAAAAATGAGAATAGTTTAAGACACCTCTGAGACAACATCAGTTGTACTAGCATTTTGCATTATAGGGGCCCCAGAAAGAGAAGAGAGAAAGGGGCAGAAAATTTACTTGAAGAAATAATAGCTGAAAACTACCCTAACCTGAGAAAAGAAATAGACATCCAGGTCCATGAAGCACAGAGTCCAAACAGGAAGAATCCAAAGAGGTCCACATGAAAAAATATTTTAATTAAAATGGCAGGAATTAAACATGAAGAGAGAATGTTAAGCAGCAAGAGAAAAGCAACTAGTCATATTCAAGGGACCTCCTGTAAGACTGTGAGCTGACTTTTCAGCAGAAACTCTGCAGACCAGAAGGGAGTGGCATGATACATTCAAAGCGATGAAAGGAAGAAACCTACAACTGAGATTATTCTACCCGGCAAAGCTATCATTCAGATCTTTTTTTTTTTTTTTTAATGGAAAGCATTATCATATGCTTATTCTTTACTGACACATACAATTTCATTATTTTAACTATTTTTAGAAACTATTAACTAATTAATCCCTGTACAGTGTTCTAATCAACACATCCCTCTTTTTTCCAAGCTCAGATTCATTTCAGTTAAGAAACTTTACAGTATTTGTTGTTTTAATGAAGCTAATATCTTTTTTTAATGTTTATTTTCTTATTAGTCATCCATTTGATACACATCAGTGTACACATGTCAATCCCAATCTCCCAATTCATCACAACACCCCTCCACCCACTGCCGCTTTCCCCCTTTGGTGTCCATACATTTGTTCTCTACATCTGTGTCCAGTTTTCTGCTCTGCAAACCAGTTCATCTGCACCATTTTCTAGGTTCCACATATATGTGTTAATATACGATATTTGTTTTTCTCTTTCTGACTTACTTCACTCTGTATGATAGTCTCTAGATGCATCCACATCTCTACAAATGACCCAATTTCGTTCCTTTTCATGGCTGAGTAATATTCCACTGTATATATGTACCACATCTTCTTTATCCATTCGTCTGTCGATGGGCATTTTGGTTGATTCCATGACCTGGCTATTGTAAATAGTGCTGCAATGAACATTGGGGTGCATGTGTCTTTTTGAATTATGTTTTTCTCTGATTATATGCCCAGTAGTGGGATTGCTGGGTCATATGGCAATTCTATTTTTAATTCTTTAAGGAACCTCCATACTGTTCTCCATAGTGACTGTATCAATTTACATTCCCACCAACAATGCAAGAGGGTTCCCTTTTCTCCACACCCTCTCCAGCATTTGTTGTTTGTAGATTTTCTGATGATGCCCATTCTAACTGGTGTGAGGTGATACCTCACTGTAGTTTTGATTGGCATTTCTCTAATGATTAGTGATGGTGAGCAGCTTTTCATGTGCTTCTTGGCCATCTGTATGTCTTCTTTGGAGAAATGTCTATTTAGGTCTTTTGCCCATTTTTGGATTGGGTTCTTTGCTTTTTTAATATTGAGCTGCATGAGCTGTTTATATAATCTGGAGATTAATCCTTTGTCTGATGATTCATTTGCAAATATTTTCTCCCATTCTGAGGGTTGTCTTTTTGTCTTGTTTATGGTTTCCTTTGCTGTGCAAAAGCTTTGAAGTTTCATTAGGTCCCATTTGTTTATTTTTGTTTTTATTTCCATTACTCTAGGAGGTGGATCAAAAAAGATCTTGCTGTGATTTATGTCAAAGAGTATTCTTCCTATGTTTTCCTCTAAGAGTTTCATAGTGCCCGGTCTTACATTTAGGTCTCTAATCCATTTTGAGTTTATTTTTGTGTATGGTGTTAGGGACTGTTCTAATTTCATTCTTTTACATGTAGCCATCCAGTTTTCCCAGCACCACTTATTGAAAAGACTTTCTTTTCTCCATTGTATATCCTTGCCTCCTTTGTCATAGATTAGTTGACCATAGGTGCGTGGGTTTATCTCTGGGCTTTCTATCTTGTTCCATTGATCTCTATTTCTGTTTTTGTGCCAGTACCATATTGTCTTGATTACTGTAGCTTTGTAGTATAGTCTGAAGTCAGGAAGTCTGATTCCTCCAGCTCCGTTTTTTTCCCTCAAGACTGCTTTGGCTATTCGGGGTCTTTTGTGTCTCCATAAAAATTTTAAGATGTTTTGTTCTGTAAAAATGCCATTGGTAATTTGATAGGGATTGCATTGAATCTGTAGATTGCTTTGGGTAGTATAGTCATTTTCACAATATTGATTCTTCCAATCTAAGAACATGGTACATCTCTCCATCTGTTGGTATCATCTTTAATTTCTTTCATCAGTGTCTTATAGTTTTCTGCATACAGGTTTTTTGTCTCCCTAGGTAGGTTTATTCCTAGGTATTTTATTCTTTTTGTTGCAGTGGTAAATGGGAGTGTTTCCTTAATTTCTCTTTCAGATTTTTCACCATTAGTGTATAGGAATGCAAGAGATTTCTGTGTATTAATTTTGTATCCTGCAACTTTACCGAATTCACTGATTAGCTCTAGAAGTTTTCTGGTGGCATCTTTAGGATTCTCTATGTATAGTATCATGTCATCTGCAGACAGTGACAGTTTTACTTCTTCTTTTCCAATTTGGATTCCTTTTATTTCTTTTGCTTCTCTGATTGCTGTGGCTAAAACTTTCAAAACTATGTTGAATAATAGTGGTGAGAGTGGACATCCTTGTCTTGTTCCTGATCTTAGAGGAAATGCTTTCAGTTTTTCACCATTGAGAATGATGTTTGCTGTGGGTTTGTCGTATATCGCCTTTATTATGTTGAGGTAGGTACCCTCTATGCCCACTTTCTGGAGAGTTTTTTATCATAAATGGGTTTTGAATTTTGTCCAAAACTTTTTCTGCATCTGTTGAGATGATCGTATGGTTTTTATTCTTCAATTTGTTAATATGGTGTATCACATTGATTGATTTGCATATATTGAAGAATCCTTGCATCCCTGGGATAAATCCCACTTGATCATGGTGTATGATCTTTTTAATGTGTTGCTGGATTCTGTTTGCTAGTATTTTGTTGAGGATTTTTGCATCTATATTCATCAGTGATAGTGGTCTGTAATTTTCTTTTTTTGTAGTATCTTTGTCTGGTTTTGGTATCAGGGTGATGGTGGCCTCACAGAATGCATTTGGGAGTGTTCCTTCCTCTGCAATATTTTGGAAGAGTTTGAGAAGGCTGGGTGTTAGCTCTTCTCTAAATGTTTGATAGAATTCACCTGTGAAGCCATCTAGTCCTGGACTTTTGTGTGTTGGAAGATTTTTAATCACAATTTCATTACTTGTGATTGATCTGTTCATATTTTCTATTTCTTCCTGGTTCAGTCTTTGAAGGTTATACCTATCTAAGAATTTGTCCGTTTCTTCCAGGTTGTCCATTTTTTGGCATAGAGTTGCTTGTAGTTGTCTCTTAGGATGCTTTGTATTTTTGAGGTGTCAGTCATAACTTCTCCTTTTTCATTTCCAGTTTTATTGATTTGAGTCCTCTCTCTCTTTTTCTTGATGAGTCTGGCTAATGGTTTATTCATTTTGTTTTTCTCCTCAAAGAACCAGGTTTTAGTATTATTAATCTTTGATGTTGTTTTCTTTGTTTCTATTTCATTTACTTCTGCTCTGATCTTTATGATTTCCTTCCTTCTGCTAACTTTGGGTTTTGTTTGTTCTTCTTTCTCTAGTTCCTTTAGGAGTAAGGCTAGATTGTTTATTTGAGATTTTTCTTGTTTCTTGAGGTAGGCTTGTATAGCTATAAACTTCCCTCTTAGAACTGCTTTTGCTGCATCCTGTAGGTTTTGGATCATCGTGTTTTCATTGTCATTTGTCTCTAGGTATTTTTTGATTTCTTCTTTGATTTCTTCAGTGATCTCTTGGCTATTTAGTAACGTATTGTTTAGCCTCCATGTGTTTGTGTTTTTTACGTTTTTTTCCCTGTAATTCATTTCTAATCTCATAGCGCTGTGGTCAGAAAAGATGCTTTGTATGATTTCAATTTTCTTAAATTTACTGAGACTTGATGAACGTTCTGTGCGCAGTTGAGAAGAAAGTGTAATCTGCTCTTTTTGGATGGAATGTCCTATAAGTATCAATCAAATCTATCTGGTCTATTTTCTCCTGTAAAGCTTGTGTTTCCTTATTAATTTTCTGTTTGGGTGATCTGTCCATTGGTGTAGGTGAGGTGTTATAGTCCCCCACTATTATTGTGTTACTGACTATTTCCTCTTTTAGAGCTGTTAGCAGTTTCCTTATGTATTGAGGTGCTCCTATGTTGGGTGCATATATATTTATAATTGTTATATCTTCTTCTTGGATCGATCCCTTGATCATTATGTAGTGTCCTTCCTTGTCTCTTGTCACATTCTTTATTTTAAATTCTATTTTATCTGATATGAGTATAGCTACTCCAGCTTTCTTTTGATTTCCATTTGCATGGAATATCTTTTTCCATCCTCTCCCTTTCAGTCTGTATGTGTCCCTGCATCTGAAGTGGGTCTCTTGTAGATAGCATATATATGGGTGTTGTTTTTGTATCCATTTAGCAAGCCTGTGTGTTTTGGTTGGAGCATTTAATCCATTCATGTTTAAGGTAATTATCGATATGTATTTTCCTCTTACCATTTTCTTAATTGTTATGGGTTTGTTTTTGTAGGTCCTTTTCTTTTCTTGTGTTTCCCACTTAGAGAAGTTCCTTTAGCATTTGTTGTAGAGCTGGTTCGGTGGTTCTGAATTCTCTTAGCTTTTGCTTGTCTGTAATGCTTTTGATTTATCCATCGGATCTGAATGAAGTCCTTGCTGGGTAGAGTAATCTTGGTTGTAGGTTCTTCCCTTTCATCACTTTAAGTATGTCATGCCACTTCCTTCTGGCTTGTAGAGTTTCTGCTGAGAAATCAGCTGTTAACCTTATGGGAGTTCCCTGTGTGTTATTTGTTGTTTTTCCCTCGCTGCTTTCAATAATTTTTCTTTTTCTTTATTTTTTCCCAATTTGATTACTTTGTGTCTCAGCGTGTTTCTCCTTGGGTTTATCCTGTATGGGACTCTCTGTGCTTCCTGGACTTGGTTGGCTATTTCCTTTCTCATGTTAGGGAAGTTTTCGACCATAATCTCTTAAAATATTTTCTCGGGTCGTTTCTCTCTCTCTTCCCCCTCTGGGACCCGTATAATGCACATGTTGTTGCGTTTGTTATCCCAGAGGCCTCTTAGGCTGTCTTCATTTCTTTTCGTTCTTTTTTCTTTATTCTGTTCCACAGCTGCATGAATTCCACCATTCTGTCTTCCAGGTCACTTATCCATTCTTCTGCCTCAGTTATTCTGCTATTGATTCCTTCTAGTGTAGTTTTTATTTCAGTTATTGTATTGTTCACGTGTGTTTGTTTGTTCTTTAATTCTTCTAGATCTTTGTTAAACATTTCTTGCATCTTTTCAATCTTTGCCTCCATTCTTTTTCCGAGGTCCTGGATCATCTTCACTATCATTATTCTGAATTCATTGTCTGAAAGATAGCCTGTCTCCACTTCATTTAGTTGTTTTTCTGGGGTTTTATCTTGTTCCTTCATCTGGTACATAGCCCTCTGCCTTTTCATCTTGTTTATCTTTCTGTGAATGTGGTTTTTGTTCCACAGGCTGCAGGATTGTAGTTCTTCTTGCTTCTGCTCTCTTTCCTCTGGTGGATGAGGCTATCTCAGAGGCTTGTGGAAGTTTCCTGATGGGAGGGACTGGTGGTGGGTTGATGTGGCTGTTGCTCTGGTGGGCAGAGCTCAGTAAACCTTTAATCTGCTTGATTGCTGATGGGTGGGGCTGGGATCCCTCCCTGTTGGTTGTTTGGCCTGAGGCGACCCAACACTGGAGACTATCCGGGCTCTTTGGTGGGGCTAATGGCGGACTCTGGGAGGGCTCACACCAAGGAGTACTTCCCAGAACTTCTGCTGCCAGTGTCCTTGTCCTCACAGTGAGATACAGCCACCCCCTGCCTCTATAGGAAACCCTCCAACACTAGCAGGTAGGTCTGGTTCAGTCTCCTATGGGGTCACTGCTCCTTCCCCTGGGTCCCGATGTGCACACTACTTTGTGTGTGCCCTCCAAGAGTGGACTCTCTTTTTCCCCCAGTCCTGCCGAAGTCCTGCAATCAAATCCCACTAGCCTTCAAAGTCTGATTCTCTAGGAATTCCTCCTCCTGTTGCCAGACCCCCAGGTTGGGAAGCCTGACACGTGGCTCAGAACCTTCACTCCAATGGGTGGACTTCTGTGGTAAGTGTTCTCCAGTTTGTGAGTCACCCACACAGCAGTTATAGGAGTTGATTTCATTGTAATAGCACCCCTCCTACCATCTCATTGCGGCTTCTCCTTTGTCTTTGCATGTGGGGTATCTTTTTTGGTGAGTTCCAGTGTCTTCTTGTCGATGATTGTTCAGCCGTTAGTTGTGATTCTGATGTTTTCAAAAGAGGGAGTGAGAGCATGTCCTTCTACTCTGCCATCTTGAACCAATCCCCTAATCCAGATTTTTTTTTAAAATAAATTTATTTATTTTTTTATTTTTGGCTGCGTTAGGTCTTCCTTGCTGCGTGCGGGCTTTCTCTAGTTGAGGCGAGTGGGAGCTACTTTCGTTGCGGTGCGCGGGCTTCTCATTGCTGTGGGTTCTGTCATTGCAGAGCATGGGCTCTAGGTGCGTTGGCTTCAGTAATTGTGGCACGTTGGCTCTAGAGTGTAGGCTCAGTAGTTGTGGCACATTGGCTTAGTTGCTCTGTGGCATGTGGGATCTTCCCATACCAGTGCTTGAACCCGTGTCCCCTTCATTGGCAGGCAGATTCTTAACCACTGCACCACCAGGGAAGTCCCTATCATTCAGATTTGAAGGAGAGGGAAAGAGTTTTACAGACAAGGAAAAGCTAAAAGAGTTCAGCACCTCAAAATCCGCTTTGTAAGAAGTTTTAAAGCGTCTACTCTAAGCAAGAAAGGAAAAAGACCATAAATAGAAATAGGAAAATTATGAAAGGAAAAATCTAATTGGTAAAGGCAAACATAAAGTAAAGGTAGTTGACCAACCACTTATAAAGCTAGTAGGAAGGCTAGAAGATATAGAAAATTATTTATATCTACAAGAACTATATAAGAGATATACAGAACAAAAAGATATAAAATATGATGTCAAACACTGTAAACAGTGCGGTGGGGGGAGATTAATGTTAGAATGTCTTCAAACTTGAAATCGTCATCTTAAAATAATCACATGTATATAGGTTGTTAAATATGAACCTTATGGTAACTGCAAACCAAAAATCTATCATAGGAGAAAGGAAGAAAAAAGAACTACAAAAACAACCAGAAAACTTAACAAAATGGCAATAATTACATACCTGTCAATTACTTTAAATGCTCCAGTCAAAAGAGAGAGTGGCTGAATGGATAAAGAACAAGACCCATGTATATGCTGCCTACAAGAGACTCACTTGAGATGTAAGACACACAGACTGAAAGTAAGAGGATGGAAAAAAGTATTCCATGCAGAGAGAAATGAAAAGACAGCTGGTGGGTAGCAATACTTGTATCAGGCAAAATATACTTTAAAAGAAAGAGTGTAACAAGCCAGAGAAGAACAGTATATAATCATCTAAGGGATCGATTCAAAAAGAAAGAAAATACAACAATTGTAAATATATATGCACCCAACATAGGTACACCTAAATACATACAGCAAATATTAACAAACATAAAGGGGGAAATTGACAATAACACATTAATAGTAGGGGACTTTCACGGCCCACTTTCAGGGAATTCCCTGTTGCTCTAGTGGTTAGGACTCCACTCTTTCACTTCAGGGGGCATGAGTTCGATCCCTGGTTAGGGAGCTAAGACCTCACATGCCACTGGGCCCAGGCAAAACGAAAACGAAAACAACACCCCACTTACATCAATGGACAGATCATCCAGACTGAAAATCAGTAAGGAAACAGTGGCTTTAAACGACACATTAGATCAGAGACACTCAATAGGTACAGTTAGAACATTCCATCCAAAAGCAGCCGAATACATTCTTTTCAAATGAACATGGAACATTCTCCATGATAGATCACATGCTAGGATACAAAACAAGTCTCCATAAAGTTAAGAAGACTGAAATTATATCAGACATCTTTTTCACCCTCACTGGTGTTAGACTAGAAACTAACTACAAGAAGAAAACTGCAAAACACACAAAGACCTGTAGGCTAACCAGTATGCTGCTAAACAACCAATGAGTCACTCGAAAAAATCGAAGAGAAAATTAAAAAATCTAGGGACAAATGAAAATGGAAGCATAACAATCCAAAATCTATGGGCTGCAGCAGAAGCAGTTCTAAAGGAAGTTTATAGCAGTACAAGCCTACCTCAGAAAACAAGAAAAATGTCAAGCAATCTATCCTTACACCTAAAAGAACTAGAAAAAGTACAAAGCCCAAAGTTAACAGAAGGAAAGAAATCATAGACCAGAGTAGAAATAAATGAAATAGAGACTGAAAAAACAGTAGAAAAGATCAATGAAACTAAGTGCTGGTTCTTTGTAAAGATAAACAAAATTGACAAACCTTTAGCCAGACTTATCAAGAAAAAAAGAGAGGGCCCAAATAAATGAAATCAGAGATGAAAGAGAATTTACACCTGACACCACAGAGCTACAAAGGATCCTAAGAGATTACTGTGAACAATTATACACCAATAAAATGGACAACTTAGAAGAAATGGATAAGTTCCTAGAAACATGCAATGTTTCAAGGCTGAATCAGGGAGAAATTGAAATACGAACAGACCAATCACCAGTAATGAAATTGAATCAGTAATTAAAAAAAAACGCCCAGTAAATAAAAGTCCAGTACCAGACGGCTTCACAGGTGAATACTACCAAACATTTAAATAAGAGTTAAGGGCTTGCCTGGTGGTATAGTGGTTAAGAATCTGCCTGCCAATGCAGGGGACACGGGTTCGAGCCCTGGTCTGGGAAGATCCCACATGCTGTGGAGCCACTAAGCCCCTGAGCCACAACTATGGAGCCTGTGCTCTAGAGACCGCAAGCCACAACTGCTAAGTCCTCATGCTACAACTACTGAAGCCCACGCGCCTAGAGCCTGTGATCTGCAACAAGAGAATCCACTGCAAAGAGAAGTCCATGCACAGCAACGAAGAATAGCCCCCGCTTGTCGCAGCTAGAGAAAGCACACTCACAGCAATGAAAATCCAAAGCAGCCAACAAACAAACAAACAAAAAGTTAACATGGGTCCTCAAAGTATTCCAAAAAATTTCAAAGGAAGGAATGCTTCCAAACTCATTGTTCAAGGGTAGCATCATCCTGATACAAAACCAGACAAGGACCCCACAAAAAGAATTAGAGGCCAATATCACTGATGAACATAGATGCAAAAATCATCAATAAAATATTAGCAAACCAAATTCAACAATACATTAAAAAGATATACCATGATCAAGAGGGATTTATCTCAAGGATGAAAGAATGGTTCAATATCAGCACATCAATTGATGTAACATACCACATTAACAGATTGAAGAATAAAAGTTATATAATGATCTCAATAGATGCAGGAAAAGCTTTTGACAAAATTCAACCTCAATTTATGATTAAAAAAAAAACTCTTCACAAAGTGGTTATGTAGGAAACATATCTCAACAAAATAAAGGCCATATATGACAAAACTACAGCCAACATCATACTCAGCTGTGAAAAGCTAAAAACATTTCCTCTGAGATCAGGAACAAGACAAGGAGGCCCACTCTTGCCGCTTTATTCAACATAGTATTGGCAGTCCTTGCCACAGCAATTAGATAAGACAAAGAAATAAAAGGAATCCAGTTTGGAAAGGAATAAATAAAACTGTCACTATCTGCAGATGACATTATACTGTATATAGAAAATCCTAAAGATGTCATCGGAAATCTATTAGAACTAATAAATGAATTCAGTAAAGTTGCAAGATACAGAATTAACATACAGAAATCTGTTGCAGTTCTATACACTAACAATGAACTATTGGAAAGGAAATTAAGAAAACAGAAAACAGTCTCACAATTATATCAAAAGAGTAAAATAGGAGTAGATCTAACCACGGAAGTAAGACTTGTACTTGGAAAACTATAAGACTTTGATGAAAGAAATTGAAGATGACACAAATAGATGAAAATATATACTGTGGGACCTCCCTGGTAGCACAGTGGTTAAGAATCCACCTGCCAATGCAGGGGACATGGGTTCGATCCTTGGTCTGGGAAGATCCCACATGCTGTGGAGCAGCTAAGCCTGTGTGCCACCACTACTGAGCCTGTGCTCTAGAGCCCATGAGCCACAACTACTGAGCCCTCATGCCACAACTACTGAAGCCTGCACACATAGAGCCCTTGCTCCGCAACAAAAGAAGCCACTGCAATGAGAAGCCTGTGCACCACAGCGAAGAATAGCCCCCACTTGCTGCAACTAGAGAAAGCCTGCATATGGCAATGGAGACCCAATGTAGCCAAAAATAAATAAATAAAATAAATTTATTTAAAAAAAAGAAGATATATACTGTACGTACATACTGAAAGAATTAATATGGTTAGAATGACCATACTCCCTGAGGCAATCTATAGATTCATCACAATCACTATCAAAATACTAGTGGAATTTTTCATAGAACTAGAACAAATAATTCTAAAATGTGTATCAAAACACAAAAGACCCCAAAGAGCCAAAGCAATGTTGAGAAGGAAGAACAAAGCTGGAGGTATCACATTCCATGGTTTCAAGCTACACTACAGAGCTACAGTAATCAAAACAATATGGTACTGGCACAAAAACAGACATATAGATCAATGGAACAGAACAGAAAGCCTAGAATTGAACCCACACTTATATGGTCAATTAATCTATGACAAAGGAGGCAGGAAAATATACAATGGGGAAAAGACAGCTTCTTCAATAAATAGTGTTTGTAAAACTGGACAGCTACATGCAAAAGAATCAAACTGGACTACTTTCTCACATCATATACAAAAATAAACTCAAAATGGATTAAAGACGTAAATGTAAGACCTGAAACCATAAAACTCTTAGAAGAAAACAAACAGTGGGCCCTTTGACATCAGTCTTAGCTATATATTTTTTGGATCTGTCTCCTCAGGCAAGGGAAACAAAAGCAAAATAAACAAATGGGATGACATCAAACTAAAGAGCTTTTGCACAGAAAGGAAACTGTCAAAAAAGTGAAAAGACAGCTTACTGAATTGGAGAAGATATTTGCAAACAATATACTCAATAAGGGGTTAATATCCAAGGTTCACAAAAAAGTCATACAACCTAATGGTAAAAAAACAAACATCCCAATTTAAAAATGGGAAGAGGACCTGAATAGACATTTTTCCAAAGAAAGCAAACTGATGGCCAACAGATACATGAAAAGATGCTCTATATCACTAATCATCAGGAAAATGCAAATCAAAACCACAGTGAGAAACCACCTCATACTTTTCAGAATTGCTATCATCAAAAGGCAACAAATAACAAATGTTTATGAGAACATGGAGTAAAGGGAACCCTTGTACACTTTTGGTGGGAACGTAAATTGATTCAGCCACTATGGACAACAGTATGGGGGTTTCTTGAAAATTTAAATGTAGAACTGCCATATAATCCAGGAATTTCACTTCTGGGTTTACCTGAAGAAATCAAAAACACTAATTTGAAAAGATATATGCACTCCAGTGTTCATTGCATCATTATTTACAATAGCCAAGATGTAGAAGCAACCTAAGTGTTCATTGATAGATGAATGGATAAAGATGCAGTGTGTATATACACAGTAGAATACTGCTCAGCCATAAAAAAAAAAAAGAAGCCTTGCTATTTGTGACAAAATGGATGGATCTAGAGGGTATTTTACTAAGAGCAATGAGTCAGACAGGGAAAGACAAATACCTGTGGAATCTAGAAACAGAACAAACTGATAAGACAAAATGAAGGCAGACTTGTAGATACAAAGGACAAATGGATGGTTGCCAGAAGGGAGGGGGCCAAATTGATGAAGGGATTAAGAGGTACAGACCTCCAGTTATGTAATAAATAATCATTGGGGTGTAATATACAGCACAAGGAATATGGTCAATAATATCATAGTAACCGTATGGGAAAAGATGGTTGTTAAACTTATTGTGGTGATCATTTCATAATGTATGCAAATGTCAAATCCTTATGTAGTACCCTTGAAACTAACATAATATTGTATGCATACTATATTTCAATTAAAAAAATAAAACATAAAACCTTACTAAAGAAAATAAGAAAAAAATTTAAAAAGCTTTGGCTATTGTTATTTTAATTTTATATATTTTCTGCATTAGTTGTGAGAGTAATGATGTAGGTGAAAATTGCTTTTTAAAGTGAAAGAACTGTGGGATTTTTAACCAAAGTAAGTTTTTTTGATGAATTTATTAGATGCACTTCATATAAACTGTTATCTTTATTAAAATAATAATTTCATCTTAAAGATATTTTACAGTCCTGTAAGAAAAGAACCTTATATTAATTTAAAATGTACAACAATTTAAAAATTGTTTTCCAAAGCAATTCATTTAATACTGAAATCCCTTTCTTTGTAATTGAGGCAAAACTTAAAGAGGGAACTATGGGCTAATAAAATTGTTCCCATGTGAGCAAAGCTAATAAAAGATGAGAACTGTGACTGTGTCCCACTGAGAAAGACAAGGCACCTTATTAAAAAAAACACACACTGTGTTTGTTATAAAACAAAACTGTGAATTATTTTTGCAGAAGTCAACGAAAGGTTCCGTTGTCCTTGAGCACGTATTCCGTCACATAAACCTTGTGGAGATAGATTACTTTGGGCTGCGTTACTGTGACAGAAACCATCAGACGGTGAGTACAATGACTTCATATTAAATTTTTCTTGTATAAATTTCACTGTATCTCTGGCTTTTCCTGATCTTTAGGTTTTTGTAACTGAAAATGACTGAAAAACATAAACATGTTTTCCATTGCTAATTTCTTTGTATTTTTTCCACTTCTGCCAAAAGTTGTAGAGTTGTAGGATTCATAGCTTATGTGTGTGCAGATTTCTTTGTAGGTGGCTTACATAGTTTCTGTTTTTTCGCAGCCATATTATAGAGAGTACTTTCCCTTTGTGCTGTTAGGAGGACTGAATTAGCCATTTAATGTGTGTTAGGAGCCAAGTGGCTAGTCTCTTGAAGTGATAGGCATTATTGCTTTTTAAGAAAGTAAATGGTTAAAGAGTATTTAAAGAAATACAGTGTAAAAAGGTGCCGATCTAAGTTTTATAAGTTGGACGAGCAATTATAAAATAAGTAGGGGTTTTCATTCATGAGCTTCATGGAATAAGAGTGATAAAGGCAACCAAATTTTTGGTGTAGGATGTCATTTGTTCATGAGGATTTAACTGAAGAATTCCTGACTGGTTGGATGGTAGAGAGGTACTAAGAAACTTACCACATTGGTTAGTATAGATTCTATTCGGTAAGACTGAAATGCTGTCTCTCGGTGATGAACAGAGGAAAGACTTTGGAGGTGATGATTTTGAGGTACAAAAGTATATTCATTAATGTAACTTTTGGTTTAAAAGTCTAAGACAGATCTTAACCTCAGATAGACAGTCTTATTTATGCTTATAATGCTTATATGCTTACCTTAAAAATACCGTATTTGACATATCTTTTATTTTTTATACGTTCTTCCTCAGTTGTCCCAGTGTCCACTGGGTCATCTGGGTCTGGGGTCTGTTCATTGAGATGCATGATTGTCTAAGTGGGCCTTTTCTTTCCTGTTCCCAAGAACGTGCTAGGATGAGAAGAGGCAGACAAGCGGAATGCTATTGATGGCGGTAACTTGTGATTTTTCTTGAGCTTGTTCCATAACCTGTTTCGTTTCACATGAGCATTTCACATAGTAGGAATAAGAGATTGGGTGTATTGGTTAGCTTTCCATAGGAAGGAATTGCTTTCTAAAGGCGAGTGGTCATTAACACGTAATGCAAAGAAAGGGAACGGACATACTCAGAAGTTCACTGAATTCTGTTTTGTACAGGCCATAAGTCAATATAGCAGAACTGTATATCTGTACTGAGAGATTAAATTGAAGGCTATAGAAGATATCTTGCATTACATTCATATTTTTGAAATCGTATTTTTCCTAGCAGAGGGAAATTCAGTTTCCTGATCTTATCTAGTATGTCAGACCTTGCCTGGAAAGATCGACTGTCTTGCTAAAATTATATAGACCTTATCTGTCCTTTTTTTTTTTACATTCCAAAGAAAAAGATGTGAAAAGCTAGAGAATTTTAAACAATGGCTCATATCATTGCAAAAGAATTAGCAGTTGGTATTGGTAGTTTATTTAAAGTTTTCTAGGTCTTATTCAGAACAGAGTTTCTTTTCTGTTACATTTATTCCTAAGGGTTCGCATTTGTGATACAGGTCTTAGGAGAAAATAAATTATACAATTAGAAGGAGAAAACTGTTAAGTCATGCTTTTTATTTGGTAAAATAAATCAGATGTGTAAATCACATGAAAAACTATTTTTTTTGCCTCCTGAATTTATTTCTTTCTAGTAAACTCAGATAAAATAAAGGTGATTTGTAAATGTGACTTAGTCTTTGTATGTTCAAATGTATTCTCTTATTTTCCTTTTAATTGTAGGAAGCTATGAGAATAAGTTCATGAAAGTTTACTCTGACTTTAGGTAACCATTTCTTCAAGGCCTATCATTTCTGCAGGGCTGGGAGCGTGTGTCTGGGTAGGAATACATGATTCCATTCCTGATTTTCTCCTCTTGGGTTCTGAGGCAGAAGTTGGGATCTCCCTCAGGAAGAAGTGCAGGCAGCCTTTTTAACTCTGGAAGGGCAACCTCCCCAACTGTAAGTTTCTGAGGAGATTGTTGGTAAACCTAACTTCATATTTCCCTGTTCACTCTCTATATCCCATAGTTACTTATGGTAAATAAGAATAACTGTATGTTAGAATAGCACAGGACATGGGGAAAAGTCCTTGTCCTAAAAATAGAGGAATGATTTCTGTGAATATACCTGAATTACTGTCCATTAGATGGGATTTTGTTTATTGCTTTACTCTTTCTGCACCCGAAAGTTTATTTTAATGGGGAATGCCTGTGTAACAACCTTTAGTGTAATTAAGATCTATATAGAGAAGACTTTGAGGCCCTAATGGGCACCACTTAGATCAACTCTTGAAGCAAATAAAAAGAGATAGTGGGATGAGGAGCTGGGGATAAAATGGAAGAAAGATGACAAGGAAAAAGAGATGGCTACATCAGTGAAAAGCTCTCCCTCCTTCTCCCTCCATCAGCAGTGGATCATGCCTTGGGGCCATGCCTGAACTTTGGCTGGGGGTGGGGAAATAGACTGGGCAGCCTGCAGCACTGCTAGTCAGCCTGGTGTGGTCGAAGTATAAGCATGCAGATGTAACTGAGTTAGACTGGCAGTGGCTGCAGAGCTGGCAAGGAAGGATTAGGGAAGGCTTTAGGCCCACCTCAGAGAATTAGTGTGTGTTGCGTGAGAAGATGGGCAGCTACCCTGGAGAAATTAGGATGCAACATGCCTAATGAATATGTCCCTAGGACATGTGGACCCCCACATGGCAGGGAGCTTGTTGTCTGTCCTGGAGAATGGGAGTAACCAAGAGGCCTCAATCCAGGTGTATCAGCCATCACCATTGTTGTCATCAATGTATCAGGAACTGTTGAACATTTTCTTGTGTTCATTACATGCTCAGGACAACTGTACAAGTTAAATATTATTATCCTACCATCAGAGATGAAGAAACGGAATCTAAAAAGATTAAACAGTTTCTCCAAAGTCACATAACTAGCAAGTATTAAGATCAGAATTCAAACCCAGTCTTCATGTCTCCAAGACTTTTCAACCACTATAATATCCCAACTTGAATGTGTGTAAGATAAAGAGGTTTTGCATACTTTGGGCACTAAAGAACTCTCTTTTGGGCTTCCCTGGTGGCACAGTGGTTAAGAATCCACCTGCCAATGCAGGGGACATGGGTTCGAGCCCTGGTCTGGGAAGATCCCAAATGCCACGGAGTAACTAAGCCCTTGTGCCACAACTACTGAGCCTGTGAGCCACAACTACTGAAGCCTGTGCGCCTAGAGCCCATGTTGTGCAACAAGAGAAACACTGAAGTGAGAAGCCCGTGCACCGCAACGAAGAGTGGCCCCTGCTCGCCGCAACTAGAGAACGCCCGCGCACAGCAACGAAGACCCAACAGAGACAAAAATAAATAAATAAAAAGAACTCTCTATGCAATTTACATATTAATGTTTGTTGAGAAGAGTTAAATGGTAATTACCAATAAGCAAACTTCTCAGATTAACCTGTGACAAGAGAGCTCATTTAGGCCTTTGTGTGTTGCCGCATTCATGTGGTCGTTCAGCTGTTATTTAATGAATACCTAATATATGCAGGCCATGTTCTGCAGCTTTCTATGTTTTTCATGTAGTCTGAGGAATTCTGAGGAAAGGGAATTTACTGCCTGGAATATTATATGAAAAAATACAGATTTTATGTACATTCCATGGAACCAAGTCCTGGGAAATTCATGTAGCAAACACATTGATTTAGGTGTTATATATGTGTAAAGAGTAACAGCTGGACAGAAATAAATCTTGTTAAAGCTAATGTCTCTCTAAGGTACAGCTGACTTGATCTGGAACACTCTGGGCATCATAATTTCTTAACTTCACTTCTCAGGATGGGTCTGTAAAAGAATCTCTGGAAAATAAAAACAGTTTTTTTGTGAAGACACGGTTACTGAGACTGAATTAACACAGTGCCACCTGCATTACCTCAGGCTTTTTTTTAGAAAGTACCCTCTTAAGGATGAACCATGGGGGAGACTTCCCTGGCATTCCAGTGGTTAAGACTTTGCCTTCCAATGCAGGGGGTGCGGGTTCGATCCCTGGTTGGGGATCCCACATACCTCGCGGCCGAAAAACCAAAACATAAAACAGAAGTAATATTGTAACAAATTCAATAAAGACTTTAAAAAAAATGGTCCACATCAAAAAAACCTAAAAAAAAAAAAAGATGCACCGTGGGCTTCATGTACTTGTAGTTTCTTTCCTTAAAGACAGCAATAGTGAAAGCACTTAGCCTGGGCCTAGAACCTCCGTTTTGTTCTGCTCTGGCCTGTGTCATCAGGTTCGTTCTTAATCCAGACTGGTCTGTGCGGGGTATGTCTCTTTTATATCTGGGCCGTGGTTCAACTTACAGAAAATTTCCAGCCGTGATGGAAGGTGTCTGTGAGGCCGTCTGTCATAAGGGTTACAAGAACACACCAGCTTTGTCGAATGACCCTGCCACTTACTAGCTGTAAATATTTAAAATTCTCTTAAAGTACTGACTCTTAATCTAGAACAGAAGAACTGCTGGGAGAGTGGGCTGCGTCCAGTGTGTTCTAGGCCTGCCTGTCACCAGTTGAGTGGCCGTTCATTGGGAACACCTTCCTGTTCTCCTTATGGCATGTGGCCAGCAGCTTAGCTTGGTGTGTCTTTACTTTGAATGGGTACCAGCTCTCTCTGCTCAGTGTCCTAATCCCCAGCCTCTGTGAATATGTCACCTTATATGGCAACAGGGACTTTGCAGATGTGACTAAATTAAGGATCTTGTGATGGGGAGATTATCCAGGTGTGACCAATATAATTACATGAGTTCTTATACATGAAAGAGGAGGCAGGAGAGTCAGAGGAGATGTGACAGTTGGATGCAGAGGTCAAAGTCATGTATTTGCTGGAAGGAGGCCTTGATGCCAGGAAGGCTGGTAGCCTCTAGAAGTTGGAAAGGGCAAGGCCAGGGTTCTCCTCTGGTTCCCCCAGAAGGAGCACAGCTCTGCCCACACTTAGGTTTTTAAGCCCAGCGTCTTAGTCGGTTTGGGCTGCTTTAACAAATTACCACAGACTGGGTGGTTTAAACAAGCAACATTGATTTCTCACAGTTCTAGAGGCTGAAAGTCTGGAAGCAGGGTGCCAGCGTGGTTGGGTTCTGGTGAGGGTCCTTTTCCAGGTTGTGGACAGCTGACTTCTTGTAACTTCACATGGTAAAAGAGTTCTTACAAGAGCACCAATCCCATTCCTGCTTGACCTAAGCACCTCCCAAAGGCCCTACCTCCAAATACCATCACATTGGGATTAGGCCTTTAACATGTAAACTCCCGGCTGCGGACACAAACATTCAGTCTGTTATACCTACTGAGACCATTTTGGACTTTTGGCCTTCGGAATTGTACGATAATAAATTTCTGTTGTTTTAAGCCACCAAGTTTATGGTCATTTGTTGCAGCAGCAGAAAGAAACCAATACAGATGGTTACTGTGGGAAGCATCTTATCTTGCTTGCTCAGTGGAAACTTGAGGGCCTTCTTGTTTGGTGTCACCACATTGGGCAGAAACCTGAGATACTGTTACTTTCCTGGGTAATAATAGCATATAACCTTCTGCAGATGCTCAGGATTTCTGTGATTAGGGCTACATGTGTATCTGCAGATGTCTGTGAGTAATATTAGTTGCTGCTTCAAGATTATCTAGATTCCTTATTATGAGGGAGGGATGGTAAGATCTGTTAATGATAGGCAGAGAATTGAAATTATGATACAGGCCTATTCCCTTTAATAATTGGGTGAATTTGAAATTACAGTGAAGCTGAAAGGAACATGAGCTGCCTTTGGGTGTTCAGAAGTTATTATAAGTGAAGTGTGTGTGGTAGAACAGACAGCTGCCTTTGGAGTCTCAAGATAGGTCTGAGTCCTATGTCCGTTTCTAAGAATGGTCAAGTCACTTCATTTTTCTGAATATTGAGAATAATGCCTTCCCTGACCCAACATTCAGGATTGCTGTAGGACCAAATTAGAGACCACACATATACTATAAGGTGTTAAACATTTTGAAGGCCTTTCCTGTTGAAACTAGGATGGAGGAAAATATTGCTGGTGATACATATTTTGAAAAGGTGGACTAGAGAAAAGAAGGAAACAGTCTGGGGGAAAGAAGAGAGAAAATCAAATAAGCTTTGGACTCTGAAACAGCTTTGGAGATTTTTGAAGATTAGTTTTGTTGATATTGAAAGCAGTAATAAGAATAAATGTGATATCTCAATACTACTTCCGGTTTTAAAATCAGTGGTTATAATCACATCCCGTTTTAATGTTAGCACTTGAGGTGTCTTTACAAATTACTCCTTCAAATGCAGACTCTATCCAGATAGAGCTTTTCTCAGAATATGGCATTCAACCTGCTGAATCTGCTGTCCTATGACTTCAGAAGTCAAAGAAGGAGGAAGACAGGTAGCATACAAATTCAGTCAGCATGTGATGTCCTCTTCCCCAGTGAACTCTTCTTTTCTTCATGAAGACAATAAAAGAAATCTGATGGAAACCCCCTAACTCCTTAACCCTTCTCACACACTTAGTTGCTTCTTACCCATCCTTTCCTCTCCTCTCAGTGGAAGAGCCCCAGTGCCTCTCCCCTGGATTTTATCACCTCTCATTTCTTCTGCATCTTCAGCCCTCTACCTCTCTGTTCCCTTTCTTCTGGCAAGGTTTGGGCATGTTTAAATCTCTCACATTTAAAACCACCCTTCCCCCACTCCCATGCGATCCTTTGTCTACTACCATATTGACTCCCTCTGTGTCACACCTAAACTCCAGAAAGCTTTGCCTAAATTCATCACCTCCACTTCTCAAATCTAATTCATCCTTTTCAAAAAAATATTTATTTATTTATTTATTTAGGGTGCTCCGGGTCTTAGTTGCAGCACGCAAACTCTTAGTTGCGGCATGCATGTGGGATCTAGCTCCCCGACCAGGGATTGAACCCGGGCCCCCTGCATTGGGAGTGCAGAGTCTTACCCTCTGGACCACCAGGGAAGTCCCCATCAAATCTCATTCATTCTTAAACTTCTCACAGTTCAGCTTTGATGCCCATCGTACACTGAAATGGTCCTCAGGGTCGTCACTAGCTGCTACATCCAAGTGACACTTTCAGCCCTTATCTTCCTTTCTGTTGTTGCATTGACCCTTGTTCTTAAAATCTTCTCATTTTGCTCTTCTGACAACACGTTCTCCTTTTTTTTCTCTTTTCAAGTTTTCTTCTGGTTATTCCTATTCAGTCTTCTTTATGATCACTTTTCCTCGGCCTTTTGCTAAAAATGTTGATTTTGTCCATGGTTTTCTTATGTTCTGACTGAATATAGGCTCCCACGCTTAATGCTGCTTCTTCTGGCACTATTTTTTCTGAAGTAACTTCCTTAAAAAAAATAAAAACTAAACTGTGTATATATTTGTATCCTCCCCACCGCCCCCAGTGCTCTGAGGATTATTGAGCAAAAATGATCCCATCCATTGAGCACTAGCAGGCAGGCGCTGCCATGAGTAATGGTATTCTTCTTTGCATTACGATTTGTTGTATTTTGCAGTGTGAGTGTGAGATTTCACTTTCTGTAACTTTAGCTTCTTGCAAATGCCTGTAATGACTGATAAAATGTGTGTAAGTGATCATACAAGTCCTACTGCAAAGAGAGAAATGAAATTTGTCATGTTGAATTATTACAAATTGAAACTTTTATAGCCAAGACATGGAAACAACCTAAGTGTCATCAGTGGTTGAATGGGTAAAGATGTGAGATATATGTATGTATAAATAAAGTAATGGAATGTTATTTAACCATAAAAAGAAGGAAATCCTGCCATTTTCAACAACGTAGATGGATCTTGGGAACATTAGGATAAGTGAAATAAGTGAGACAGAGAAAGGCAAAGACTGTATGATCTCACTTATATGTGGAATCTATAAAATCCACACTCATGGATGCGGATAACAGATTAGTGGTTCCAGAAGTGGGAGGTGGGGGATATGGGTGAAGGTGGTCAAAAGGTAAAATTTTCCAGTTATGAGATGAGTTCTGGGAATGTAATGTACAGCATGGTGACTATAGTTAACAATACTCTTCGTATATTTGAAACTTTCTGAGAGACTAGATATTGAAAGTTCACGTCACAAGGAAAAAAGGCTGTGTGAGGTGATGGATGTTAACTAAACTTAATTGTGGTGATCATTTCACAATATATACATATATCGAATCATTATGTTGTATGTCTTGGACTAATACAATGTTCTTTTAAACAAATTTCAATGAAGTATAGTTGATTTGCAGTGTTGTATTAATTTCTGCTGTACAGCAAATTAACTCAGTCATAAGTATATATATTCTTTTCCATTCTGGTTTAGCACAGGGTACTGAATATAGTTCCTTGTGCTACACAGTAGGACCTTGTTGTTTATTCATCCTATATATACTGGTTTGTATCTGCTAATCCCAAACTCCCAATTCTTCCCTCCCCCACCCTGCTCCTCCTTGGCAACCACAAGTCTGTTCTCTATGTCTGTGAGTCTGTTTCTGTTTTGTAGATATGTTCATTTGTGTTGTATTTTAGATTCCACATATAAGTGATATCATATGGTACTTGTCTTTCAGACTTATTTCATTTAGTATGATAATCTCTAGGTCCATCCGTGTCGCTGCAAATGGCATTTTCATTCTTTTTTATGGCTGAGTAATATTCCATTATATATATATATATACACACACATATGTGTGTATATATGTGTATGTATGTGTGTGTGTGTGTGTATATATATATATATATATATATATATATACGCCGTATCTTCTTTATCCATTCATCTGTCGATGGGCATTTAGGTTGTTTCTATGTCGTGACTATTGTGAGTAGTGCTGCTATGAACACAGGGGTGCATGTATCTTTTTGAATTATAGTTTTGTCTGGGTATATGCCCAGGAATGGGACTACTGGATCATATGGCAACTCTATTTTTAGTTTTTTGAGGAACCTCCATACTATCTTCCATAGTGGCTACACCAGTTTACAGTCCCACCAACAGTATAGGAGGGTTCCCTTTTCTCCATATCCTCTCCAGCATTTGTTATTTGTAGACTTTTTAATGATGGCCATTCTGACTGGTATGAGGTGGTACCTCATTGTAGTTTTGATTTGCATTTCTCTAATAGTTAGCAATGATGAGCATCTTTTCATATGCCTATTGGCCATCTGTATATCTTCTTTGGAGAAATGTCTATTTAGACCTTTTGCCCATTTTTCAGTTGGGTTTTTTTTTTGTTGTTATTGTGTTGTATGAGCTGTTTGTATATTTTGGACATTAAGCTCTTGTCTGTCTCATCATTTGCAAATATTTTCTCCCAGTCTGTAGGTTGTCTTTTCATTTTGTTTATGGTTTCCTTTGCTGTAGAGAAGCTTGTAAGTTTGATTAGGTTCCCCTTTGTTTATTTTTGCTTTTATTTCTGTGGCCTTGGGAGACTGACCTAAGAAAACATTGGTATGATTTATGTCAGAGAATGTTTTGCCTATGTTCTCTTCTAGGAGTTTTATGGTGTCATGTCTTATGTTTAAGTCTTTAAGCCATTTTGAGTTTATTTTTATGTATTGTGTGAGGGTGTGTTCTAACTTCATTGATTTACATGCAGCTCTCCAACTTTCCCAACACCACTTGCTGAAGAGATTGTCTTTTCCCCATTGTATATTCTTGCCTCCTTTGTCGAAGATTAACTATCCATAAGTGTCTGGGTTTATTTTTGGGCTGTCTATCTGTTCCATTGATCCATGTGTCTGTTTTTGTGCCAGTACCATACTGTTTAGATTACTGTAGCTTTGTAGTATTGTCCATAATCTGGGAGGGTTATGCCTACTGCTTTGTTATTTGTCCTAAGGATTGCTTTGGCAATTCTGGGTCTTTAATGATTCCATATAAATTTTAGGATTATTTTTTCTAGTTCTGTGAAAAATGTCTCAGGTAATTTGATAGGGATCATATTATATCTGTAGATTGCTTTGGGTAGGATGGCCATTTTAACAATATTAATTCTTCCAATTCAGGAGCATGGGATATCTTTCCGTTTCTTTGAATCACCTTCACTTTCCTTTATTAATGTTTTGTAGTTCTCAGCATGTAAGTCTTTCACCTCCTTGGTGAGGTTTATTCCTAAGCATTTTATTTCATTTTTGCAGTTTTAAAAGGGATTGTTTGTTTGCATTCCCTTTCTCATATTTCATTGCTAGTGTAAAGAAATGCAACCGATTTCTGTAGGTTAATCTTGTATCTTGCTACTTTGCTTCTAGTAGTTTTTGTGTGGAGTCTCTAGGGTTTTCTATATTTAGTATCCTGTCATCTGCATATAATGACAGTTTTACCTATTCCTTACCAATTTGAATACCTTTTATTTCTTTTTCTTGTCTGATTGCTGTAGCTAGAACTTCCAATACTATGTTGAAGAGAAGTGGTGAGAGTGGGCATCCTTGTCTTGTTCCAGATTTTAGCAGGAAGGCTTTCAGCTTTTCACTGTTGAGTATTATATTGGCTGTAGGTTTTTCATAAGTAGCTTTTATTATGTTGAGATATGTTTCCTCTATACCCACTTTGGTAGGAGTTTTTATCATGAATATATGTTGAATTTTATCGAATGCTTTTTCTTTTCCTTTCTTTCTTTTTTTGGCTGCGTCGTGTGGCATGTGGGATCTTAGTTCCCCAGCCAGGGATTGAACCTGTGTCCCATGCATTGGGAGTGCAGAGTCTTAACCATTGGACCACCAGAGAAGTCCCTACTTTTTCTGCATCTGTTGATATGATCATATGGTTTCTGTCTTTTATTGATGTGGTATGTAACATTGATTTGCATATGTTGAACCATCCTCGTGACCCTGGGATGAATCCAACTTGGTTGTGGTGTTATATGTCAATTATATCTCAGTAAAACTGGGGGGAAGAGCCTTTACTATCTAAGCATCTTCAGGTATCTGGTGAAGGAATAGGGCAAAGATCAAGAAGCAGAAAGATCTTCTTCAGTAGCCCTTTGACCATCATAAACAGTGCAGCAGCCTGGGAGGACTGATGACAAAACATCAAGGGTACCTGGAAAAAAAACACAAACAAACATGGCTGGAGGCTCTTCATGAGTCCAGGGGCCTGGAAGAGAATGCCAGAGGATCTTCATAGGGACCCCCAGCAGTGAAGCTTCTCATTTTCCTGCTGGTGATTATGTCACTCTTCCTACCTAATCTCATCTGCTCCATGGTTTAGATTACTATCTAAAAGCTCAGTTGACCCTCAAATTTCTATCACCAACCCAGACATCTCAAGGCATTATACTGTGTACAGACTCTCTGGATTCATACAACTCTATACTTGGGAGAGGTGTGTGGCATTGGGTGAGTCTTCTCATTTGTCCAGGCCTCAGTGTCCCCATTTATGAAGTGGGGATAATAATAGTACCAGCTTCAAAGGGTGGTGGTGAGGGGTAAAGGAGTCTATAAACACCCAGACTAGTGCTTTAAATGGTGTGGTCAGTGCAGTATAAGTGTTTGCTCTTATTCTGTACTTGGATATTCCTAAGGTTCCTCCAACACAACATATTCAAAACTGAAGTCATCATCTCTCCCTCCAGATGTGCTCTTTTTTTTTTTAATGTTCTTGACAGTAGTGATTTTCCAGAATTAAAGAAAAAAACCTATGTACCTGTATATAATTTTAGGTCGAGAATAAAAATTTTATCCTAAGTTTAAATAGATGCAAATTTTTGGTTTATCATGAGTACCAACATTGTAAAATCTGTCACATTACTCTTAAATGTATACTCTTAAATGTATACTCTTAAATGCATCTCTATATCATAGCAATTTTGGTACTCATCATCAATGTTTAAAAAGTAGACGTGAACAAGTTCTACATTAAAAGTCATTTATCTTCTTCGTATTCTACTTCATAGAATTTTCTCTTATTATATTTTTATTAATAAAATATATTTATCCATAACAATATTTTATATAGAAATTGAAAGTTTAAAAGTTTATTTCATGAGACCTTAAGGCTTTATTATTGAGCCATAAGAATAGTTATTATTACCAAGGTTTTCAACTAAAACAGCAAAATATTATGCATTTCAATAACTCTTAAACATAAAAAGTGAACATTTATTGGAAGTGCATCTCAATGAAGTAATGGGCTGCTGCTTCTCAGTTAGTTCGTGTACCCCTGAATGATTATAATATATTCCTGGAGTGAGATAGGGCTCAGCATCAGTTTTATTCCCATTTCTTGTCTTTATAAGGATGAGCACTGAGTAACCTTATCTACTAAAGGAGTTAGATTGAAAAGGAAGGAGTTTTGATAAAGGAAGATCACTTAATTCCTTGAACTCTCCTGAGTTATACGCCAAAAGAATCACATAGTGATCTGTCATCTAAAATTATTTTCAGTAATCTGTCAGGTATCTCCAAGGCTCTGTAGTCATCACCAACCCCTCTCAATCTGCTCTGAGAGCAGAGATTTCTCAGACCACTCATTGGGTTCTCCTTCAGTTCAGTTTGAAAGCAATGAAATCAAAACCGCCTGAGTGGCGAACAATTTGTTAATCATTATAGTAATTCAGTTTCAGAATTTCTGGGAGATGTATTCAAAATGCTTTACCAAGATTTATCAACACAATATTAATTTTGCTTTTTCTCTTTTACTTAGAAGCATCTGATGTAATCTACTTTGGTTTTAAAGGATTAGGAAAATTAAAAATTGTTAATTTTAATGAACATTTGCCAGTACATGATTTTTGGTAAAATGCTTTTATCTATAGTTAGGTACTTTATATTTTTATCAGAATTGTGGAGCTGTAGATTTAGTTAATCCAGTTTATGGAAAATGTCCAACATATTACTTTGGCAGAGCCAGTTACTATCAAGCCACTGAGCTAAACCAGTGTACATTCTGTCATTTGTCAATTTAAATAAAAATGTTAACACGTATTCTGTGACGAGTACTTCACTTTGGAATTTGATTTCTGAGATGGGTAGACAGATAAGGCACAGTGTTTTGTCACTTAGATGAGATAGACTTACCAGGGCTTTGATTTGTTTTATTCTGTGGGACTCTTCCTCATGAGCTAGGCATATTTTTATATATTTTGATAGTAGCTGGACAATGGAAGTTGCAAGATCATTAAACAAACTCCCTTTTGCTGCCTTGTTCTATAATATACCTGAATTCCAAACAACCCAGCCAAGGACCAACATACCATGTTTCTTTCATTTTGCTTAGTCCTCACCAGAAAGACGTGTAAGGTAGGGAAAGAGAGAAAGCCCTGTTCTTCTGGTTTAGGGTGTTTTATTTAAGGCAACTTTGCTGACACTGGTATTTAAAAATGTTTCTATCTTTCTGCTCGGGAATTTTCTACATCCTGGGGCAGAGCGCCCTAGAGTTTAAAAGGGTGAGAGGTGCCTTCCTGCTGTAAATGAGAAAAGAGGGTTGTGAAAGGAGAGGGAAGAGGGGAGAGCTGGCAGGACCTCTCATCAGGTCTGTGCTCACGTAGATCAGGTCTAGAAAGAGTATGTGTGTTAAGAGGGTAAATCCTGAGAGTTCTCATCACAAAGGAGAACCATTTGTTTCTTTTCTTCTCATTGTGTGTATATGAGAAGATGGATGTTAGCTGAACCTATTGTGGTCATCATTTCACAATATAGGTAAATTATACCATTGTGCTGAATGCCTTAAACTTACACAGTGATGCCAATTATTTCTCAATAAAAGTGTGAAGAAAAATGTATATGGAAGTTGAGAATCTGGGAATTAAGTCCCTTAAAACTATCTGTTGTCTTTGTACCCTTTAGGAAGTCCTCATGGTTGCATCCCCGAGGTGCCTGCCCCTCTGTCTGAATACCTTAGTGAATGCCTCCACTCACGCTAGGGTGTCATCCTTAACTCTACTGTCTCTCCTTCTCAGAACTAACCCGTCACCAGGTCCTGTCAGTTCTACTCCTTAATAACTAGCATGACTTGTGGGATTCATCACCCAACCCAGGGTACTTTTGAGAGTGAAAAGGGTCACTGTAACTAAGCTAGGACAGCAGTTGTCAGCAGGACTTACGGTTACCTCTTAACCTCCCAGCTCTGAATCCTGGTTGAGGTGCTTCCTGGTGGCTCAGTGGTTAAGAATCCGCCTGCCAATGCAGGGGACTCGGGTTCAAGCCCTGGTCTCGGAAGATCCCACATGCCGTGGAGCAACTAAGCCCGAGCACCACAACTACTGAGCCTGTGCTCTAGAGCCCGTGAGCCACAACTACTGAGCCTGTGCTCTAGAGCCCGTGAGCCACAACTACTGAGCCCACGAGCTGCAACTACTGAAGCCCGCGTGCCTAGAGACTGTGCTCCACAACAAGAGAAGCCACCACAATGAGAAGCCCGCACACTGCAACGAAGAGTAGCCCCCGCTCGACGCAACTAAAGAAAGCCCGTGTGCAACGAAGGCCTAATGCAGCCACAAATAAATAAATAAATTTATTAAAAAAAAAAAAATCCAGCACGGGAGCCTGGATTTCTGCAAAAGCTTTCCGACTGGTCTTCCTGTCTTTGCTCTTGCTCCCTCCCATGTTTTGCCCCCTGCAGTTGCGGTTTTCTTTCAGAAAGACTACTTTAAGGATGTCTCCTCTGTGGCTTCAGATTCTTTAATGGGTCCCAAAGGGAAAATTCAGGAATTCCTTAACAAGGATTACAAGGGCCTTCAAGAAATGTGGCCCTTGGTTGCTCTAGGGCTTTTCTTGCATGGTAATTCTTCAGTCCCCCACCAATCATCCTCCCCCCAAACCCACACTGCAGGTACATGAAAGCTACACTCAACTACCTGCAGCTCCTTACCTGAACTGTAGTGTCTCCGTGATATACCTGCTGCTTCCCCGGCCTGAATACCCTCCTCGTCTTCCGCGCCTCATTTTTACCTGTTGATCCTGCTCTTCCTTACCACCTGATTGAGCAGTCTCTGATATTAGTCTCCTCCTGAAGCTTTCTCTCACCCCACAAGTGCCCTAGGCTAACCCCTGTCCACACACTGCAAGTCCCACATTGTGTTTTTCTCTTAAATAATATGCCCCACTTGATTGGAAACTCCTTGAGGGGAGGGGGGAGGGCTTATGTCCTGTTTCTCACTCTGTTACCACCTCTGCCACTGCCAACTAAGTGATCTCTCACCTAGACAAATGGCAGGCCAGAGAGAGGTCAGGCCTTGACAAGAATGCTTCTGCCTTGCCTTTCTGTGTCTGTTTGCTGCCTCCTTTCCCTGCTGTTCTTTGAATTTATTGCTTTGGTTCTCTTAAGAAAGACCTCTGCTGCTGTTTATTTTAACCAGCCTTCGGAGATATCTATATCTATATAGGTGTGTGTGTATTTATTTTTTTTTAAAGCTTTACTGAGATGTTAGGAAGTTACGTTGGAAGTATCTGGAATTGCAAGAAATTGCAGATACATGCTATCCTTAGCGTGCTGGCAGCTACGGGGTGCTGTTGAGAGTACTCTTCTCTAGTAAGAGGTAGCGTAGTGTGTGGTAGAAGGAAGTGTATGAGGATTTGAGTTCAGGTAATGACACCGGCGGCTGTATGGTTGTGGGTCCCGTGGTTTTTAAAAATTTGTTCATAATAAACTAGTCTCAATAAAACAGGTTTTCGTCTTTCTCTATCGCTGTTGAACAGTTTCTATTAAGAAAGGAAGTGATGGTGCTTTTCTGGAACCGGTTTCCATTCAGAGTGGGTCTGATCTCTTCTGAGCCCAGTCATGTGCTGCATAGTGAGAATTCAGGAGCTGGCCTGCTGGAAAGAACCCCAGGAAGTGCTGAGAGAGGAGCCTGTCCACCTGCCAGCTGCTCCTGCTTTCCTCCCTGCTCTAGCCCTTAGGGAGAAGCAGAGCTTGCTCTGATTGTTTGTTGTGTGTGTTGATTTTGCCATGGTTTCAAAAATGCTTTTGAAGGACCTAGATTTGTCTAGAGTTGGCTCCATGGTGTATCTTGAACCTAACCCTCTTGTAGTTCTTTTTTTTCTCTTCCTTTTACTTCAGATGGTTGATAATAATGGGCACAAATGTGTCTTCCATGGGTCATGTATAATAAAATACTTTACCCTGCAGCTTTCATAAACTTGTCTTCCAGCTTTAGCGAGTTGAGGCACTGAATTCTATATTTCTTCATTAATGGCACCAGTGTCTTTTTCTTTTTTTGTAAAGCAAAAAATAGATTAAAAGGAGAAACACTTGGACATGATAAAGGTACAAAATACTTTAAAACAAAACTATCTGGAATGGTACAAACTTCCCTGTATATACATATCCACATATATTTGCATATATAACAAAGTATGCAGGTATGCTAAGTGTTCTTGTCAATAAAACAGGTTTTCTGTGACCAGTTTCTGTGACCCATACCTGCTTAGCTGTATAAGTGCATGAGAAGAATATTGCTGATGTCCTTACCATGAAGATTTTATTAGATTTTCCTTCTACCTGGTTAACTCAGAATGAGCTATACAGGATGGAATTTCAGACAGTTGATTGGCTAATGGAAAAGCAGCGGTTTTAGAGTTAATGATTCTAGACATTTTCCTGATTATCATAGGAAACTAGGTTTTTTTTTTTTAATCTAGTGTTTTGATACAAACCTCTGATACGTTGACCTTGATTTAACCTTATTGTGAATCTTAAGCGGAGTTTCTTCATGAATATAAAAAGAGATCTGATTGGGATGTTCCAGAAGCATACTGATAAAATGCATTATTTTCTATATTATTTTCTCTAGAATTTCATAAAATATCAAATATATTGCATGTGCTAAAAGCTAAGATGACTAGTTTGTCCATTTTTGTGTGACCCGTTCTAGTGGGAGAGATGCTTCAGGAATTGCTCAGAGTTGGGCAGGTACTTTTTAGGGCGACAGAGGCAAGACTTACTTTCTCTTTTGGACTGTGAATTTTCAAAGTAGCTTTTTGAGTTAACGAAAGTAGGCCCTTTAAAAGCTGACGCTATATAGGAGCTTAATTTTTTCGTGCCCTGATGCTCACCACTTTTTTGGGGTTGCAGGATATTTTATAGAGAATATTCACTTAGGAAACTTCTTGTTTACAGTGTGATATCCTTCCTCTCATCAGTGCCCCTGACCTGGAACTGTGAAGAGATAAGAGCATTTGCTATTTCTCATCTCCGCTGAGTCATGGAGCGAATACTTATTGGGTAACCACTGTGTCTCTTGCAGTGGTCGGCAAGAGACAAGGTCCCTGGCCTTAAGGAGTTTATATTCTAGGGAGAGACAGATCGTAAATATGTTTTCAAATATCATGTAGTGATGAGTGCTTTGAAAATAATATAAGATGTGCCAGAGTGACTGGGAGGCTCCTTCTGTTGAGTGGTCAGAAACAGCCTCTCTGCGATGACATTTAAACTGAGACTTGAACGGCAAGAAGGGAGGGGCATGGCAGGCAGAAGGAACAGCTTGTTCAGTGGCCTAAGGCAGAGACAAATATGAAGTGTTCGAGAACTGAAAAAAAGACCAGTGGTGCTAATAGTAGTGAGAAGGAGGGTGACAAAGTGACTGGCAGGCAGGGTCTATATTACAGAGTGCCCAGCAGCCTATGGTAGGCTGGGTATATGGGAATCTATTGAAAGTTGAAGCTAAGAAGTGATGGGACCTGATTGAGGAGCTGGATTTTGGGAGTGGGGAGTCAGGTGAAGCTTGAACAGGTGAAGCTTCATACGCCCAGTGGACATCCAGGTGGAGATGTTAGGCTAGTAGTTGGGCTTCTGAGAGGTTAGAGTCACATTTGGGAGTCCCTAGGTTTTTAGAGTCATGAGACTTTAAGGTTTTTAAGGTCATTTAGGGAGAAATAGACTATAAATGCAGAGAAGAGGGGCAGGGCTGCCATGTACATCTTTACCCACCGTGTAATTTGGGCCTCTGGAGTTAGGCACAACTGTGTGTAGTGGTGCTGAATAGGAGCTCCAGGTCCTGTTTACTGCATAACCCCTTGGGTTGGCTTGGCTTCTCTGTGACAAATTACATGGTTACTTAAAGCCATGTTTACATTCAGTTAGTAGAACAGAGTTTAAAAACAAACTCTAGTTTAACCACCTGTGTATTATTTCAGTTACTACAGTTTCAGAGCATGGCAGATTTAAGATCATATTTCAAGATGAAAATGATTCCATAGTCTAAACCATGATGGCTCACTTATCTAGATGTTAGAAATGTGTAGGTAGCAACTTCAGTTATCAAAAATATAGACAAAACTTCTTGAAGAAGAGCTAAAGTCTCTTGAGCAGCACAAAATTGATATCTTAAAGTTCACTCACAGCATTCAGGACTTTTCTCATAGAATCTGTCATCCTTAAGACATGTTTGTTTTTATTGTTAAGAAGAAATCCAGGGACTTCCCTGGTGGCGCAGTGGTTAAGACTCCATGCTCCCAATGCAGGGGACCCGGGTTCGATCCCTGCTCAGGGAACTAGATCCCACAAGCATGCCGCAACTGAGACCCAGTGCAACCAAATAAATAAAAAAGAAGAAGAAATCCAAACTCATTTGTGATTAAATACACTGACCCCTGAGAGATAACGACAGCCTGTTAGATGCAATTGTAGAGCAGCCTCACTGGAGATAGTCGTGGCTTGGCAGGAAGGCATGTCCAAGGGATGATCTGTGGGCTTCTAGGAGATAGAATAGTTGGTCCCTATAATCCAACATGGTTCTATTAACAACCAAAAAACCAACTCATGTCTGACCTCTTTATTTGTGATAAAACTACTATATTTAGAATTCAGAAAGATATACAGAAAAGTTGATATATTTGTGGATTAAATGAAAAAATGATGGTTAAATTGAAAGATAGTTTAGTTGGTTAAGCCTTAAGCAGAGAGAACTGATTTTTGAATTATATCAACTTAGAAGGAAGTCTCTAGGTATGTTCCAGGGCTTACAATATTGATATCAGGACCTGGGATGAAGCTATGGAGGGCTAGGGCATGCTCACCAGGTTCACAGATGATTTAAGCACAGGAGGAAAAGCAGGCATGTTGTATGCAAGAGTGAGAAATCAAAGAGATCTTGATGAATTGGCACATGTTCCTGTTAATCATGGCTGTATAACAAGCCACCTCAAAATTTAGTGACTTAAGACAACTCCGGGAATTCCCTGGCAGTCCAGTGGTTAGGACTCCGTGCTTTCACTGCCAAGGGTGTGGGTTCAGTCCCTGGTTGGGGAACTAAGAATCCCACAAGTCATGTAGTGCAGCCAAAAAAAAAAAAAAAAAAAAGGCAACTCTACTCATAAACCTGTGGTGAGGACAGGGCTTGGCAGGGACAGCTCAGCTCTGCATCACTTAGTCTCAGCTGGAGAGGCTCAAAGGCTGGAGGCTGAAGTTATCTGAAATCTCAGCCATGTGTCTGGTGGTTGGTGTTGGCACTGGCTTGGGCTTGGCTGGTGGTAGAACACCTACATCTAGACTTTACATGTTGTTGCTTGCCTTCCTCACAGGGTAGAGTTTGGGTTCCCAGGGCAGGCATCCAGAGGAAGGTCGGGTGGGAGGGAGGGAGGGGAAAAAGCAGTATCACCTTTTATGACTAAGCTCAGAAGTCAGAGAGTATTACTTTTGCTGTATTCTACTGATTTGAGGTGAAGAGAAGGCCAGCCTGCATTTAAAGGGAAGAGAGATTAGATTATCCCATTTGATGGGAGGAGTGTCAACTAAATTTGCACACGTTTCAAAACATGAGAGTCTATTTGCCAGACAAAAATTATTTCTCTTCCTCCTACATATAAAATGCACCTATCCTTCCCAAGGCCTTCACAAATCTCATTTATTATGACATTGGACTCAGACTTAAGGTCCAAGAGCCCGTCAAGGCAGACTCTTTGGGTATTGTTCTTCAAGTTCAATCCCTTGAATATAGTTCCTCTTGATCTGAAGACCTGTGAATTAAGAGGGTAAGAAATATATATCCACATACCCCACCACCATTCAGCATATAGTGATGGGACACACATGGGATAGGATAAGTGGTATAAAAGTTGCATTTAGAATGAGGGAAAACAGGAGGCACATAGCAATCACTAGTCCATAACAGTTCTGAAATCTAGCTAGGCACATGTAGCCATTTCTTTGATTAGAGCTTGGTCTTACTTCTTGTGACAGTTGGCTCTGCCCTCTGGGCTTTTGGTTCTGTTCTCTGAGTTTTCCTTCCCTTTCTATAAAAGTAATGTATGTTTGCAGCTGAGTAGTATTTTCAGTCTGCTTTTTGCCTGATGAAGATTGGGGTCCAAAGACCTCTTTTCAGTGTGTAGGATCTCTGTCCTTTCAACTCTAGCTGATATAATTCCTTTTTAAAAAAAAAAATTATTGGGGCTTCCCTGGTGGCGCAGTGGTTGAGAGTCCGCCTGCCGATGCAGGGGACACGGGCTCATGCCCCGGTCTGGGAAGATCCCACATGCCGCGGAGCGGCTGGGCCCGTGAGCCATGGCCGTTGAGCCTGCGCGTCTGGAGCCTGTGCTCTGCAACGGCAGAGGCCACAACAGTGAGAGGCCCACGTACCACAAAAAAATAAATAAATAAAAATAAAATTATTTATTATTTTTGGCTGCATCAGTTCTTAGTTACAGCACTCGTGATCTTTTGTTGCGGCACACAGGATTCTCTCTAGTTGTGGCATGTGGGCTCAGTAGTTGTGGCGTGTGGGCTCTGTAATTGTGGCGTGTGGGCTCAGTAGTTGCAGTGTGTGGGCTTAGTTGCCCCACAGCATGTGGGATCTTAGTTCCCGGATCAGAGATCATACCCGCATCTCTGCATTGGAAGGCGGATTCTTAACCACTGGACCACCAGGGAAGTCCCCTGATAGAATTTCTTCAAAGAACTTTGTGGATTTCTTGTGAATCAATTTATAATCAGCTTTATTAGACAAAGGCAACACTGACAAATCGCTTTGAAATAAGCTCTTCTATACCTTAGATTCCTTGTAAAACTTTTGGGAAACAATGTCCTTAAGATTCTTAGAGGACCTTTTCTTAGTTTATGAGGCATCATATTAGATCTTTTGAAGACTTAATAAAGTTTTACAGTTACATTCATAATTTCCTGGCAGCACTCTGGATTCAGTCTTTGCCCAGGAGCCATTTCTTAATTGTAGCATCATTTGCCTTCTGATAAGTCTAGGGGTGAGAGAATTTTATTTCAAGCCTAGTAAGTCCTGGATCCTTTATATTTCACAGTTTGTTTTCAGCTTCTCTCTTTCCTTTTAGATTTCATTGTCGGGGGCAAGTCAATCAGCAGTTTCCCCAGTCCACCTGGAAATCTTATCTGGATCATCTAGTTCATTAGGTGCATCTTTTATTTTCCATGTTGCCCCAGGCAACAGCACTGCTAAACTTTCCGCCTGAAGAGTCAGGTCTTCTTTCTTCCTGCTTCCAACAGCTTTCTCTTCGCTTTCCTTTAGGCCCCCTTGAAGGCCCTGCGCCTTCCACTAACAGTCTCCTTAAGGTCCTTCCTGCTGCCTCATTCTCAAAACACACAATGGAGAGTGAAGGGGAGTAGGGCCAGATCATATACGGCCTTATAGACCATCCTAAGGACTTTGGATTTTAGTTGAGTAAGAAGGGAAACCACTGGAGGATGTTGAGAAGGAGAATAAACTGATCTGATCTACATTTTAAAGCATTCCTTTAAATGCAGAGAAGAAGGGATACCATTAATGGAGTTGTTTAAGAAATCCAGGTGAATGGTGATGACTGCTTGGACCTGGGAGTGGTAAGAATTTGACAGATCCTATTTATATTTTTAACATAAGCCAACAGGATTTGCAGATTGATAGAAGAGATAGACGATAAAGAGGCATTGACTGGAGCCAATGGAAGAGTTTTGTACCATTTACTGAGATGGCGAAGACTGCAGGAGAACAGGTTTTTCTGGGAGAGAGTAGAATCATCATTTCCTCTTTGAACATGGAAACTTTAAGATTCTAATAGGCATCTTAGTGGAGATGTCAAGTAGGCAGTTGGCTTCAGGGGGCAATTCTGGTCTGGCCATACATTTGGGAGTTGTCATGTATAGATGTCATTCAAAGCCAGGAGCCTGGTTGTAAGATGTGAGCCCAGGGCAATCCAGCCTTTCCTGGTTAGGAGACAGTGAACAATCAGCAAAGGAGATTGTGAAGATGTGGCCAAAAAGGTAGGAGGAAAGGACAGAGGGAGTGGTGTACTACAGACCACATGGCAAAGGTATTTCAAGACAGTGGGTGAAGACTCTTCACCTGTCGTTAGATTTAACAACTATTGGAGGTCATTGTAGTAGGAACTAGAGTGGGTTCTAAAGTGGACTGAAGAGGGGGTGAGAGGCCTTAGCCCTTGGATAAGAAATTATGATCACATTTGGGAAAAATAAATAATGAAGACTAGAGAACAGTTCACATAGCAGATTTATTCCACTTGAGTGAAGGCATAGTGAGAGAGTGGAGATGGTATGTATTTTGGATACAGGCATATTTGAGTTTGAATCTCTGCTTCCCAGTTGGCCCATTGTGGAACTTTGGGCCATCATTCTATCTCCATCTATAAAATGGGGATAAAAGTACTTTTCTTAAAAGGTTGTCAAAAGGATGATGTGAAAAAATAATATGCAAAACATCTAGTACAATGCCTGGCACAAAATAGGTGTGCTAGACATATAAAATACCATTGTTTTCATTTTTGTTTTTTTCAAACTACAAATTAGAGTTTTCCATGACCCTTGTTTTCTTCTCTGGGTATTATTGGTGTGCTAGAGCAAATAATGATGTTAACCCATAACTGAGACTGTCTAGTCCACCCCAGTACACTTTTAGTCTTCCTTTTGGCTTGGTTGTATACTTGGCCAGTGGAATTAGGATTAGAGGAAAGGGTACTGACCCATTGTCAGGAGACTTGAATGATTCCCTGACTCATTGGCAATATGACCTTGAACACATCACTAGGCCTTTCAGAGACTTAAATACCCCATCTGTAAATAGGGACTCATAATCTAAGCTCTATACTCTATCTGTTTTTTTAAAGTCTTCTCTAACCTGAAACTACTCCCCAAATTACCACCATACATGAAATTCCCAACACTCCCCATATGGCATTTTATAATTTAGAAAATGATTTCATATTCATCGACTCATAACAAGCCCTATCAACTAATTTATCTGCCCAGTACTGTGACGTGAGGAAAAATCAAACTTCTGTTCTACTTGAAACTTTTCCATTGAACCAATTAAACGAGATAACAAATCCAGAAATGGGCTTAGAATAGTTCCAGACATATAGTGAGGCCAATAAAGGCAAGCTACAGTTGTTAAATCTCAAAGTAAATTCTAAGTTTTTTGATTAATGGGCCATGTCTTATATCTCGCCATGTCTTTGCATCTGTGCACATCCCAAAGTAGATAGGACATTGCTGGGTATAGAAGGGATGCATCCAATAAATCAATACTGACCAAATGAAAAAAAAAAAAAAAGTGAGAGGAAGTAGACTATAGAATTTTTTTCCCAGAGATTTGACTTAAAGTACAGAAGTAAAATGGGCAGATATAGGGATCAAAAAGGGGTGTGTGTGTGTGTGTGCGTGTGCGTGTGTGTGTGTGTGTGTTTTAATATGGGAGAAATAAAAGCATGTATTCAGCCAGGAATGATTCTATGGAAAGGGAAACTTTGATGGTGCAGGGAAGAGAGCGGAAAATTGCTGGAACCAAGTTCCTGAATAGATGGGAAGGGATGGGCTTAAGTGGAGCGTGGGCATTCATCCACAGTAAAAAGACAGAGAGAAGACAGGACACCAGCACAGATGCAGGCAGGTTGGTAGATGCTGTGAGAATGCATACATGTTCTCTCCTCATGGCTTCAGTTTTCTAAGTGAAATAAGCAAGATCATCAGCTGAGAGTGAGAAAGGGGGAGGAGAAAGTGTGAAGGAGTTATCCAAGCAGGTGAAAGAATAAAATATTGTAGGATTCTGGGTGGTACCAAGGGTTCCCTTGGGTTACTGATAATGACTTTAAAGTGAGCCCATCTGTGATTGTACAATTTGAGTCTCCAGTCATGGTCAGCCTCTCAGGTTTTGGCATGGAGAAGGCAGAGAGTTGGCGGGTGTTTTTTTCAGTGGATATCATGGAGGGAACTGACGACAACTGCGAGTGAACGAAGATAATGGATTGTGAGCAAAGTGAGGACATGGGTTGGGGCAGGGAGGAGAGACGGTGAAAAGGTAGTAGGATCTCTGACTTGTGTATCCTGGTGGAATCAGAATATTAACAGGGGTGAGCTGGGAAAAGAGGAGTTGGTAGTGAGTTGAATGTACAAATCTTGAAATTGAGATTGTGCATTCCTATTAGGACAATATTCTTGAGAATGGCTTGGTTTGAATATAAGATGGAAGGGGCTTCAGTTCCTTGGACCTGTTGTTCTGTATTTTGGGGCAAGTTGTTTAATCAGTGGTTCAGTTTCCTCATTTGTCAAGTGGTAATTATAGTAGTTCCTAATTCATCGAGTTATTAAGAGGACTAAATGAGTGAATGAGTGTAAAGTCTTCAACAGTGCCTGGCACATGGTAAGCATTTAATAAGCATTAGCTGTTACTGTTGTTACTTCTCTAGGTCTTAGGTGGTGCCAGGGTCCATGTGAAAGAACTGAGGAATAGTCCCTGGGGCCAATGACACTTCTTGAGGAGCCAGATGGCCCAACAGTAATTAATTGGAATCCACTTTTGTTGAAAACATGGGGCCCAGTCACCACCCCCACCCCCACATACTTCCTTCAGTGATGGCCTAATGGCAAGCCCTGGTTTCTGTCCCTGCTGTGAGTTAGCTCTGTGACGGTGGTTTTACCTGAGGTCCTAAGGCTTCTGTGATTGATACCGAGGAGCAAATTAAAACCACGTCCTGTGAATGTTGCTTAGAGGGCCTGAGATGTGTCTATACAGGGGCACTGGAAAATGGGTGTGGACAAAGCACAAATAGCTATCACCACAGTCCTGGATTTCTGGGAACCTATGTGCAAATTATGTCAAGTTCTAGAACTCTGCAGGAATGAGCTGTAGTATCCTTTTTTGAGATCTTTTTGGCTCCATTGTCACTTATAGATTGTCAACTTTTCATACTCCCTTAGATCAAGAAGTTATTTTGTTATATTGATGAAGACTGTGTGCTTTTAAAGTCTTTTTTTTTTGATCTAGAGGAGACATTATTAAATATCATTGTGGTATTCTTAAATTCTCCAAAGGTGAGTCAGAATTATACTCCGTGTTAAATAAGATGCAGCAAAGCTCTTTTTATTTGATGCTGTCCATGCTTTATGTAAGATGTTTTAGGGCTTATTCTACTATTAGAGCTCTAGGAGACTCCAAAAGAACAGTTGACAAATGGAAGGTTGGACCCTGAATTTAATACATATCTTTTGAATATTAGGATATTGGTTTACTGGACAGCGTTAGAGTTTTAAAATCTAATTTTGAGACTGTTACCCAGGAAATTGATGAAATCGAGACATGATCAGCCAGGGTGGATAAAAGACGCCCAGGGCATTTAGCCAAGACTGTCAGAGAGTAAGAAGGAACTTGTGCCCATCTGTCATTTCTCTTCGGGTTGCATAAATGCCATTATTAAGATTGACAGGACTGAAGAGGTAAGGCCCCCTAACTACTAGACTCCTGCACCCTGGCAAAGAGTCATTGCCAAGGAGGGCTTGTCATCTTGACTCCTTAGTGATTGGGTGTTGGGGTTACAGTTTGTTAACATTCTCCTGTGTTAGGAAACCCACTGTAGAAATCAGGACGAGAGAGCAGGGTCTGTTTTGGTTAATTGTTACCTTATCTTCCTGCAAAATAGGATCTAATTCAGCTTGTGAGGATATACAGAACTATAGGATGTAAGTTTGAAATAGGAGAGAGAGAGGAGATGGGGGACAGGAAGGGGGCAAGATGGAAAGATTTTCCTAGAGACTGAACAGCTTGAATGTTGAGAGATGATGAGAGAGATGGGGCTGTCTCTCCTCCTGACTGTCTAGGTAGCAAGCGCAGTTCAGGAAAGCTGTTCTGTAGCCCAGCACCACAGTGACCACTGCTCAGCTCTCTGCTTCTCTCTTTCCCCCAACCCAGGACAGATGGGAAGACTGAATGGGACATTGCTTCTGGAAGTCCTTCAGGTCTTCTTTTTCTGGAAGTCCTTCAGGAACATTGATTTCTTAGCTGCACAGTTACTAGTTATCGGGTAGCACTGATTTCAGGAAGTCCTCAGCTATAAAGGACTTGGAGTATTATGTTCTATGTTGTGACTTAAAAATGGATCCATTAGCTTTAAGAGCAGTGGAGCTGTTAGATATCATTCTTATAAAAACTTAGGGCTGTGTTCTCCATTTCTATTTTGGGAAAGTTTTTTTATTTGCGAGCATGCTGTTCAAAGGTTTTCTCTTCAATGATGCCTTCCTGTACTTACCCTGAAGAGCTCATTTTCTTTCTACATCACCTTTTTATCTCATATGTATTCATCTTATACGCATGATCATCTCACCACATTATATTTCAACTCTGTGTCTGGTAAACTGTGGGTGCCCCACGGTTAGGGAAAAGTTTCAGTCATTTGTGTTTTCCTACACTCCCCAAGACAAGATCTGACATGACATATAAAGAATATATGTAGTGGGTATTCCACAAATGTTAAGTGAATGAACGGTATCACAGTTTTAGAGCCTACATCCATTCTGGATATAGGTGAATATTCTGAATGTAGACCCTAAACCTGAAGCTGGGATGCTGTGTTCATTGGCAAATTCTGTGCCCTTTTTTCTCACGGGTGATGGAGCAGCTGCCTGATGTGTTTCATGGTGATCACACGTGTGCTGTGTTTGATCGCTTGTTGATAATGTGTGGTGACACGTGTCATCATGGGATGGCTGCTTTGGTTCCTTTGGTTGAGCGTAAGTGGGTTTTACATTTTAAATGCTAGCTTATGGAACCTGGTGGCTCGTGTTTTATTATGTACGTTCTGGGGCATTTATCATTGTCTGACCTCTGTAACCCCTGGTTTCCATTTAGACCAAATGCAATGCGTGCGCGGCAAGTGCTGGATTGATATTTAGCGTATCTAATGTGCAGTGAGCAGCCTCTGGCTGAGTCTTGACGCTTCCTTTTTTGCTGCAAAATTGTAATTTCTAACTCGTCTCAGAAACTTCATTATACTTTTTCACCTCACAAATCTGATTGCTCTCAAGGAAAGATTTATTTTAAAAGTGTACAGACTATCATTCGGTGAAAAAATTTTAAGAGATTAACCAGTCTTTTCCATTACATTTAGTTTAAAGTTTCCTTCTTGTTTTCTTTACCTGGCTTTTTAATGACTGGAAATCATTCTGGAGGGGAAAACAGACAGACAATGATTTGGTTTGAGGAAAATGTTTGTAAAGTTTGTTTTGGGGGGAGATGATGATGTTAAAAGGGGACTCTCTTGCAATTTCTGTCTTTTACTAGTTTCAAGATGAGATTAGACAGAGGAGGAAGACCAGAGGCCTCTTCCCTCCCCTCCTTTCTTGCCCCAAGCACTTAGTGCAGTGTAAGGCCTAGTATTATGTGTGCCTTGACATCTGGAGAAAACTGGGAAGGCCTCTCATGGCCCAACTCCAAGTCTCCTCCCAAAAGTGCTCTTGTGGGTAGGGTCTCCTCCCCAAATAACCCTCCAGGACCCCAGCCAGCTGACATCTTGATTTTGGCCTTGGGAAACCTAGAGCAAAGAAACCAACTCATCTGCAGACCTTGGAGTTAATAAATGGGTGGTGTTGTAAGCCTCTACATTTGTGATAACTTGTTATGGCAGCAATAGAAACCTGATGCAAGTGTTTATGGTTGAGTGTGTTTTCCTTGGTTTTATCTTACTCGAAAAATCCAGGGATAGTCAAACCCTTTTGTTTAACATGAATTGCAAGAAACAGTCCACCCACCTAATGTTACCATTTTGTGGGAAGCAGCCATAGCTTTATATACCTAGAGGAAAGGGTCTGCTCTGTGTCCAACACACAGCTGAGCATTTGAATTGATTTTACTTGATTTGAATGAATCAGTGTTTCCCTGGGAGCCATTTATTTTAACACCAAAGCCACATCTTTAGCCATTGTGGGCTTCAAAGCAGTTCACTGATTATGGCCTCTTCTTCAAATGTATCTTTTTTACTTTAAAAGTGAGCGTTTCTAGACCTTCAAAAATTGAGACGTGATAAGGAGCGGAATAATGAACCTTGTGTCATAAGTTGCTACCCGTTTATATTGGATACCTTTTGAAAAAGTTGGAAAATCTGAAACTGCTCTAGAAGTGGCAAATAGTGAAGATTATGTGTACATGAATAGAGTTAAGTATTGTAATAAAATCTTACAATAAAATGATTATGACATTCATTTAGGATGAATGATTTTTATATGTAATTAGGAATAAAAGGTAAGGGGATTATGTAAAATATTATAATTACTATTTATAATTACTGCTACTGTTATATAGCAGAGCAAGCATTTCTGCCCTTAGTGGAGGGGCAGGGAAAGGGAAGCTGGGCAGGAAGGTTCTCTTAGACTCCTTTAGTGGCTTGTGATTCTTGACCCAGTGTGGTCAGGAGAGTGTGAATGATTCCACCAGGACGAACACAAGAGTGCTGGGAATGAAGTGGCTCAAGGTGGACCAGCTCCTACCGCCCTGCTATGAGAATTGCTCCTTCTTCATCCGGGAACATGAGAAAATGGAAACTGGTTAGCTCAGCCCTTGGAATCTCCAGCATTTGGCCAGAACAGCAGGGTAAAGTTTCCACCTTGCCCACCACCCCTGACTTTCCAGGCAGTGGAATCCCTTCGACTGTGTGCTTCTATGGGAGCCCCGGGTGTCCCCTTCGTACTTGGTTTGCTTCTCCCCTGCGCTTCCTCCACATGAAGATGAGGCAGAAGGCTTGTTTCTTTTTCTTTCAGTGATTTTATTTCACAAAGGTGAGATTTAAAGGAAGACCTCTCCACAGAGCCCCCAATTCTCCCATCACTGTCTAAAATTCTATTCATCAAAAATTAATTTGAATTAATAAGCAAGTACCTTAGACTGGCTAATGGCACTTATTAAGAATGACCATCACACCTTAATAATAATCATCACTAGCATGTGTTGCGTGCTTAGTGTGAGCCAGGGGCTATTCTGAAGACTTTGCTATGACTTAGTTGATTTAACCCTCCTAGCAAGCCTACGAAGAAGGTTCAGAGAGAGAGGTCCAGTAACTGGTTCCAAGTTACATGGTGATAATGAGGGGAGAGCCAGGACAGAATCCAGACCGGTCTGCTCTGGGACTCAAACCCTCAGTCACTGTGCTGAGCCACCTCTCCTGGATTACTTAATGAGGATGTGATTTGATTTGGTTGCTTTCTTCCTTACATCTAGCAGCAATACCTGTAAGGGATGGGACTGGACATGAAAAGAGTAAAGACATTTTAGGGGTAGACATGTCTGTAGGGGAATTGTTATAGGGACTCTGGAAAGAGATTGGGGGGCATTCTCTGCAGCCGTTGTTTTCCCACCAGAGGCGGTAAGAAGCTCACTCAGTAGCATCTTGATGTTACTGATCTTATAACCAGTACGAGAATTCAACTAAGAACCCAGCATGGGCTCTCTCCTGTTTCTCTTCTCTGCTTCTCTCCAGATGCTGACATTTTTCTTTTCTTTTAATGTCCTAGCAGCAGAAAACTCTTATGTAAGTTTATGTGTATATATCATAAATGAAATGTTTTACTTATTATTTAAATGTTATTTAAAAAAATAACACTTTCCAAATACTCTTGAAGCGAAGGCCAATGAAAAGCAACTAATTTCTGTAATTACCCTTTTCTTCCTCACACAGTATTGGCTGGATCCTGCGAAAACCCTAGCTGAACACAAAGAACTGATCAACAGTAGGTATTTGATTTTAACTTTGTTCAAATTTGAAAATAATATAATGTCCATGATTAGATGGGTGCAGAAATAGGCTTTAATACTACGTAGGTGAATATTAGCACTTGAGTGCCAGAATGTGGAGATGGGTGTTTGTACGTCGCCAGGTCTCTGCAAACTCTGATTAGATTTGTGTAGATAAAGACTCTGAGTGGATCTGAGTATTGAATTTGGATTTTGTGTGCACCTGGCCTGGACTTTTGTCTGTGACTTTTCCACTGTCTTTAAAATTTCACCTTCAGACAGAAAAGGCAGAGAGGCACTGGTTTGAAAAAGAGGTGGACATTCGACCTTTTAAAGTGCTTGGGTTTCTTGGGTTAAGGAGTGGTCTTGCCCTTCACATTATTCAGTTGGCTGAGTAGGTAATTAAGGAGTGCCCTCGTAACCTGAAAGATTGCTGTGGCTTCAGAAAGGACCCATCTGTTTTGGTTTTAATTTTATCAATGTGCATCTTACTAGGTGACTCAGAGTCTAATTAAGGTTATATTCATTAACGTTAATTTCCATAACCCAAGTTTTTATTTACAAATGTGCATGTGCACACACACTTGCAGCCCTTAAGTATGCAGAAGAGTAGTTATTTTTAAATCGTCTTTATTAAAATTATGGTAAAATATCGGTATATAACATAAGGTGTACCACTTTGACCACTTGGGGGTGTACAATTCAGCAACGTTAAGTACATTCACATTGTTATGCAACCATTACCACTGTCCATCTCCAAAATGTTTGCCATCTTCCCAAACTGAAACTGTATCATTAGACCATTTTGTTTTAATGTACAAATTATTGCTAATAAGATCTAGTGGATTCTTCTGGCCTCTCTTACCCCCATTCTGAGTCTGTACTTTCCATGTGTATTGGCTCACTCCCTGTGGTAAAATGGGTCACATGATGCTTTACGGACAGGAACCGAGCTGTGCCTCAGAAAGGAACTGGGAGCTAAGAACTGCAGAAGGAACAGTCAGGGACTCAGTGAGTACTGTTTCTCTGAACATCAGCATCATTTTTGTTTCTGTCTGTGGCCTGGCTCTCTTTAAGCCTCCTCAGTTTCCAAGTTACAGCTCTAGCCACAGGCAGAAGTGCACTGACTGTCTCTGAATTGCAATTCCGAATTCTAGGGCGGGTGTCGGACCAGCCCAGTTTGAGTCAGTAGCTCACTTCAGTCCTGTCAGCTATGTCTAGGCTTTTTGCAAGGTCAGTGCAAACATAGCCGCTAGGGGCCAGCATTCTGGATGGGAGTGGGCAACAGGTTTCAAAGATGGGGCTGGAGGCCTCAAAATATATACCTTAGACGTCATCAAGTTCTGCCTACTCAGCCTACACAGGAGTAAATCCTAATCAGAAACAGCTTATGACCTGCCATGGATGAGACGCTGCTTGACAGCAGAGGGATGACTGAAGTCCTGACCTTCTGACTTCTAATACCACGTGCTTCCTGAGTGAGCAAACTGCCCACTAAAGGCTGAGGAGAAGCAGGAGGTTCATGTGATTAGATGTGAATGCAGAAAACTTCCAAGAGGTATCCTCGTGTGAATGGTAGGCACTCCAGTTTAACAAGTCTCATCCCTTGGGATCTAGAAATCTGCACTTTTCCAAAATATTCAGGTATAATAATAAATACAGTAACTATCTGTCTTGTCCATTTGAACCACTTATTTTATTACCAGTTCAACTAGAAAAATGATACAGATGAACCAGTTTGCAGGGCAGAAAGAGAGACACAGATGTAGAGAACAAACGTATGGACACCAAGCGGGGAAAGCGGCGGGGGCGCGTGGTGGTGAGGGTGGTGGTGTGATGAATTGGGCGATTGGGATTGACATGTATACACTGATGTGTATAAAATGGATGACTAATAAGAACCTGCTGTATAAAAAAATTTAAAAAATACCAGTCCAAAAATTTCAGGAATTGTTATTTTAAAACAAATGCAAAGGTTTTTTATAAGAAAAAAGTTGAGATTTCTACCCAAATGATGAAGAAAAGTAGAAATTATTTTATTTAAGGTGTATTATTCAAGTGTTCCTAAGAGCATTTGAAGTATCTATTTCATTACATGGCATGAAATATTATGTTTAATATCTATAATCTGTAATGCAATTACTTTCTCATCCTAAATAAATGTCATCCTATTAAAAATTTGACATACAGGAAGAATAAAACACTGATATTACAATTGAAGAAAAGTTATGTAAGTGAATAATGCATAATTTTTTATCTCATAAGATAGTTTGATAATTAATGAGGGAGAATGGCTCTCACATCTCCAGCAGATAAGTCAGAAGGAATATCTGTAAAAATGACAGAATATTTGCTAGTCGTCAGGATTCTCATAGGTGCATTATGATTTAGTTATCCTGAGCTAATGGGAGACTATTATCATTAAAGGCCTTGAAATTAGTCTTCACAAAAGGTAGATTAGAGGATTCCCAGTTTCTGGCTTCTATTTTGCTAGAGTAAAACAACATTAACTTACTTTACATAAGGATTTCTTAAAGGTAGACTCTGTGGAAAGACATAGATCAAGATGATAATCTAGGAATTTACTTCATCAGCACCTGATATTTATAGTCAGTCTTAGGCTAGGAAGCCAAAAAATACCTGGGTAGACATATCCTTGCTCCAAAATCTCCATTTCTCTAGCCTTTGATTGATCTATAAAACAGTGATGTGTAGATGAAGTATTTGCTTGCTCTAAAGGTGTTATAATATTTTCCCTGAGAGCCTGTATGCAATAGTGGCCAGCAGGCACTGAACTCTAGGTACTAGCAAACGTGGTTCTCATCATTGGGATCTTGGGCGAGTTGCTTTACCTCCTTGGAGCTTTTCCTGCCTTGCATATGTTACCAGATGCTTGTTGGGAATCAGATGTTTAGGAAACATTTTTGCACATTATCAAATACAGTCGAATAGTAATTTATATATTTGGACACCAGACACTTTGTATGTAAGTGGGAAAGGGAGGGCTGATTTGGGCCAAAAGTCCTTAAAGAAAATTAGTCCAAACAATGTTTTTCATTATATATTTTTCAAACTTCTGCTTAACTGCTCATCACTAAATACATTTCAACTATCTAGGCTTGGTCAATAGGGTGCAATCTGTCATGTTCCAGAGAATAAAAGCAGCTCTGGAGTCTGGACAAGGCCTTGCTCCCTTTGTGCACCATCTCAGCAGCATCTGTGCTCCTTCTGCCCCCAGATGCCAGCCCTGGTGTCCTGCAGGTGCAGGTGGACCCATCTGCTCAGTAACACAGAGTTTGATTGGCACAGATCAGCAGCGGGTGGACTTCCTGGCTTTTCTAAATACTTAACAGTCAGTGCCTCCTTGACATCTGTGTTCAGGGGTAGAGGTCTGTTTGTCAGAAATAAAATAAGGAAACATAGAACTCGGACATATGGAATCAACTCTAACCGTAAATTGTAACAAAGTTTCTTTTAAAATTTAGTTTCTAAGAAAGCTCCAGCCTAAGGCGTGCCTTACACAGGAAGGCGTAGCTTAGGGGAGCAGGGCGAGGCCCTAGTGTTGCTTGTCTTCTGTGTGCCAGGAACAGGGGTTTTATACACATAGCTTGTGTGTCATAATAATAATAAATAATAACATAGTTCATACATTATAAGTTCATTATGGCTTTGTTATCTATTGTTCTATGTAACTTCCTCTCCCCAGCTTCTAAATTTGTGACTTTATTTACTTAGTTAAAAATGAAAATCAACTGTGTCTGTTATACAGTATCAGAGACTTGGGATAACAGTGTGTGGGTGGAAGTATTTTTACACAGGTGCCTGTTTCATATCTTTTTTATTTGTGTGGGAGAGCTTTTGTTGGAGAAAATAATTAGAAACTATGACCACCGATTGGTGCACCAGGTAGCAAATCCATTTTAAAACAGATTTAATATAAGATCTAGTTACCACATTGCTCAGAAGTATGCAGTTTTGGAAACAGTGCAGGTTATATTTGTACCTTCTGAAATAGAAATATTTCTAGTGAAAATATAATGTGGCTGGCAAATGAAGGGGCTTGTGTCCTCTTGCACAGTATGAGTGTTTAATTATATTTTATATTTTCCCAGGTACAATTCCAGATTTTGTTTCATATATATTTGGTATTTGTGCATGTAGTTCTTCTGTGTGTGGTAAATGACTGAGATGAGAAATGTGTTCTTAAATATGTAAGAACATATTTTTAGATTCAGAAAAGTTTAAGAATGAAACAAATATTGCTCCTAATCCTACCACATAGCCTCACTGATAATTTTGTTTTTAAATGGTAAGAGATGTACATGATAATAAATTTCTGACTTATCAGTTTTGCTAAAAGTAGAATTTAAATGTTCTCACTGAAAGGAAAAGTTAGTATGTGAGGGGATGGATGTGTTAATTAACTTGCTGGGGAGAAATGCTTTCACAATGTATACTTTTAAATATCTTATAATTTAATTTGTCAATTATACCTCAATAAAGCTGGGCAAAAAAAGTTTACAGCCCCTCTTCCCAAAGTTTACCACTCTTGGTAATTTCTTATGCATTCTTCTGTTGGGGCGTGGGCCCATATTTTAACAGATAACTTTCTTTTACACACAGAAGGAGTCATATTTCTGCAGTCAGAAATAGAGCTTGGTGATCTTTTCCCATCAGTACATAAAGTTCCCCTCTGCCCATTTAAACGGTTGAATGGTACCCTGTGTATGTTCTGTGGTTGACTTAAATGGTCCACCTGCTGCTGAGCATTTAAATTGTTTCCACCATTTTGCAATACTTAGGTGGTTTTTAAAACTATTCATTTTGTTTATCAGTAATCTTTCTTCATTATGAAAAATACATATGTTGTAGAAAATGTGAAAAATTAGAAATAAATAAAACTTGTGCTTATCTCACTAACCAGAGATGAGAAGAACTGGCAATATTCTAATGTATTTGGTTCTGTCTTTTTTCTTGTGTTTATGAGCACATAGACCCATACTACATAGATAACGACATAGTTGAAGCCTTACTATTGCCCAATTCTGAACCCTTGTTTTTTCATTTTGCATTTTCTGTCTTTAGAAATTCTTGGTGAGTGTAATTTTTTAAACAACTTTGTTGAGGTATCTTTGACATAAAAAATTTGTATATATTTAAGGTGTACAACTTGATGTTTTGACAGACGTATACATTGTGAAAAGAGTACCACGTCAAGCTAAATAATTTATCTATAACCTCGGCATAGTTACCGGGGTGGGCGTGGGGTGAGAAGATTTAAATTAAGATCTATCCTCTTAGCCAATTTCAAGTATGTAATATAGTAGTAGTACACAATAGTTAACTATCGTCCCCAAACTCTACATTAAATCACCAGAACTCATTCATCTTGCATAACTGACACTTTTTACTGTTTGACTGACAGCTTCCCATGTCTCCCTCCTCCTGGTCCTGGGCAGCCACCATTCTACTCTCTGCACTTAGGCATGTGACTGTTTTAGGTTCCACATATAAGTGAGATCAGGCAGTATTTGTTTTTTTGTGTCTGGCTTGTTGCACGTAGCTTAATGTTCTCCAGGTTCATCCATGTTGTCAAAATGGGAGGATTTCCTTCTTTTCATGGCTGAATAATATTACATTGTGTATGTATATCCCATTTCTTTGTGCACATTCATCTACTGATAGGTTGTTTCCATGTCTTGGCTTTTGTAAATAATGTTGCAGTGAAAATGGGGGTGCATACATCTCTTGGAGATCCTGATTTCATTTCCTTTGGATAAATACCCAGTAGTGGGATTGTTGGCTGATATGGTAGCTCTGTTTTTAACTTTCTGAGGAACTTCCATACTATTTTCCCTAATGGTTTGATCAATTTCCATCCCACCAACAGTGCACAAGGCTTCCCCTTTCTCCACATCCTCATCAACACTTTTGTCTTTTTTTTTTTTTTGCGGTACATGGGCCTCTCCCTGTTGTGGCCTCTCCCATTGCGGAGCACAGGCTCCGGACGTGCAGGCCCAGCGGCCATGGCTCACGGGCCCAGCCGCTCCGTGGCATGTGGGATCCTCCTGGACCAGGGCACAAACCCGTGTCCCCTGCATCGGCAGGCGGACTCTCAACCACTGTGCCACCAGGGAAGCCCCACTTTTGTCTTTTTGACAATAGCCCTTCTTGTAGCTGTGAGGTTGGCATCTCACTGTGGTTTTGATTTGCATTTTCCTGATGATTAGCCATGTTGAATATCTTTTCATGTATCTTTTGGCCATTTGAATGTCTTCTTTGGAAAAATGTTTATTTAGGTTCCATTATTTTAATTGGGTTATTTGGTTTTTTGCTATTGAGTTGTATAAGTTCCTCATATATTTTGGATATTAACCCCTTATCCAGTATATGGTTTGCAAATATTTTTGCTGATTGTAATTTTTAGTAGTTGTGTAATATTACACTACTAATTCGACTAATTTATAATGTGAAATTTAATTTCTATTTCTTATTTTTAGCTGGACCTCCGTATACTTTGTATTTTGGTATTAAATTCTATGCCGAAGATCCATGTAAGCTTAAAGAAGAAATAACCAGGTATAGTACTGACTTTGCTTTTGATCAGTACATGTATGACATATACAAGAGGCTTTATTTAAAACAAATTGGGGTCAAATATTTGGATGGGTGTCTGTAGGTAATAGGACTACTGTGAGAGTTAAATTTAAACTAGCATTGCGTGAGGCAGTTCAGTGTCTGACAATAGATGTGTTTGAACAATGGAATGGACCTGGGTGACATGATAATAGATTCTGCATCTGCTGTGATGGGATATTTCTGTATTGTTATTGTGAAGGATGCATTCAGTCTTTGTAGTCCTGTAAAAGTAGCCATCTGAACTGCATAAATGGAGGATATATTTTTTTTAAATTTATTTTATAGAAGTACAGTTGATTTACAATGTTTTGTTAGTTTCTGCTCTATAGCAAAGTGATTCAGTTATACATATACATATATATTCTTCTTCATATTCTTTTCCCATGGTTTGTTACAGGATATTGAATATAGTTCCCTGTGCTATACAGTAGGACCTTGTTGTTTATCCATTCTATATATAATAGTTTGCATCTGCTAATTCCAAACTCCCAATCCCTCCCTCCCCCACCCCACCTCCCCCTTGGCAACCACAAGTCTGTTCTCTATGTCTGTGAGTCTGTTTCTGTTTCATGGATAAATTCATTCATGTAGAGACAGTATTTTGATGCTGAGTTTGCATACGTAATTATAAACTTGAAGAGCCACTCACTTCTCTTTAATTGTTGTAGCTTAAATATCAGCTGTTCAGGGATTTCATTCATCTCTATGGAAAATGAAAAGATAATTGCTTTTAGTATTAAGGGAGAGGAAAAACCCAGTGTTTTTTAATGCATTACTTTACCTTTGTCATCAAATATCTTATTTCAGTTAAGACAGAATTTCTGATTCGTATTGATTATATTGTTAAAGCAGCCCACACCAACATTTGAAAATGGCTTATAAAGAGCAGACAGTAGCATTATGTTTTCACTTACTCCACTAGTGACCTGCCTGCATGTGATAGCAAAAACAGAAGCGTTTTCCCTAACTTAACTCTAAATGGTCAGTTTTCCTAGTGAGCCCGTCATTGTCTTGAGTAAAGCCTAATGCATTGCTCAGAACATTGGAAATCATCTCCTTGATAACTAAGACAGTCTATGGTCTTGTTTCTATTCTATCCTTTCATCTTTTTCCTTAGACTTTCTTTTGTCTTGATTCTGCACTGCACACAGAAGAATGAGAAGAGGGTCAGCTAATCAGACCTTTTCTCTTCCGCTCTGAAGTGCTGTAATTAGGCCTCATTTGTAGAACTGTGCTGACATCTGCTTTGCGTCTCCTATCACCACATTGTTAATGAGCACTTGCAAAGGCAGGGCTAGAATTTCATGAAGAGTCTTTGCATTCAAGAGGGATTTCTGAGTTGAGGGCTTATGGGGAAACTGAGTCCAAGTGGTATAAATGCACATTTATATCTGTAACTCATTAGGGAATTACAGGGCACAACATTTTATGAAAATACAAGGAAAGTTCTTCATTTTGATGTTATCAGTAACCTCTCTGTGCTCAATTTCCTCACCTGTAATATTGGAGATGTACCTGTATCGTAAGGTTTTTGTAAGCATTAAATGGAATAATGTTTGTAAAGCTCTTATAAGTTCGTTGTTTCGGCTCATAGTTAAGTGCTTTCGGCTCGTAGTTAAGTGCTTGATAAATGCTAGCACTTATTATTTCGTTCTCTCTTGCTCTGGTGGTTCAGTGAGTTACGTCTTTTTGTGTGTGTGTGTGGTATGTGGGCCTCTCACTGCTGCGGCCTCTCCCGTTGTGGAGCACAGGCTCTGGACGTGCAGGCTCAGCGGCCATGGCCCACGGGCCCAGCCGCTCTGCGGCATGTGGGATCTTCCCGGACCAGGGCACAAACCTGCGTCCCCAGCATCGGCAGGCGGACTCTCAACCACTGCACCACCAGGGAAGCCTTTTTTTTTTTTTTTTTTTTTTGCTGCGTTGGTTCTTCGTTGCTGCGCACGGGCTTTCTCTAGTTGTGGCGAGCGGGGGCTATTCTTCATTGCAGTGCACGGGCTTCTCATTGTGGTGGCTTCTCTTGTTGTGGAACATGGGCTCTAGGTACGTGGGCTTCGGTAGTTGCAGCACTCGGGCTCAGTAGTTGCGACACACGGTCCCTAGAGTGCAGGCTCAGTAGTTGTGGTGCATGGGCTTTGCTGCTCTGCGGCATGTGGGATCTTCCCGGACCAGAGATCGAACCCGTGTCCCCTGCACTGGCAGGCCGATTCTTAACCACTGCGCCACCAGGGAAGTCCCCCAGTGAGTTACATCTTAAATGAGAGTTAAATTCCAAAAGATACTTGATTTAGTATTAAGAAGGGGGGAAAAGAGCAGTGTTTTATAATGCATTACTTCACATCTGTTTACCAAATACTGATGATGAAGAGAAATTTCCCTTTAGAATCTACTAACAGCTCATTAGCAGAACATATGGATTTGTGTGTAATCTACAACTGCACAATATATTGAATACAGCCTTTTTTTCCTCAAGTTTTAGACCATTTCATGTAAAGAACCAGATGATATTGTTGGCTTAGTTAGTGGCCATGATCTATAATAATTTGTTTTTATTGTACAAAACATAGAGTCGAATCTAAGTAAGTTAAATGAGCATTTAATGTGATATTATTGTATACTGACTCTTAGTATATCCTAGAGATAAAATCATTGATTTGCATGAATATGCTAACTTAAATGGTTAGGCATAATGGACCTTAAAAAGGGAAGGGAGTCGATTACATGAGATAATTTTGGCAAAAGCAAAAACTGAAACCAGAAGACAGAATACCCCAAAATAAGCTACTAAAGGAAAGGAAAAGCATACTTAGGCCAGCATTTTCAAGTCGAACATTTATCTTGCTTCCGTTCATTGGAAAATTGTTCCAACCTACTCTGTACTGGCTCTTAGGTTGTTTGTAATTTTTTTCCTTCACTTTCTCTCTTCTATTTCTTTTTTATGAAATTTAATTTAAAAAATTGAAGTATAGTTGATTTACAGTGTTTCAGGTGTACAGCAAAGTGATTCATTATACATACACATATATATTCTTTTTCGGATTCTTTTCTGACATAGGTTATTACAAGATACTGAATATAGTTCCCTGTGTTATACAGTAGGTTCTTATTCCATCTATTTTATACATAGTTTGTAATTTTTGATATGAAAAATAAAGCTACAGTAAACATGCTTTTTTTCCCTGAATTTTATTATTTAATTTATTTTTTCTTTATTGGAGTATAATTGCTTTACAATGTTATGTTGGTTTCTGCTGTACAACAAAGTGAATCAGCTATAAGTATACATATATCCCCATATCCCCTCCCTCTTGAGCCTCCCTATCCCACCCCTCTAGGTCATCACAAATAAACATGCTTTTTTAAAAAAAAAATAATTATTTTTATTGTGGTGATTCCATCTAAGAACAGTTAAAGGACAAAATATAGTACAGAGTCAAACACAGCTCCCTTTTTTTTTTTGGCCGCGTGCATGTGGCATTTTAGTTCCCCAGCCAGGGATCAAACCTGCACCCCCTGCATTGGAAGCACAGAGTCTTAACCACCGGGTCACCACCAGGGAAGCCCCTAAACATGCTTTTACTTATTCTTCCATGTATAGTTTTTTTTTGAAAGTCACACAATTTCATACATACGGTTACAGACCTCTTTCACCATCTAACCCATTTGTTTTACTCCCACCCTTGTGGATGACTACCCAGCTTGTTTCCTTTTTAAAATTATATGTGATGCTGCATTGAATCTTCTCATGTAGATAAATTGTCATGCTCGATGACGTATTCCAGAAGGACATTGTATCTAGGGGGAAAATTTTTTAGATGAATGGGATACATTAAAAAATAAGGCTTCAGACTATGAAAAATATAAGTTAATAGAATTGCTTCAACTGGGAGTACCTGCTATGTGCTCTACAATGTTTTCTGAATAGATGAAGTTGGGGGACTCTGAGGTCATATATCCTACCCTCCATTTTTATAAAAAGTTCCTGAGATGTTAGCCAGCTTCTTTCTTCTTAAACATTTTAAAGAGAGAAAACCTTACTGCTTCACAAAGCAGTTGGAAGTTCAATAAGAAATAAAAGATCTCTGGAACTTCTCTCATCAGCACTAGGTTTTCTTTCTAGGTTTATGCGAAATAAATCTAATCTCTTTTCTCTTTATCAGTTTTTAAAATAATTTGTGTCCTCATGACATCTGTTAAACTTATTTTCAATTCTGATTCAAAACATTATGACAGCCTTCCATGTATTATGTGTCATTCATAGCTATCTTCTGCAGATTCGATAAGCATAGTGCACATATTCGTTAAGAAGGCAGCCTTTGGAGGCAGACAGGCTGGGGTTTGCAGCCTTGCTCTGCCACTCACTGGTTGTGTTATCTTGAGAAGATTACATAACCTTTTAAAGTCTCAGTTTTCTCATCTGTAAAATGGCATTATAGTATTTCTTCAGAAAGATGATGGGGGACTTCCCAGGTGGTGCATTGGTTAAGAATCCACCAGCCAATGCAGGGGACATGGGTTTGAGCCCTGGTCTGGGAAGATCCCACATGCCTCGGAGCAGCTAAGCCCATGCGCCACAACTACTGAGCCTGTGCTCTAGAGCCCGTGAGGCACAACTACTGAAGTCCGTGCGCCTAGAGCCCATGCTCCGCAACAAGAGAAAGCACCTCAATGAGAAGCCCGCGCACCACAACAAAGAGTAGCCCCTGCTCGCCGCAACTAGGGAAAGCCTGCACGCAGCAACGAAGACCCAACACAGCCAAAAATAAATAAATAAAAGATGATGGAGGAATATATAAGATAATACATGCCAAGTACTTACCATAATGCAAAAATGAAGTGTTCAGTAGATGGTAGGGGTAGTTAAAATAGAAATAATGATTATCTTATATTTTAAAATTACTGACTAAAAAATTAGGGAGGAAAAGACCAACTTGGAGCCCTGAGGATAGGTCTTCCAGGTTAAAGTCAATCCATTAATCAGAGTATCCTACTACTGCCCTCTAGCCTGCATTTCTTGAATTTGTACATAAAGACAGAATTCACTCACTCACTCACCCTCCTTTCAATACTGTGTGCAGCATTGTTGTCCAGTGCACTGAGGACAAGGAGATTCTATAGTGACCAAAAGAGAGCTATGGTTTCAGTCCTCCAGAGAGAGAAGACGGAGAGTGAGTGGGTCTGAGTGAGTGAGTCTGCCTGTTGCTTTGCTGACAACCCTATGTGTGATGACACTGAAATTTTAACTCTTTCTAAAAAGAGAATAATGTTAGTTCCAAATGACTTGTTCATGATGAATCCATTTTAGCTTCTGAAAACAGGTGTTTGTTTTTTAATATTTTATTGTACTTTGTTGGGGATTGACATTAAGCTCGTCAATTATTTATTATTATTATACTGGGTAATCCATATCCTTCTCTTTGTTAAGGGTAGTGTGTTTTAGCTTCTTTATGAGCTGAGTGACCTTCAGTCACACATTCTCTTCCGGTGTCCCTGTCTCCTTCTCTAAGTGAAGTTAATGGGTCTCAACACATCTGAGTTGAGCTGTGGGTCACATTTCAGTCTGGATTCAAAAGACATTGTGACCTTTAAAGGACTATATAAATACAAGGTGATACTGCTACTCTTTGCTCCTGTATGTTTATCATCAGTTTTAAACTGCAAAAATGTTATTCCCAATCTTTGTCATTTTCTCTTGAGAGTCAGTGGGTGCTTTCTCTCCTGCTTTTCTTTTTCTTAAGTCATACATGCTATTTCCCCCACAGTGTTCAGTACTATGTTATTATTTAAACATTTCCTTCTGTCCTGCACATTAAGTTTCATCCAAAATGATTAGGCTCCTGTCACAGGCTGCATCCCTCTCTGTTGGATGCAGGAAACCGTCCTGCCTTTCCTGTAGGCAGGTGCTCTCCTCCCAGATGTCTCAGTGTCACATTTTTCTGGCACCAGAAATCAAACTTCTACTTGTCCTCATATCTTTCAGTTTCCTCACCAGGGTCTCAAGTCATTGGAAGATACACTTCAGCCTTCGTTGCTGTGAGCCTTCCTGGCTGTCTTGGGCCCCAGAAGTCTCAGGAGAACCTCCTGTTTGGGCTCTGGAAAGAACAGCATCTCTTCTTTAAGCAAATCTCCTTTGCTTGTTCTTCTCATCTCTGACACTTGCTAAATTGCCTATGGTCCTTATCAGCTTGTACATCCTGGGTGTCAATTCAGCTCTGTTCTATGAACATCACACAAACACAAAATGGCGAGGCCAGTATTTCAGGCCCTTCTCTTGTGTTGTACTGGTTGTACTGTTGTGATGAGTGAGGATGGGGTGCAAGATGGAGGGCTTCTCCCCCAGGGCTGATAATCTAGCTTGGGCCACAGTGCATGCACACCAGTATGGTAATTTACATACAGAGATAGCCAGTAATGCGGCCTCTGCTTTGTACCAGAGTGTGTTCTGGAAAGCTTCCTTATTAAGAGGATCATGTTAAATCAGCATTTTTTTTCCCCCAATGTGGGTACAATGTAACTAGGGTTACAATATAATTTATTGTTCAAATCCTAACACTTGGGAGAATGATGAAGAGAGTTATTAATAATGGGGAATGTGTAACAGACTTAAGCTAGAACTGTTCTAGGCAAACTGGGATTTATCGGGTTAAAACCAGAGATAAACAAGGACTCACACATGCAGTCGTAGCCTTAATCAGAATGATGTAGAAGGAAAGACTCAGGAACTCTAAATCTGTAATTTAAATAAAAAATTGTAGTCTAGGTCCCATAAATGGACAAAATAAGTTATATATAGTTAAAAACAAGCGCTGAGATAAGATAAAATGTTCAGCATGTAAAAGTATGATTTTACTGTATCATAGATTGTCTTATACAAAACTAATATGATGCTGTGATAAAAATTAATAAAATTATTAGTTAAAAATAGTTTACTTGCCTCCTTTGATTTTAGTGGATTATTTTTTTTAATGGAATGACTTAAAGATCTCTAGTATATTTAAAAGGCAGGCTACCCAGGGAGGTTTGAACAGATGTCCTTTTTTTCTTCATGAATTTCTCAGAGACAACAAAGAATGTTCATTTTTTCCCATTTTCATCTATCTGTCTATCTGTTCATATATCTATCATCAAGTCAACAGCTATTTACTGAGCAGTTACTGTGTGCTAAACCCTAGGTACTGGAAATACAGTCACCAGTGGGGTCTGGTTCCTTTTTCTTTGTACCGGCTTGTCTTTCTCTGTTTCAGCTCTGTCTTTGTAAAAGCAAGGGGAAATCATCTCCTTGGTTCTCTTTCCCTTTCTGAAGCAAAGTCTTATGGGATTAGGTCCCTCAGTTTCTTTATTTGGCAAAAGATCTTACTATTCAGTCAAATGTTATAAAAGTCTTAATGGAGCAAGACAAATGTGCCTCTGTGACCCATTTACTCAAAAAAATACACTTTAGGAAAAGAGATTCCAAGTTAACAATAGAGGAAGGGAGTGAAGCTAAACACAAGTTTCCAGCAAGCAGTAGTAATTCTGGGGAAATGTCTATATTTTTGCATTTCAGTTCTGCTAATGTCACTTTACTCTGCTTTTCTCCTCTTCAAGAGGAACCCAGATGATTATAACAAACTGGATTTGATATCTAAGATGATCATTCAGGGAATGGAAAGTAGTTAGTAGGGCTGGGAAAGTGAACGCAACTTAAGGAGTGGGGTTAGCCATTGGTAATGGCAAGAGATTTGACTCAAGAAATAAGCAAGTATTGTAAGCTATCTTAGGGATCTTGAACTTTGTCCTGAAGGCAAAAGGAAGTGTCTTAAGTTTTGTTTGTTTGTTTTTAAATCAAGGCAGTGACATTATCCTAGTTACCTCTTGGAAGGGTCTTTTGCAAGGGAGATAAGTATGACTAGTGGCAAGGGTAGTGAAGGTTTTAGAAACCCAGTGGTTAGTGACCTGGACTAGGAGATGGAAGACAGTGTATAGACTCCAAAAAACAGGTTTAGTGATTGAGCGTGGGTGCCAGGGGTTACACATTGTCCTGGGTTTCCCTTGCTTATGTGTCTGGAGAACCGTGGTGACATTTACTAACTGAGTAGTGGGGAAACACAAGGTGTTAGGCAGATTTTCACTTAAGCCTGTGGGCACGAAGTTCATTATCAGTCTTCTAGAAATAATCAGAGTAGCATCTAAAATTCACTAAGAACTTTGGTTGTGAGCCTTGGGTGAAGAAAAACTTACCACAGCTGATTTTTAGAATTAATTTCCTATGCTTTTTTTCCTGCCATTCCCAATGACAGCGAGCGTCACCTTGCAAAGAAAGAGAAATCACAAAAGACAGCCTGGGTGTGTGTGTGTGTGTGTGTGTGTGTGTGTGTGTGTGTGTGTGTGTGTGTGTGTGTGTGTGTGTATGAGAGAGAGAGAGAGAGGGAGAATAAGTGATGGCGGCTGAGGACGGCATGGATGGTTCCTTGTATTGGTTCATAAACCTCTTTCACTCACTGGCAGAAAGGCTGAATGGGAGGGGGAAAGCTAGCTAAGGTTGCATAACATCCTGATTAAGAGAGTGCTAGGGTCACATTGCCTGGGTTCCAGTTCTAGCTATGCTACTTAACTAGTTGCGAGATCGTGGACAAATTTTTTCATCTCTTTGTGTCTGTTAGCTTCTTCATCTGCAAAAGAGATAATAATAGTGCTAACCTCATTTTAAAGTCTTAAATAAATTATTGTCTGTTAAATACTTGGAATGAGTTACTATATTTACAATGTTTAGAACAGTGGGTAGCAGTATTATTTATTTATTTATTCATTCATTCATTCATTTATTTATTTATGGTGGCTGTGTTGGGTCTCCGTTGCTGTGCGTGGGCTTTCTCTAGTAGTGGTGAGTGGAGGCTACTCTTTGTTGCGGTGTGCGGGCTTCTCATTGCGGTGGCTTCTCCTGTTGCGGAGCACGGGCTCTAGGTGCACGGGCTTCAGTAGTTGTAGCACGCAGGCTTCAGTAGTTGTGGCACGCACGCTCAGTATTTGTGGCTCATGGGCTCAGTAGTTGTGGCACACAGGCTTATTTGCTCCACGGCATGTGGGATCCTCCTGGACCAGGGCTTGAACCCATGTCCCCTGCATTGACAGGCAGATTCTTAACCACTGTGCCACCAGGGAAGCCCAGTAGCACTATTATTATACAAGGTTTTCTTTTAGCAGGTGGAATGAGCAAAGCCGCAGATAATGGGCAGCATCTTAATAAGTGGGAGGATTGATGGAATTACATTATAATGACCTTTCTGTCCTGTATCCATGATTTTAGACCCTGATAACACATAGCATATTGGCTGGGTTCTTGTAATTTTTTCATTCCAGTGAGAACATGTTGTAGTGTTAGTGGCAGTGGCAGTGATGAGAATGGTGAGACTAGCTTGTATGAAACCTCCACGTCAACCTGATGAGGTGTAGATACTTCATGGTCTCACTTTTACCTTTGAAGAGCCTGGCTGTTATGTGAAGCAGCTGTCCAAGGCCAAGAGCTCGTGAGTCCTGGAGCTGGGATGCAATCCAGTTGGTTTAACTTGAGAGCCTGCACTCTTTAGCCACTACCCTGATTGCCTCTGCAGTGTGTGTAAATAGTCCCTGTTCACGCAACAGCCCCCTCACAAAAGAGAAGAAAGTGGCTTTATTTTCGTGAAAGGTGATGGGTTTCAGGGTCTGAAACTACAGGTCAGGGTAGTGGAAGATATCATTAATCTCTCTTTTCCATTTCTCTTTTAGATATCAGTTTTTCTTGCAGGTGAAGCAAGATGTCCTTCAGGGCCGGCTGCCCTGCCCTGTCAACACCGCTGCTCAGCTGGGAGCGTATGCCATCCAGTGTAGGTTCCACTTAAGCAAATTTGCTTCAGAGCTCTTGAGAAGAATGTTTGAATTTTTCTTTTTAAGCAAGTTTATAAAGTTCTTCTTATCAAATGACATTTTGCTAAAAAGAAATTGAATTTAGTCAGATTTCAGGTTTTAATCACTGTGCCTTCAGGAGGGGTAAAAGTGAAGCTAGTTACATATCCCTTGTAGTAGGTTGCATGGAGTTTTAGTCACAGGAATAGCACTGATTCTTGATTCCGTGGAAGGTCTGAAAATTTGTTCTATTCTACATTCCTCCTGAGTTGATTGATCCCTCTGAGCCGCTCTGCCTCAGAGATCCCACTGCTTCCAAGTGGCTGTTGTGATGACTCCACATGGGCAGGTCCATCGCCAGTTTAGAGCGTGGCCCACAGTCCGCACCCGTTGTCCGTCAGCTCTTGCCATCCATGTGGCGGCCATGGGGGCAGCTCCAGGTTGTACTGTCGTTTTGGAGGCTGAAGCTGAGGCTGTTTCCACTTAATATTTACTGAGCCCCTTCTAAGAATCAAGCAGGGTATGGGGGTGATGAGACAGCATGTTCCTTGCCTGTGTGATTCTTGCAGACCAGAAATAGCTTAGAAAAAATATTCTAGGAAAAATGTTGTGTAAATGAACTGGGGAACTGGTTGGGTTTGGAAGGTGGATTAATGTAGGGAGAATTTTTATAAGCATAACAGTGAACTCTCTGGCTTCATTTAGTTTCTTTGTGTAAACTGTAATGGGGTTATGTGCAGCATTGTATTATATTTCCATGACCATTATGTGGGGCAAATACGTTTTGAACCACATGATTTATCTCTTGGTGTCATTGTCTGAGAGAGGTTATGGTTGTTTTTCACCTCAAGCATTTCCATTATATGTACTTTAAATTCTGTGTACAACATTTTACTTCATATAAACTGGTAAGAATAACTTAAATGAAAATGATAATCATAGTCTTGCAGAAAGCAAAAATTTTATCTTTTTAATATAAGATTTTGTTTATACTATCCATATAGTCTCATCAGAGTTGTTTTAAACTAAAATTAGTTATTATCTTATATACATTTATTAATAAAGCATTTGAAGAAAATGTTTAAGCATGAGAAGAATACTTTTATTCCTGTATTTTTAGGAATATTTTCCTAAAATGGAAAAAAATTACAGTTTCTTTCTTTTTTAGCGGAACTTGGAGATTATGATCCGTATAAGCATACTGCGGGGTATGTGTCAGAGTACCGGTTTGTTCCTGACCAGAAGGAAGAACTTGAAGAAGCTATAGAAAGGATTCATAAAACTCTAATGTAAGAATCACATTTTATTAACAATAATCAACATGTTGTACATTAGGGCCCCAGAACTTCATCTTGAAACTATAAGTTTATATTCTTTGACCAACATCTCTCCATTTCCCGCACCGCACCGCCCCGCCCCATTCCCTACCCCCCCAGGCCCTGGTAACCGCCGTTCTAGTCTCTGTTTTTATGAGGTTGGCTTTTTTAGATTCCACATACAGGTGGTATTATACAAGAATTTGTCTTTATCTGTCTTACTTCACTAAGCATTATGCCCTCAAGGTCTATCCATAACACTTGAAAGTTGCTAAGAGAGTAGATCTCAAATGTTATCACAACAAAAAACAAATGGTCATTATGTAACGAGATGGAGGTGTTGGCTGTGCTATAGTGGTGATCATTTTGCAGTATATAAATGTATCAAATCAACATGTTGTACACCTTTAACTTATATAACGTTATATGTCAATTATATCTCAATAAAGCTGGAAGAAAAAGAATCCCACTTTATGTCACATCGCCCATCAACCATCATTTTATGCTATTGACAGGCTTAAGAAAAGTTTCTTAACAAATTCTTCGTCTGTGCCTTGAACATTTTTTCTTTTCAAAGTTTTTTTTTTTTTTTTTTTTTTACTGCTTATAACACTAAAATGCACATAGGAAACCCAGACAATTTAAAAAGTATAAAGGGAAAAAAAGTGTAAAAGAGAGAGTAAATCCCAGTACCTAAAGTCAACATATTTTTAGTTAATGGCCTTTCAGACCTCTCTCTATGCATGATTTCCCATAGAGAAAATTTATTTTATATAGATTTATGTATGTATGATTTTACAATGAAATCATTCTGTACATACTGTATTTTGCAATCTTCTATTTTTTTCAGTCACCAGTACCTTGTGAAATTTATTTTTTTTAAACTATAAATATATGTTATTACCACAAAAGCCTTAATGTATTCTGGATTTGCTCTGTCTTAAGTATGTAAGTTCTTCACAGTTACAAGCAAAGCCCTATTCAGTCTCTAGCAATGAATCTGGAGATCATGATGCCAGTGTGGAGCCTCAAGGGGTATTATGTTAACACCACATGTGCTTCTGAGAAATAAACACACTCCACTAGTAGGATTTTCAATTAATGGCCTGCAGCATTGAAGTTATAATTTAATTATAGTTATTTTGGTTAAATCCTCTATACTGATTAACTTTGCTTTATTGCCTCTTATGTAACATCCCCCTTTGAATTTGCTTGGTTTCTTTCAGATGTATTACAGTTAAGGTGAAAAAAAGTGTAGAATTAATCTGGTCAACAAAAAATGTTTGCCTAAAGGATCTGTTTCAGTGAGTAGCACCAGAAGTCAGTTGCTGAATTGCAATCAGAGAAACTAGGCTTTCCACCTTGTGTTAACATGCCCCAGAATGCTCTCCAGCCTGGTTCTAGAGTCCTTCGTTTTAAGGTTTCACTGAAGTGGGTGCTAAGAGAGTACCTGTTATAACATTATGAAGGGCACCGTGCTTGGCACATCCTGAGAATACTGATTCTGCTAGGAGTTTCCAAGTACACTTATGTTTTGAAATTATCAGGGAGCTTTGATAAAGGACCTTATCTATTTTATGGCATGGCGTTGACAGCGTGACTGTTATTTCTAAAAGACTAAAGCTTGATCAAGGTTTGGTAGCTTTCTTGTGTCTAATTTGTGGTAAACATTCTTCTTTATAGATTTCAAAAGTATTATATTGCTGGGCTTTCCAGAGTACCATGGCTGAAACATGGGATTGCATCGAAGCAGGATTTCTTAATTTTTAAAAATTTGTGACTCCTTTTGTTAACCATTAAAAATCTCTCTCTCTCTCATACACACACACACACACACACACACACACACACACACACAGAGAGAGAGAGAGAGAGAGAGAGAGAGAGAGAGAGAGAGAGAGTGTTCCAGTCATCCATGGAGATTCCTGGCAGGTGCTTACCCTCTTTAGGAATGAATGCTATTTTCTGTATATTGTCACCAATGAAGATTTTGGGAAGATTTTTATACTTTGTATTAAGAAAGTGACAAGTACGTTTACAGTTTCTAAAGGACTACACATGTGCTCAGGAGATGCTGATGAGCCCCGGTTGGGTGGTGAGGGCCCATTCTCTTCTTCCCTCCAACACTGCTCTCCTTCGTTTCCCTCCCAGTGGAGAGCTGCCGGTACACAGAGACGTTTTACTGTCTGTAAAGGGTATGCTTTTTAATTTGAGTGCTTATATGCTCAGTAATCTCTTTGGGGGTTTCTGAAACTGAGACTTTTTAATATATGTGGGGCTACTGAGATCAGCTATAATGAGCAAAACTAGATTTGGTAAATGAAATTAACTTACAAGTATCACCTCAGAGTATTAAAATTTTGTCACCACAAAGGCAAGAGTCTTCTTGAAATACAAAGGCTTATGTTTGCATTAGCACAAAGCATTATTTATTTTTCCAGCGAATATAGTGAAAATGGCTTCTGTTCCCTGTGAGTGTAGTAGCTATCAGTAAAGTAAGGCTCTTTGTTTTTATTCTGGGCATAGGGGTCAGGCTCCTTCTGAAGCGGAGCTGAATTATTTGAGGACTGCTAAATCCCTGGAGATGTACGGTGTTGACCTCCATCCTGTCTATGTGAGTAACATTTAATTAACACAGAGTATTTTAAGCTGATGACATTTTCTTAAAAAGTCACTGGAACTCCCAAAGGAAAGGAGCAGTCCTGTTGTTTAGCGAGCAGATGATACTTCTTCATCTGATGTTTTTGAACACAAAGAATCTCGTGCGTGGATTAAAGCCTAATGAGTTTTGCATAAAGGTCTGTGATTATATTTCCGTGTGTAGAAAAACAATTAACTGGGCTTGAAAACACAACCTGGATAACAGCTCCAGAGGGCTTAGCTAAACATCAAAACAGTTTTAAATTGGTCTATAATTGATTATATTAGACAGAAAACAGGAGGATTTTCCAAAAAATAGATTTTATGGCTGAAAAACATTCATAAAATCACCTGCCTGCTAAAGTAGACTTTAGGCAACAGTATATGTGTAACTGTTGGTGGTTCTATGTTGGATATGCAGGTTCTGTCAATATTAGGGTTACTGCCTACTGTAGTTATTGCCACTGCATAAATAGGAGAATTTTTGCAGTTTTTCTTCAGTGGCTGATGAAAACTTACGGAATATGATCAGTGGGCACTTACACTGAATCTGTACTGAGTGTTCAGGATCCAGATCTTCAACTTTGAGCCACTTCTCTAAGGTTACCAACTGGTTATTGTACACCAGTGAGATTGGAATGTCATTGTCTTTGATTTTATGAGAGTTTAGTTACCAATTGACAAATCTGATTATTTGAGAAAATGGACCAGTTGTCTTATTCTTTACACGAAGTGAATTGCTAAAGATTATACGTAGATTGAATGTTTGTCATTTGGATTATGGAACTCAGTTGGGTTTTTTTTGGAACTCAATTTTTAAGAAACCCTGATAAGACTTACTGTAATGCAAACAGCTCATTGATGTATTCATTTTGTAATATGTGTTTTGCTCATCAGAGTTTGCTAAAACAAATCATCTCATATTATTTGTAAAGAATTAGAAGCATCCCTGGTTATACTGTTAATATGGCAATAAAAGTTACATATTTGGGAGAAGTAGTAGCTCCCTGATAAATTACAGTCTAATCTCATTAAACCATTAAATGCTCCATACTGCTGTCCTTTAAAAATACTTGTAAAACTTTGTGGAGTAATTATTATTTTTTTTCTTCTAGCCACATTAATCTTGTTAGGTTTTCAGTTTTTTAACAAATATATTTTATAGGAAATGTATAAAGAGAGAGCCTTCTGCGAAATGCCTCTGCATTTGTATGACGTTTATTCTAATTCAAAAATATTTTTTTTGTGGGAGGTGGAAATTTATGGCAAGTGAACCGAATTCGTTAGAATCTTCCATACATTCCTTTAAAATCGAATTTTTAGAACTGAAAGTGGGCAACAGCTGATATTTTTTGAAAATATATTAGTTATCTTATGTTCCTTGGGAATTTGACTTTGCAGGCTGTTATTTGACCTTAGGGTAGAAAAAAGATGGATACAAACACAATTCTCTGTGTGTTCTTGGTATCCACTCTGTGACCTTTTCATTTCAGAATCCCATTTTCTTTTTTTTTTTTTGCGGTACGGGGGCCTCTCACTGTTGTGGCCTCTCCCGTTGCGGAGCACAGGCTCCAGACGCGTAGGCTCAGCGGCCATGGCTCACGGGCCCAGCCGCTCCGCGGCACGTGGGATCCTCCCGGACCGGGGCATGAACCCGTGTCCCCTGAATCGGCAGGCGGACTCTCAACCACTGCGCCACCAGGGAAGCCCAGGATCCCACTTTCTTAATTGGGATTTGTTATTGCCCGGAAATGAAGGGTTTCCAGTCTTCACCTAGCAGAAGAAATCGTATTTTAAAATTTTGAGCAGTCTTAAAGTCACAAATGGAAATAGGAAGCAGCATGCTGGAGACCTCAGAAAATCCATGTGTATGTCTGCAGGTGGCTGCCTGAGGTTTCTGGGGAGGGCGGTGGTGAACCAGGACTCATGACTGTCCCGATCAGAGAGTAAGATCAAGACGAGTCCTTGGAAGGGGCCCTTGAGAGCAGCCAGTGGTGGTCAGTTCTTGGCTGCACAGGAGAATCACCTGGAGCATTGATGTGTTTCTGATACCTGGGCCCCTTCATTACAGATTCTCATTTAACCAGTTTTGATGGTACCCAGGCATCAGCATTTTAAGCTGCATGAGGAATTCCTGGTTAATGTGCAACCAGGGTTGAACACCACTGTAGAAGCAACACGGGGTGAATCAGTCAGTGGCTGGATTGGTAGGTAGTCCAGGTTCTCTTAATGAACTGAGGTGACCAGTTAGAAAGCACTAAGAAAAATTTTCTTAAAAACTTTGAAAAAAATGAGCAGCACATTAGCTACCATGATAGCTTAGCTAGCTTTCTAAGATGATGTCTTTCAAAAACCAGATCTAGTATTTATGCAACAGATTATGTGTGTATGGCTAGTTACAGTTTGAGAAAGAGTTTTTACATGAACAAATTTATGGTTATAAACATATGTTTGTTTTTGTAGGGAGAAAACAAATCTGAGTATTTCTTAGGATTAACTCCGGTTGGTGTTGTTGTCTACAAGAATAAAAAACAAGTGGGGAAGTATTTCTGGTAAGTTTAACTTGAGGGCAGAGTTGGTATTAAAGTTGTACGCTGTATGTATTCGGCTTATGGGACTTGTATGTCATTGAAAGAGTTGGGGAAAGGCAAACAGGTACCTTTCCAGTGGTTGACAAGTAAATGAGTGAACTTGGGTATAAGTTTTCTTCCAATGCATATCGGTGTATCTTTTCTCTGTAAATTTCAGGTATTTTGGTTCTGGACTCTCTTGTCCATGGAAGCTGTGTGTAGTAGGATTTCCTACCCATTCCAGGGTAGTCTGTGGGCCCAGGACTCCTCTGAGTTCTAACTCTAAATGGGGAAGGATCTGAGAGAGATAGGGGAGCCCATAGCACTCCACTGTGTCTGGGAAGGCAGCACCACCAGGGCCTGGGGACTCTAAGCTTGTCTGCATGTATTGGAGAAGCCCAGGAGAGTGAGAATGGAGTTTTGTTCAAGAAGGTGTCCAGAATGAAGGATGTACAGGGAACTCTCTACAATTCCAGTAGCAGTCTATAAACCAGTCTTTTTCTACTGAATACTTCCCACTATCTGTTTTGCTTTTCAGGCCTCGGATTACAAAGGTTCACTTCAAGGAGACACAGTTTGAACTCAGAGTACTGGGAAAAGATGTAAGTTTGTGTTTAGTGCTTAGCTTCCCTGAGACGGGAAGCCTTGTCTACTCATTGATAACTTAGAAGACACGGTGAAGTAAAACCGCCATGTTTTCTTCAGCTGCAGCCACATGGAAGGAGGTTAATTGACTCACGTGAACAATTTGTCAAGGAAGGGAAGGGGAAATGAGTAGGAATGAATGAGTTGGTAATGGAGAAATGTCACTTCAGTTTTAGCAAAGGAAAAAAAATAACCTTTCTAGGGCACAGGAGAGAATAGGATGTGATTATCACTATTAGTGTAATTCCATCTTTAATATGGTCTATGAAGGTAAGATTCATGTAATTAGAAGGGTGCAGCCTGCATGCGGGATAAAACGTGTCCTAATTTTGTCCCGAAGTCAATTGAACAACAACCTGTAGGGAGTCACACTTCTGTTCTTTCCCTAGTTGAGCGTGGTAGATAAACCATATGGGAAATTCTGGATGCTTTCAAGGGAGGCTGTAAGCCAAGGGTGCAGAAGTGCTGATGGTCACTCTGCAGGTTGGCAGTGACCTCCAGGACTGTTTGGGTAGCGGGTACAGTGTTTGTCAGAGCCTCAGGGTGCTCTCGTGCATTGACAGGTAGCTTTTAGGAAACTGGGCAAAAGAAGACAGGATGTGAAAGCTTCCTTTTAATCTCCCTGTGAAAATAATGCTCCCTTGAAGTGCTATTCCTATAATTCATGTTGGGATACGTGGATGAAAATACAACGTAGGAGAATTCATCCTTCTGTCTCCTTGATGCTAACTTTATGCTGAAATAAAACTTAAGTGAACAGTGTTGAATTGACTTTCTAATAAGATACTTGTAGAAAGAAGTAAACAAAATCTGCTGATGCAGCCACAAGCTGGGATACAGGAAGCAAAGTGGCTGCAACCACAGTTGGAACCTGGTATCTGGTTTAGTGCCCCACGTGTAGCAGGTGCTCAGTAAATACTTGCGGCCTGATCAGTGAACTGATGTACTGGGATGGTGGGCTGCCAAATCAGAAAACCTGATACTACTATTGGTTCTTCTTCTAGAAAAAATACAGTGATCCCTCCCAGAACTGTGTGATATGCTGCCAATTATTGATGAAACTAAAATTGAATTTTGACATGAGTTTTAACTTGTAAAGAGGGGAAATTCCTAGTTTTTAAAGGAACGAATAGTCTAAAAAGCTTGTAGTAGTTCTCAACAGTCTAGTCTGAAGAAAGTCCAGTTTTCTTCAACCTTAAAAGATGTGCTGATAAAAGACTGAATTAAAATTATCCAAAAGTATTGTAGAATAGCTCATTAGATAGTAGTGTTATACAGTTTTCTTCCTATCCTGCTGCTGGTTTCATGTGACTTGATAATGCAAGGAGTAAGGTCTGTTTAATACTTGGAAATAACATTTCAAGTTTTTAATAAGAATGTGATAATGGGAATTCCCTGGCAGTCTAGTGGTTAGGACTCCGCTCTCTCACTGCTGAGGGCCTGGGTTCAATCCCTGGTCAGGGAACTAAGATTAAGATCCCACAAGCTGCACAGCCAAAAAAAAAGAGAAAGTGATAATAAAATGATAAGGCTTTTCATGAAAACAAAATAAACAAAGGGATCACATCAATCTAAAAAGTTTTGGCACAGCAAGGGAAACTATTCACAAAACGAAAAGGTTTTCAGGAATTCTGAATAAGTCTAAAATTATTTGTAGACTAAATTTAGTTTAAGTCTAAAATTATTTAAGTCTAAAATTATTTTTAACTTAAAATTAAGTAGCCAAATTCCAACTCCTGTAGTCCAAAAGAAAATAATAATAATAATGTCATCATTGCCACTGTAAAACTTGTACATATTACATAAGATTCTCCTCCCAAAGAATTCATTATTTGTTGGGGGGTTGGTAAAAATGTATAAAGGGGGTCAAAATGTACAAACGTTCAGTGATAAAATAAGTTGTATATTTGAACATTTCTAAGAGAGTAGATCTTTAAAAGTTCTCATCACAAGAAAGAAAACTTTTCTGTAACTATATAAGGTGACAGAGCTTGACTTATTGTGGTGACCATTTTGCATTGTATACAAATATCAAATCATTATGTTGTATACCTGAAACTAATATAAGATTATATGTCAGGGGGCTTCCCTGGTGGCGCAGTGGTTGAGAATCTGCCTGCTGATGCAGGGGACGCGGGTTCAAGCCCTGGTCTGGGAGGATCCCACATGCCGCGGAGCAGCTGGGCCCGTGAGCCACAGCTGCTGAGCCTGCGCGTCTGGAGCCTGTGCTCCGCAAAAAGGCCGCGATAGTGAGAGGCCTGCGCACCGCGATGAAGAGTGGCCCCCGCTTGCCACAACTAGAGAAAGCCCTCGCACAGAAACGAAGACCCAACACAACAAAAATAAATTAATTTAAAAAAAAAAGAAAAAAGAAAAAGGTCACCTGTTCCCTCAATTAAAAAAAAAAGATTATGTGTGTTATACCTCAATAAAAATATAAAAAAGAAAAAGAATTTTCATGGAAGCATTACTATTATTCAAAGTCATTTTTTCCATTTAGACCTAAGTTATTTTTGTGAAGGAGGGCCTTTGGTGAACTCTTTGTACATTATTATTACAGTGCCTTAAAATGTCTTCTACAACCTTGGGATAAATATTTGTTAAAGTTTCAGCTAACTCGAACTTTCAGCTTCTTACATTTCTTCATTATTAAGGGAAAACGATAACAAAATTGATGTCAGCATGTGATTTTTTTAAAAAATGGCAGTCTCCACAGGGTGGCCTGGTTTCCTACACACACAGCTCAGTCCCTTTGCTGTAGCATCTCTGAGAAGGCACGGATGTTTGTTTGTGTGCAGCCTGAGGCACTGTGTGCTCCTGGCAGTGGTCTCTAGTAAGGTGCCAAAGCAGGTCACATATAACTCAGGCTTGAATCAAAGGAATTTTAAAATTTATTTTATTTTATTCTTTAAATTTTTTTAAAAATTTATTTATTTAATTAATTTATTTTTGGCTGCATGGGGTCTTCGTTGCTGTGCGCAGGCTTTCTTTAGTTGTGGCGAGCGGGGGCTACTTTTCGTTGCGGTGCGTGGGCTTCTCATTGCCATGGCTTCTCTTGTTGTGGAGCACGGGCTCTTGCCACGCGGGCTCAGTAGTTGTGGCGCACAGCCTCAGTAGTTGTGGCGCACGGGCATAGTTGCTCCATGGCATGTGGGATGTTGCTGGTTCAGGGATCGAACCCGTGTCCCCAGCATTGGCAGGCGGATTCTTAACCACTGCACCACCAGGGAAGCCCTAAAATTTATTTTATTAAATCGCACACTAATTTAACCAAGGCACTCCATTTTCTGAGAATTCTGGCTTTGCAGACTCTTTCTTCTTTCTCCACCAGGGTATCTTTGTGAGGTGGTGATTTACATAATGGTAGAATTAAGTTGATTATTATGGAGGCCTAACTGTAATCATAGATTAAATAAAAAAGGCCCCTGAAACCCATTACCGGGAACAATAATCACAGTCAGCTTGGAAAAGGATTGAAATCCTTATTCTTCTGGTTTTCCAGTCGGCTGGTCCAGTCAGAGAGACTTAACTCTTTATGTTAGGAGCTGTTAGGGCCAAGTTCAGAGATTCAGTTCCCAAAAGAACAGCAATGTCCTACAGATAAAAGATTTTCCTGGTGTCACACTATGCCACTAACACTGTCCAATTCCACTTTTTAATATTTACCATGTCCAACAAAACACATTGACATATCTTATTAGATAGTAATAATGTCTAACATCTGTTTATATATTGCTTTGTATCCACAGATAACAATCTCATCTTTTTTCTTTTCAATATCCCCAACAATATTTTCTTTTTTTCTTTCTTTTATAAATTTATTTATTTTTTTATATTTTTGGCTGTGTTGGGTCTTCGTTGCTGCGCGCGGGCTTTCTCTAGTGGTGGTGAGCGGGGGCTACTCTTTGTTGTGGTGTGCGGACTTCTCATTGTGGTGGCTTCTCTTGTTGTGGAGCACGGGCTCTAGGCACGCGGGCCACAGTAGTTGTGGCACGTGAGCTCAGCAGTTGTGGCACACGGGCTTAGTTGCTCCGCGGCATGTGGGATCTTCCCAGACCAGGCTCGAACCCGTGTCCCCTGCATTGGCAGGCGGATTCTTAACCACTGCACCACCAGGGAAGTCCCAGGAGCCCCATTTTTAACATGATGAGTCTGAGGTGTCTGTTAGACTTCTGAGTGGGGACATTTAGTAAGTGGGCTCTGTGAGTCTGGAGTTCAGGACCAATGTCTTTGCAGAATATTCAAATTTGAGAATCATTGACATATCCCTGGATTCAAAGCTATGACACTGTATGAGGTCACTAGGAGAATGAGTGTAGATGAGAAGAGAAGAGGAAGAACCAGAAAAGGAGGCTGAGAAGGAACAATAAGGGAGGTAGAAGGAATCCTAAATTGTCCTCACCTTTGCCAAGTGAAATTCATGTATTAAGTAAGGTTCAAATGATGCTGACATGTCAAATTAGATAAGGACTGAGAATCAACCTTAGGAATGTAGGAGGTCACTGATAAGACCAGTTTCGGTGGATTGAAGAGTGAGTTTTAGCAACTCCACTCTTAGCTCTTTGTACCCTAGAGAATCACAAGGGACATGGATATTCCTTGCAACACTTACGTGAAAGTAAAAAAGAAATAAAATAACAGAGATGTTCATTCATAGGAGAATGGACACCTAAATTCATGCATGTTAAGAAAAACAAAAGAGGTAATAGGAGGAATGGAATTGGAGATGGTGAGTGTGGACAGCTCTTCTGAGGAGTTTTGACACAAAGAGGAACAAATAGGGAGATACGTGGCGGGGGAAGTGGGGCAAGAGGAGGTGTGTGTTGTTTTGTTTTGTAAGTTGGAAGAAATAATAGCACATTTATATCCTGATGAGAATGATCCAATACATGGTGAAAACTTGATGTAGGAGAGAGAAATGCTGGAATGGTACTTGCTGAGTAGAGGATAGGAGATGCCAGCTGTTATATAAATGTAGGCATATACATGGTTTTAGAGAGCAGCCAGGGCAGTTCATCTCTGGTTTGCAGGAAGGAAGAAGGAGTGTGGGAATGTAGATTGGGGAAGGTGGTTGTTCTCTTATGACCATTCTGCTTTTATTTTTTTTTATTTTTTTATTTTTTTGCGTTACGCGGGCCTCTCACTGTTGTGGCCTCTCCCGTTGCGGAGCACAGGCTCCGGACGCGCAGGCTCAGCGACCATGGCTCCTGGGCCTAGCAGCTCCATGGCATGTGGGATCTTCCTGGACCAGGGCACGAACCCAGTTCCCTGCATCGGCAGACGGACTCAACCACTGCGCCACCAGGGAAGCCCTCTGCTTTTATTTTGAGGGAACTAGGTAGCACGCTCTGCAGTTGAGATTGAGGTTGGGGAGGATGTGTTGGGGTCTGAAGGAAGAGGAATTAATTACTATTAAATAGTAATTTGGGAGAGAAAATGGACATGGGACGTGTGGTTTGATGATGTACTATGATAGTTTCATGGTGTGAAGTGTCATAATTTCAAGTGAGCCCACTCATGGTATGCTTTTCTCCAGCCCCATTCAGTGGCACTGGGGCAGGCCTGGAGCAAGTGGGGAGTTGGTTTTGTTAAGAAAGCAATAAGAAAGAGAAGGGCAAGGGAACCCAGTGGGGCAGGGGAGTGATTATAGTGATTTGCCATGGAGTTGAAACTGGATAAGGAGGTGACTGAGGACACTGAAAGAGCGGTCAAGTCTGTGGGTGGAGGTCCTGGTTTAGTTGAAAGATTGTTGGGGGTAGAGTATTGGAGGGAGTTAGCTGGAGAGGGAGGTGGTGATCAGAAAGTTGGGTGCTAGGCATTGAGATTAGGGAAGAGCTTCAGTTATTGTAAAGGGAAAGTCCTAGGGCAGTGGTTCTCCTGGGGGCAATGGCCTCTCATCCCCTGCTCCCCAGCCCTGGGGATGTTTGGCAACATCTAGAGACATTGTTGGTTGTCACAGCGCTGGGTTGGGCAGGGATGGTGCTGGCTTCTAGAGGGTAGAGTTTGGCTGTGCCGCTAAACTTTCCCAGAGTGCTGGGTGTTGGTACAGGAAGGCCCTCCTCCCCCAATAAGTGTCAGTAGTGCTGAAGCTGAGAAACCCTGCTCTGGAGTTAGGAGCATGGGGGTGAAGGGTGGAGAGAGGGGGAAGACAACCTTGTTGGAGAAGAGAAGTTCAGGGAACTGAGATGTCTGGGAGTGGGAGGGATCTTTTTTTTATATATTAAAATTTCCAGTGGTTAATGCAAGAGTAGTATTGGAGAGAGTGACAGAGAGTGTAGTAGCATCAGCCTGTGAGGGAGATGACTTAAGGGCGACAGCCACCATAGAGATCACAGGTGATATATATTATCTGATGACATTCAAACCTGGGAGTTCTATGGGGAGGGAGAGAGCATGGTCTGCAAGTGGCAATGGGGAGCAAGGAGGATCCTCCCCCACTTGCAGGCCCAGTGATATGAGAAGCGTGGGGGCAGAAGGCACAGCACCACATCAGCGCTGCGGTGCACGCTGTCCTCAGGGGAGAGCCTGGGTTGACAGGCTCAAGAGGGTGAAGGCAGCACCCTCTCTGTTTAAGAGAACAGATTGGAGCTGGGGGATTTTGCTGTTGTTGGTAGGCTATGAATTCCAGAGGGCACCAAGGAAGTGTTTCAGGATGTGGGTAGCAGTGAAGGAGGGGGGATAGACAAGGGGATATGCTGAGCATTATTTGGGGGTGACTGACATAAACAGATATAGGGGACATAGTGAGATGGGGTCCAGTGGGTTCAAGGCAGATGAAAGCGAAGAGGCTGTGAAATTCGAAAGGGAGTGAGGGTTGGTTTTCCACGTCTGCTGTCCGCCCTAGTGATGAGGGTAGAAGGCCGGAGGGAAGTGAGATGGTCCCAGTGCACTAGTGCAGTCCTACCTTTCTTGGGAGAGGATTTCTCTGATCTGTGTGCGTGTGCTGGGTCTTGATGCTGACTGATGGACTGGAGGACTGCTGGAGGGGACTGGGTGGTACATCAAGCCTAGGGCCTCACCCACTGTGATCAGATTTACCTTTCAGAAAGAGTACTCTGGCTGCAGGGTGAATGTGGAGGTGAGAACAGAGACAGACAAGTTAGGAGACTGAAGACTGATCAAGGGGAGATGACGAGGGGGTAGTCACCACAAGGAAGGAGGCAAGTGGACAGATTTGAGGGGCATTTAGGAGGTAAAATTGCTTCTGATTGGTAGCAGATTGAATTTTTTTGTGCAAAACAGGGAGGAATTCAGAATCATACCTGAATTTCTTGGTTTCATTAACAGGGAAAGAATGCAGTCCCCAGAGTAGGCCTGGAAGTTGGCAGGTCCAAAGCACATTTGTTGAATAAGTGGGAAAAAAAAAATGCTGTGATTACATTTACGTGTGATGCATCATGGAACTAACCTCAGCCAAACCTACCCGTGACAGGATGTAGAACCAAAAGGTTTCTGGCAGCTCTGGCCACGAGTAATTAGATGCACTTGGCCGAACTCTCAGCCTGCATTGAGAAGAGGAAGTCACGGTGGCCAGGAGTTATCACTGTTTGTCAACAAGCCCAAGAGGTCTTGCTTACGTAAGCTAGGGGTTCCTTTCATGTTTTTAATAGAACTACAGATTTTTTTTTTTTTTCTTGCGATACACGGGCCTCTCACTGTTGTGGCCTCTCCCGTTGCGGAGCACAGGCTCCGGACTCGCAGGCTCAGTGGCCATGGCTCATGGGCCCAGCCGCTCCGCGGCATGTGGGATCTTCCCGGACCGGGGCACGAACCCGTGTCCCCTGCATCGGCAGGCGGACCCTCAACCACTGCGCCACCAGGGAAGCCCAATAAAAACAGATTTGTAAAATTTGTTTTTATTTGAAAATAATTCCAAATTTACCAAAAGTTGCAAAGATTAAAATATTACAAACAAGAAGTTCCCCTCATGTTACTCACGTTCACTTGTTAACATTTTACTCCATTTCCTTTTTTAGTTATCTCTCTCCACACACACACACACTTCCTTCTGAACAATTTAACAGTAAGTTTAACGTGTCATGTGTCTCTAAATACTTCAGTGTGTGTTTCCTAAGAATAGAGATGTTCTCTAATGTGACCATAGACCACAGTACAGTTATCAACTTAATTTATGTTGGTAGAATACGTCTTTTATTTTTTCAATTTTTGAATTTTATTGTATTTATTTTTTTATACAGCAGGTTCTTATTAGTTATCCATTTAATACATATTAGTGTATATATGTCAATCCCAGTCTCCCAATTCATCACACCACCACCCCTCCCCCACCACTTTCCCCCCTTAGTGTCTGTATGTTTGTTCTCTACATCTGTGTCTCTATTTCTGCCCTGCAGACCGGTTCATCTGTACCATTTTTCTGGGTTTCACGTGTATGCACTAATATACAATATTTGTTTTTCTCTTTCTGACTTACTTCACTCTGTATGACAGTCTCTAGATCCACCCACATCTCTACAAATGACCCAATTTCATTCCTTTTTATGGCTGAGTAATATTCCATTGTATATATGTACCACAACTTCTTTATCCATTCATCTGTCGATGGACATTTAGGTTGCTTCCGTGACCTGGCTATTGTAAATACTGCTGCAATGAACATTGGGTACATGTGTTTTTTTATTTTTTTATTTATTTTTTGCGGTACGCGGGCCTCTCACTGTTGTGGCCTCTCCCATTGCGGAGCATAAGCTCTGGACGCGCAGGCTCAGCGGCCATGGCTCATGGGCCTAGCCGCTCCATGGCATGTGGGTTCTTCCCGGACCAGGGCACGAACCCATGTCCCCTGCATCAGCAGGCGGACTCTCAACCACTGCGCCACCAGCGAAGCCTGCATGTGTCTTTTTGAATTATGGTTTTCTCTGGGTATATGCCCAGTAGTGGGATTGCTGGATGATATGGTAATTCTATTTTTAGTTTTCTAAGGAACCTCCATACTGTTCTCCATAGTGGATGTATCAATTTACATTCCCACCAACAGTGCAAGAGGGTTCCCTTTTCTCCACACCCTCTCCTGCATTTGTTGTTTGTAGATTTTCTGATGATGCCTATTCTAACTGCTGTGAGGTGATACCTCATTGTAGTTTTGATTTGCATTTCTCTAATAATTAGTGATGTTGAGCAGCTTTTCATGTACTTCTGGGCCATCTGTATGTCTTCTTTGGAGAAATGTCTATTTAGGTCTTCTGCCCATTTTTGGATTGGGTTGTTGGTTTCTTGAATATTGAGCTGCATGAGCTGCTTATATATTTTGGAGATTAATCCTTTGTCCGTTGATTTGTTTGCAAATATCTTCTCCCATTCTGAGGGTTATCTTTTCGTCTTGTTTATGGTTTCCTTTGCTGTGCAAGAGCTTTGAAGTTTCATTAGGTTCCCATTTATTTATTTTTGTTTTTATTTCCATTACTCTAGGAGGTGTATCAAAAAAGATCTTGCTGTGATTTATGTCAAAGAGTGTTCTTCCTATGTTTTCCTCTAAGAGTTTCATAGTGCCCGGTCTTACATTTAGGTCTCTAATCCATTTTGAGTTTATTTTTGTGTATGGTGTTAGGGACTGTTCTAATTTCATTCTTTTACATGTAGCCATCCAGTTTTCCCAGCACCACTTATTGAAAAGACTTTCTTTTCTCCATTGTATATCCTTGCCTCCTTTGTCATAGATTAGTTGACCATAGGTGCGTGGGTTTATCTCTGGGCTTTCTATCCTGTTCCATTCATCTCTATTTCTGTTTTTGTGCCAGTACCATATTGTCTTGATTACTGTAGATTTGTAGTATAGTCTGAAGTCAGGGAGTCTGATTCCTCCAGCTCCGTTTTTTTCCCTCAAGACTGCTTTGGCTATTCGGGGTCTTTTGTGTCTTCATAAAAATTTTAAGATTTTTTGTTCTAGTTATGTAAAAAATGCCATTGGTAATTTGATAGGGATTGCATTGAATCTGTAGATTGCTTTGGGTAGTATAGTCATTTTCACAATATTGATTCTTCCAATCTAAGAACATGGTATATCTCTCCATCTGTTGGTATCATCTTTAATTTCTTTCATCAGTGTCTTATAGTTTTCTGCATACAGGTTTTTTGTCTCCCTAGGTAGGTTTATTCCTAGGTATTTTATTCTTTTTGTTGCAGTGGTAAATGGGAGTGTTTCCTTAATTTCTCTTTCAGATTTTTCATCATTAGTGTATAGGAATGCAAGAGATTTCTGTGTATTAAATTTGTATCCTGCAACTTTACTGAATTCACTGATTAGCTCTAGAAGTTTTCTGGTGGCATCTTTAGGATTCTCTATGTATAGTATCATGTCATCTGCAGACAGTGACAGTTTTACTTCTTCTTTTCCAATTTGGATTCCTTTTATTTCTTTTTCTTCTCTGATTGCCGTGGCTAGGACTTCCAAAACTATGTTGAATAATAGTGGCAAGAGTGTATATCCTTGTCTCATTCCTAATCTTAGAGGATATGCTTTCAGTTTTTCACCATTGAGAATGATGTTTGCTGTGTGTTTGTCGTATATGGCCTTTATTATGTTGAGGTAGGTTCCCTCTATGCCCACTTTCTGGAGAGTTTTATCATAAATAGGTGTTGAGTTTTGTCCAAAGCTTTTTCTGCATCTATTGAGATGATCATACGGTTTTTATCCTTCAGTTTGCTAATATGGTGTATCACATTGATTTGCGTATATTGAAGAATCCTTGCATCCCTGAGATAAATCCCACTTGATCATGGTGTATGATCCTTTTAATGTGTTGTTGGATTCTGTTTGCTAGTATTTTGTTGAGGATTTTTGCATCTATATTCATCAGTGATATTGGTCTGTAATTTTCTTTTTTTGTAGTATCTTTGTCTGGTTTTGGTATAAGGGTGATGGTGGCCTCATAGAATGAGTTTGGGAGTGTTCCTTCCTCTGCAGTTTTTTGGAAGAATTTGAGAAGGATCGGTGTTAGCTCTTCTCTAAATGTTTGATAGAATTCACCTGTGAAACCATGTGGTCCTGGACTTTTGTTTGTTGGAAGATTTTTAATCATAGTTTCAATTTCATTACTTGTGATTTGTCTGTTCATATTTTCTACTTCTTTTCTGGTTCAGTCTTGGAAGGTTATACCTTTCTAAAAATTTGTCCATTTCTTCCAGGCTGTCCATTTTATTGGCATAGAGTTGCTTATACTAGTCTCTTAGGATGCTACGTATTTCTGCGGTGTCTGTTGTAACTTCTCCTTTTTCATTTCTAATTTTACTGATTTGAGTCCTCTCCCTCTTTTTCTTGATGAGTCTGGCTAATGGTTTATCAATTTTGTTCATCTTCTCAAAGACCCAGCTTTTAGTTTTATTGATCTTTGCTATTGTTTTCTTTGTTTCTATTTCATTTATTTCTGCTCTTTATGATTTCTTTCCTTCTGCTAACTTTGGGTTTTGTTTGTTCTTCTTTCTCTAATTCCTTTAGGTGTAAGGTTAGATTGTTTATTTGAGATTTTTCTTGTCTCTTGAGGTAGGCTTGTATAGCTATAAACTTCCCTCTTAGAACTGCTTTTGCTGCATCCCATAGGTTTTGGATCATCATGTTTTCATTGTCATTTGTCTCTAGGTATTTATTGATTTCCTCTTTGATTTCTTCAGTGATCTCTTGGTTATTTAGTAACGTATTGTTTAGCCTCCATGTGTTTGTGTTTTTTACGTTTTTTTCCCTGTAATTCATTTCTAATCTCATAGCGTTGTGGTCAGAAAAGATGCTTGGTATGATTTCAGTTTTCTTAAATTTACTGAGGCTTGATTTGTGAACCAAGATGTGATGTATCCTGGAGAATGTTTCGTGCGCCCTTGAGAAGAAAGTGTAATCTGCTGTTTTTGGATGGAATGTCCTATAAATATCAATTAAGCCTATCTGGTCTTTTGTGTCATTTAAAGCTTCTGTTTCCTTATTTATTTTATTTTGGATGATCTGTCCATTGCTGTAAGTGAGGTGTTAAATTCCCCCGGTATTATTGTATTACTGTCGATTTCCTCTTTTATAGCTGTTAGCAGTAGCCTTATGTATTGAGGTGATCGTATGTTGGGTGCATATATATTTATAATTGTTATGTCTTCTTCTTGGATTGATCCCTTGATCATTATGTAGTGTCCTTGTCTCTTGTCATATTCTTTATTTTAAAGTCTATTTTATCAGATATGAGTATTGCTACTCCAGCTTTCTTTTGATTTCCATTGGCATGGAATATCTTTTTCCATTCCCTCACTTTCAGTCTGTGTGTGTCCCTAGGTCTGAAGTAGGTCTCTTGTAGACAGCATATAAATGGGTCTTGTTTTTGTATCCATTCAGCAAATTTGTGTCTTTTGGTTGGAGCATTTAATCTATTTACGTTTAAGTTAATTATCGATATGTATGTTCCTATGACCATTTTCTTAATTGTTTTGGATTTGTTTTTGTAGGTCCTTTTCTTCAATTGTGTTTCCCACTTAGAGAAGTTCCTTTAGCATTTGTTGTAGAGCTGGTTTGGTGGTGATGAATTCTCTTAGCTTTTGCTTGTCAGTAAAACTTTTGATTTCTCCATTGAATCTGAGTGAGATCCTTGCCAGGTAGAGTAATCTTGGTTGTAGGTTCTTCCCTTTCATCCCTTTAAGTATATCATGCCACTCCCTTTGGCTTGTAGAGTTTCTGCTGAGAAATCAGCTGTTAACCTTATGGGAATTCTCTTGTATGTTATTTGTCGTTTTTCCCTTGCTGCTTTCAGTACTTTGTCTTTAATTTTTGCCAATTTGATTAGTATGTGTCTCGGCGTGTTTCTCCTTGGGTTTATCCTGTATGAAACTCTCTGTGCTTCCTGGTATTGGTTGGCTGTTTCTTTTCCCATGTTAGGGAAGTTTTCGACTATAATGTCTTCAAATATTTTTTTCAGGTCCTTTCTGTCTCTCTTCTCCTTCTGGGACCCCTATAATGCAAATGTTGTTGCGTCTAATGTTATTCCAGAGGCCTCTTAGGCTGTCTTCATTTCTTTTCATTTTTTTTCTTTATTTTGTTCTGCAGCAGTGAATTCCACCATTCTGTCTTCCAGGTCACTTATCTGTTCTTCTGCCTCAGTTATTCTGCTATTGATTCCTTGTAGTGTAGTTTTCATTTCATTTATTGTATTGTTCATCTGTTTGTTTGTTCTTTAATTCTTCTAGGTCTTTGTTAAACATTTCTTGCATCTTCTCGATCTTTGCCTCCATTCTTTTTCCGAGGTCCTGGATCATCTTCACTCTCATTATTCTGAATTCTTTTTCTGGAAGGTTGCCTATCTCCACTTCATTTGGTTGTTTTTCTGGAGTTTTATGTTGTTCCTTCATCTGGTACATAGCCCTCTGCATTTTCATCTTGTCTGTTTTTCTGTGAATGTGTTTTTTGTTCCATAGGCTGTGGGATTGTAGTTCTTCTTGCTTCTGTTGTCTGCCCTCTTGGTAGAATACTTGTATCATCTACTTCCTATATTCCAATTTTGTTGGCTGACCTAATAAAGTTTTTTATAGTATTTTCCTGCTCCAATGTAGAATCAACTTAGCTTCCTTTAATCTGGAACATTTTAGTAACATTTTTGTTTTTTATGACTTTGAGATTTTTGAAGACTACAATTCTACTCCACTTTTTGAAAATACAGTTGACCCTAGAACAAGGAGTTTGAGCTGCGTGGGTCCACCTGTAGGTAGATTTTTTCCACTGGATAGGTAGTACAGTTACTTCCTGATCTCTGGTTAGTTGAACATGCTGAGGCAGAGCCTTGGATCCAGAGGGTCGCCTGTAAAGTTATACCAGATTCTTGACCGTGTGGGGATTGGTGCTCCTAACCCCCTGTTGTTCAAGGGTCAACTGTGGAAATCTGCTGAGTTCATATCTGTCTGTTTCACTGTGATTGACTGAGGTTCTGCATTCTCCTCTGGAAAGCAGCACAGGTGAAGTTGTGTGTCTCCCAGGGTGTCACATCTGGAGGTGCATGGTAACCACTGCCAGCCTCCTATCGGTTATGTTAAGTGTGATCACCCGGTCGTGGTTGTCCCAATTTTCCACTTGATAATTACTGGGTTTTTATTTTTCTCCTTTGCAACTAATAAGCAATCTGTGGAGAGATAATGTAATTCAGTGCAAGTGCCCTGCTCTTCAATATTTACCTTAGGTCTAGCATCCATTGAGGACTCTTGCCTGATTTGATCTTTTACTATGATGCTTGCAAAATGCTGATATTCTAGCTGTCCTGCTGCCTCCACATGTATCAGTCAGCCCTTGGCACTCCGCTGTAGGTGAGAGCCTCACCTTCTCTCCTTTTTATTTGTTATTGGCCTGGACTGACTCCTATTTTTTCACTGGTTTGTAATACACTACTGTAGCTAACTATTCTGTTATTGAAGTTGTCCTAGATTTGGCCAGTGGGAGCCCTTTGGGACTCCTGTGCCCTTTTGACCTGCCCTTACCATTGTTTTGGTCACTTTCTTCCTTTGTTGGTATAGCTTGGTATTTCAGGTGCATCTTTTACCTACCCTGCATCCACTCTGTTATCAGCCATTTCTCCAAAGAGCCCTGGTCCCTTTCAGTGGGGAAGGGTCAAGATCTGGGTGTTAGGTGTGGTCATTGCTACTGGGGTGACTTTGCTTCTCAGCCTTTCTAGTGGACAAAGCTAGGGAATACAAGCATGAATAGACACATGTGTACAAATATGAATACATATGTTTACACACACGTGTGCATAGGAGCATGCTTCTGCACATTTTAGAAATCATAAGTTCATGCCATACCTCCAGTTTCCATCCATCCCCACAGGGCTTGCTCTTCCTTCCCTCATTTCATTTTTAAAAAAAATTATTATTGTATTTAATTGAACATTTCCACTTTGTTTTAATGATTGCTTTTATTTATTTATTTATTTTTGGCTGTGCTGGGTCTTTGCTGATGTGCTCAGGCTTTCTCTAGTTGCGGCGAGCGGGGGCTACTCTTCGTTGGTGGTGCTCGGGCTTCTCATTGCGGTGGCTTCTCTTGTTGCGGAGCACAGGCTCTAGGAGCATGGGCTTCAGTAGTTGCAGCACATGGGCGCAGTAGTTGTGGCTCGCGGGCTCTAGAGCACAGGCTCAATAGTTGTGGTGCACGGGCTTAGCTGCTTCGCAGTATGTGGGATCTTCCCGGACCAGGGCTCAAACCTTTCCTGCACTGGCAGGCAGATTCTTAACCACTGCGCCACCAGGGAAGCCTCCCTCTCATTTCAGTTTTGTACAGGCTCTCTTTGGCCTGGGAGAACCATGGCTCCCAATAACAGAAATACATTTACTTGTGTGCTCAGTCCTAAACTGCATCTCAAATAGTTTCAGAATTGCTTTGGCCAAACCACTGAAATTGACAATTTTTTTGTGTGATTCTTTCACTCATGTATATCACCTTGCCAAGACAGTATAGAGTCTAATACCGTGTTCAAAATGTACTTGGGTTGGCCTTTCCTTCCCTCCTTCCCTATTCCTGTGTCTCTGGGGTTCATCTGAGATCTAGTTAGGTTTAACTGTTTCAGTTTGCTTTCAGTTATAGGCCCCCCCTTCATATCCTCTTTTCTTTGATTTTAATTTTTGAAGATGTAGAAGATTAGCATGCTTCCAAAAGGCAAAAACTCTGCAAGAAGGCCCACTCAGAAGTATTGCTGACTCCCATATTCCTTTAGTTCCGTTCCCTTACCCTTCTTTGGAGGTAACCAGCTTCAGGGTTTTATGGTTTATCCTCCTCCTTGTATTTCTGTTTATAAAGATAAGCATATTAAAGTGTTTTTCTTTCTTACATAAAATATAGCATACTCTATGTGTTCTTTGCACTTTTTCTTTCATTGAGTGGTGCCTCCTAGAAATCTCTGTATCAGTTCATTTGGAGATTTCTTGTTCTCTTGTACATCTGCATAGTACTCCATTGAGTGTCTGTAAAGCAGTTTATTCAACCAATCTCTTATGCTGGGACGTTTAGGTAGTTCTTGATAGTTTGCAATTAAAAATTTTCCTTCAGTCTGTAACTTGGGGCATATGTATTTTTATATCGTTGGAGGGCTGCCTTCGGGGTAAATTCCCAGGAGTAGGAATGCTGGAAGGGTGAGTGTATGTGTAGGTATGTTAGATATTGCCTTATTCCCCCATCCTAACCTTCACCCGCAGTTTCTGTGCCATTATACATTTCACCTACAGTGTTGAGTGTACCTGGAACTATAGGTGTTATATTTTTCCCCTAAGTGTTCACAGGTGTGACTCTATTAGTAACATTTGGATCCTGATTCCATATGACAGTGTGGTTTGGAGTCTTTCAGATTAAGTGATGGATTACTAGACTAGTGGTCAGATAGCATGGTGTAAGTCCAGATCTCCCACTTCTCTAACTTTGGACAATTTCCTGAATGACATTTAGCCTACATTTCCTTATCTAATAAGTGAGGATGATAAAATCTGTCTTACAAGGTTGTTGTGAGGTTGAATGAACCCAGTCCAAAGTTGGACTTGTAACAGGCACCTGGTACACGTCTCTGAGTCAGAAGTGTCTTTGCCCTCATGCACTTAGAGCTCTTGAAGTTTTGCACAGGAAAGGGCTCAGGCAGCAGCTTGTTCTTGACTAGCCTCGGCTGGTGAATAGCTCTTGCCAAGGCAACAAGGGGAGCTCAGGTCTTCCAGGCCCATGGAGTTTCCTTTGCTTCATTTGCTAGTATGTTTCTCCATAATTAAGTGAGCCATTTGTTTGGAAGGAATGTCTAAATTCTGGTATAAAATTTTTCTACATTAAGAGTATCAATAGATCTTACCAGATATGCCTTCATTTTAACAAGCTTAAGTAACACTTGTTATTAAAATTTTTTAAACATTTGTAAGACTGGCAATAAAGATTAGTTACCATTAAAAAATGAAATCTGCAAATATAAGAGAGAAATGCTGACATTTTAGGAAATCCTACAGTTTCTTTAAAGAAAAGATGAGGAAAAGATAGAGTAAAAACAACAATAACAAAAGTAAGCCATCTGGAATTCTGGGTTTGCATCTGTGCATTTTTTCAAATAGGAAACAGAATAAGCTCAATGAAATAGTTTTCAGAGTTTACTGAAACATGATATAAATATTCTCTAATGTTTTGGCTCCTATTTTCTCCTTTTGAATTCTTGGGAGGAAAGGGAAAAAGAGGGGATGCACAGCACAATCTAACACATCCTTTCCAATTCTATAATTTATGTTTCTATGAAATAGAAAGAGTTATAAACAATTATTCATCAAGCAATTAATTTATTCATCTGTAAAAGAGGTAAAAAGGTTTTTCATCTTTAGTGTATAGTTTGAAATATAACCCACATAGCTGACAAAAGAGTTCTGGAATATTTTTGTTGGTTTTGTTCTTTTATTGTAGAATACAACATATATGTAGGAATAGAAATTAATGTTATTCTTCCAGTGCTCTGTTGAAATGCACAGTGATTTTTAATTCAAACTATATTATGTGCATTGCAGAAAGAATTTTAAAAATAACTGGTGTGTGTGTAGGGATGTTTATATTTTCTAAACCAGAGTAGTTGAAATAAAGTTTTTGCTCATATAGATCAGGGAAACACCAGCTACCTTACCAGCTCTTGGAGAGTCACAGTACATATTAGCTCAATAAAAGGTCTGAGCGTTTAACCCAGTGTTTCGCAAACTTTTTTGACCATAGAACTCTTTTTATGCCAATAGCATAAGACATTAATGATGTAAGAAACACTTTTTAGGGAGCACTCTGTAAAGAAAAAACTTGAAAGAACAAGATAATATTTTACTCAAGTGTTTTAAAATTCCCTCTAACTTCCCTTTCCAAATAATAACAAGATTGATAATTTTTTGGTTGCAGGGGTTACTCTGAACTCTTTGTCTGGCTTTGCACTCGGGATGAGAAAGCAGTGGAAAATATGGGGAAAGTGATTAAAACAAACATCGTGCCCACTGTCTCACATACACAAACGTAGTTAAATTTTTACAACTGCAATCATTCAGGCTTACCATTTATAAAGACAGAATTTCTCTAATACTTAAAATTTTGTGATATTTCTTTCGTATTTCTTTTTAGTTCAAGAATAATTTTTTTTTCTGTTCCACCATTTGCCTTCCTTTGCTTTATCAGTAATTAAGTTCTTTCAGTCATTTGCTATTAGCCCCCTGATTTTTATTTCATCTAGTGTCTAAAGTAAGCTAACAATTGCCAAGTACATATAAATCTTCTAGAGGTTGAATATTTGAAAAAAGATGCCATAAAACTGTAGGCTTGTAATCTTTGCACTTCTTTTTAGCCTCTCCTCTGCCTTTATGGATCATTGATAAGAAAACTGTCTGTTGTAGGCCTTTGCAACATTTATGTAATGATTGCATCTTACTATTGTTAGAAGTACTAATCTCTTTACTCTTAAGTATTTGACCTATGCAGTGTACCTTAGGTTACTTCTATTGACCGTGGAGGTGGGATGAATATATAATGACAGGATTGAGAAAATGTTCGTCCTCGTAATTCTAGGGAAGCTGGGGAAGGCAGATTGTCCAGTAGTGGCTGCTTCCCAAGACGGAAGCAGAGGGACCAGCTAGAGTAGGGACTGTGTGTGGCAAGCCCATTGGGCGTGGGAGAGGCAGTGAAGCTGGAGCCCAGGGAGAGTTAGCTGCTGTGCATCTTGTAGTGTGAGCCCCTCCATGGCCCTGTCAGTAAACTCAAGACGATTCAGAGAAGCCAGGCTAAAGTAGATTGATTTCTTCAAGGCTGCAAAGAGGAACATAGCCAGCAAAGATGGGAAAAGAGTGAGAAGAACAGAGGGAGTTAGGTTGGGAATTCGTCCATATAATCTAGGTCCTGAATTCTTACAAATGATGGAATTGGGACTTTGAGCCCAGTTTACCTAGAGATCCACAGTGTGATGAAGCCCCATGTGATATCTGAGTTAGAGGTGACTTAAGCTTGCTCTCTTTATAAAAGGAAAAGAAATAGATTCACACCATAGCTTTGCTTCCGGCATAAAATGACGAAAACTATGAAGGTGTTTGAGGAATTTTGCCAAAAGCAAGCGTTGGTTGCTTGGATAAAGTATTTTAGCGATAGGTTGAAATGAACTTCTGAAGCTAAGCAGCTACGTGTCTTTGTGTGAACAAATGGAAAGGTGCTAATTGTCCACGTCCATTTAGAAGAGGTTTAGTAGGTAGCAGAGTTTCAAAAAGAAAGACATTTGAATGCCGCATCAGTTACATTTATGCCAGCAGTTATTGTGTGTGGCAAAAATACACAGAATTTATTCTGAATACCTGGCTCTTTTTAAATTTATGTTAACTTGCCTTTTAGTATTTGGATCATTCTGCTAACAGTGGGACAAAAACCAGGCAGCTGGTGTTAAAGCCCTGTATGAATGGGGGAATGAGTTTATATTTGTCATTTGCACAGGGCAGAAGTAATTAGGGAGCCTGTGGGAGGCTCTTTTGTTCCTTTAATATATTTGTATCCACAGAAACTTGAGAAAACCCAATTCTGGTTGGATCTTAAATACCTTTTATCCTTTCATTAGGTGATGGTAGTTTTAAAAAATATATTAAAAGTTAGATTTCCTGTGACCAGGTCTCTATTTGAAAAGCAAAAGAATACAGATGTTTCTGTGACGAATAAAGTGAAAACCAGTCCTAGAAAAGTTTAAGGAGATTTACTTTGTTTTCAAGTTTGAACATTTTTTTGTTTCTCCTCCACTTTTGGAAATCTGGATGATATATGTAATGAAATCACTTTGTGAAAATTCGATTTAGTATGTCAATTCCACCTTATTTGTGGATGCTTTTGCTAAAATGTGAAGGTGTCTGTGTCACAGAATAGTCACTAGTAGCCACCATTTCTTGTCAGTGAGAATGCCCAGTACGTTAGTCCTAACACACTTTGTGTTTCAGTTGTTGACAGGGAGATGGGTGCATATACTGAGGAAGGTGTTAGATTGGGGAGCGGAAGAGCAGCCTGTCCTGTACTGGCTTCTTCTTTTGCTTTTTTTTTTTGCTGAGGCTTGCTGGATCTTAGTTCCCCTACCAGGGATCGAACCCATTCCCCTGCAGTGGAAGCCTGGAGTCTTAACCACTGGATCGCCAGGGAAGTCCCATGTACTGACTTTATCTTATTTATCCTGATACACAACCAGAAGCAAAATTATCTTAAAGTTAATGACCTGTGTATTATATATTCAGATAATCCAGTGACTTTAAAACACCGGCATGGGCTTCCCTGGTGGCGCAGTGGTTGAGTGCCGATGCAGGGGACACGGGTTCGTGCCCCCGTCCGGGAAGATCCCACATGCCGCAGAGCGGCTGGGCCCGTGAGCCATGGCCGCTGAGCCTGCGCGTCTGGAGCTTGTGCTACGCAATGGGAGAGGCCACAACAGTGAGAGGCCCGTGTACCGCAAACAAACAAACAAACAAACAAACAAAACACCAGCATGTTATATGACAAACTCTTAGTAGTGGTTGCCTCTGAGGAGGGGAATTGGAGACAGTGGTAGGAGGGAGATTGAGTTAGAATTGTGTTATCCACTTTGGTAACTTTTGGTGTTTGTTACCATGAGTATATATTTAAAAAGGAAAAGTAAAAGAAGACAAATTCCCCTCTAAGCATTCCCATCTCCTGACAGGAGGCTTGGTTTCTCACCCTGCCTCCAAGGATGTTCCTCTGTGCCCCTTCCTCCTCACCTCCCCCCTAGTTTCTTTTGCTTTTGAGGAAAACACTTTCTGAATTGATCACCTTTTCTTCATCACCTCTAATTTTGTAATCCTTAACCCCTTTCACGAAAGCCACTGAAGATTTCTCCCCATTAAATGCAGTGACCTCTTTTCAAGCCCTGCAACCTTTCTGGGTCACTTGAGACTTGCCCTCTCCTCCAGCCTCTCTGACACCATTGCCTTGAGGTCCCTTTTGACCTCTCTCACTTCACCTTCACAAGCATCTTCACTGTGATTCCGTTATCCACGCTGTGCTCTCTCCCTGAGCAATCTGTTTTAGATTCTCAGGTGAAATTATCTGTGCCAGCAGATACGACCTCTCTCCTCAGCTCTACCCTTGCATGTTTACTGGCCCATTAGGCGTGTTGAGTTCCTAGTTCCATGAGCATCTCAGAATCAAAATAGCCTGAACTTAATGTCCATTACCCCCCCTATCCAATTCCCCAATTTTTTTCCACTTGCTGTATTTTACTACTTAGCAGCACCCAACTTAGAAACCTGAGACTTGCCCTGAGTTCCTTCTTCCACCTCACAAGGTTTTGGAATTACAAAGCCTTGCTGTAACATGCATATATTGGCTCAGTTTCCATCACACCCTTTCATTTTGCAAATAAACTCCTAAATTGGAGAAATTTCATGCATATAAATGTTCTGTCCTTGTTAAAAGTGTGTGTATAGGGGGAGGAATCGTTTCAGTTGTTCTTCTGCATTGACAACTTTGTGTTTATGAATCCATGGAAACCTTATGCCAGGGGCACTTCTGCATTTGTGACTTGAGTTTGCTTTTTATTTGAGACTAAGTTAGCAATTATATAATTTCAAAGAGCTTGTGGTTTATTATTATTTTAGTGTGGATACTGTATTTTGCTTGGTTTCCTATTCAGTCACTTAAAAAAATAGTATCTTTTGCTGCACAGTTAAAATTACCTCTAATAATGCCTTTGTTTCTTATGTATTAAAATAGATAAGTAGCTGTGAGATTAAAATGATAGTTAAAATTAATTGTATACCTAATATATGGAACTTCACATCTGTCATGTCATTTAATTTATTTCCCCCAATAACTTGATGCAGAATGGAGAAACTCAGTCCTGAGACATTATTTAACTTTCTCAGATTACACTGCTGTGGTGGTCACACCTCCCAGCGACCCCTCTTGAGATTCTTTAGTTTAAGTGTGGCCTGTACATCCCTGAAAAAAATACAGTTAAAATTACATAAAAACTGGGTTTATGGGTGTCTTCTTTTTTTGGGGAGTTGATTTTCACACGGTCGGTATTTTTCCTGTTTTGGTCGCCCATTGATGACGGAAGAGTTTGCAGTGCTTCAGTGCCATCACTCTGATTATCCGTGGTCATGGGGTGATGTAGAAGAACATAATAAAGGTGATGGCACTAAGATTTACATGGAACTTACATTTTGTATTTTTATCAAGAGATAATTATTTTTTTAATGTGTTAACAGTAATTTCTCTGCTTACTTGAATTTTTGGTACCTAGAAGGGTGGCTGTCATCTGAAGAATGTTGTGGTCTGTAATTTATATTCTCTCTCTGTTTCTCTCTCAGTGCAATGAAACCTCATTCTTTTTTGAAGCTCGAAGTAAAACTGCTTGCAAGCATCTTTGGAAGTGTAGTGTAGAACATCATACATTTTTTAGGTATGTTAATGTGAAACCTTTGTTCATTGTCCTAATAAATGAAAATTGCATTTGTTTTTGTTTTTTAATTTTTTTTGATGTGCATATGTTTTTATAACAAGAATTCTATCCTGTCTACAAGAAGAAATGTACAGTGTTTCTCTTTTATTAACATTTTTACATGCACACACACATATATAGATATTTTCTTTGCTCATGCTACAAGAAAGGATCAAGGACAATTGCTTTTGACATTTATGTAATAAAAGTGCAGCTTTGGTATTGGTGGAAATTAAGTGTTTTACTGTGGACTTACTAAATTTGAAATGACTGTTAGCTTGGAGGTATGGAATGGGTGGCTGGGTATACAAGGCATACAGGATAGACCAAGGTTGGTCATATAAATTTCGTAGGTATTAAGGCAAAGGGGATTGGATGAGGTCACCTGTGGAAAAAGTGAAGAGAGAGGAGCAGAAAGCCAGGGACTGAGCTGTGGGATCCTCCCAGCAATTAGAGGACAGGAAGAGCCAGCTGGGGAGTATGAGAAGAAGTAAGCAGTAGGGTATGGGAAAATGGAATATGAGAAAGAAAAATGTCTTAGTGAATAAGGAGCTAGCAGCTGCATTGCATGCTCCTGGGAGGTCACGTAAGATGAGGGCAGAGAATTGACCATTGGGTTGTGGGGATCCTGTTTGTGTCACATCCTTATGGTGTAAAGATAAAACTCAATTTTATCAGATAATACTTGAAACTCTATTTTTGGTTTTTAAATTTAAAACTAGATTAACTCTTCCCCTTATTCGTGTTTGATTTGCATGGAACGGTTTCCCCAAATAGCATGATGCTAGAGAAGTAGCCTTATAAAATGACCCATGTCCGTTGTGGAGTTTGTATTAAGAGAGGGATAGAGCCCAAAAGGTCTGAGGCATTGCCTCTCCTGTAGTGGGGCTGGGCCTAGGAACTGCACGTGGAGGTGTGTGTTGAAAGTACCCTGGAATGGAAAGTACAAAGAAGAGTGAGCCACCCCTGTAGATACGATCAACTGCCCTGAGAACCTTGGCTTGGGTAAACCAGTGTAGTGACAAAAGTTCCCAAGATAATTTAGTAGAGAAATTAAATTGATTCACAATAAAAGCTTCCTTGTGCGGGCAGTGATGTATCTGATAGTCTTCAGGAAGTATGAGTGTTTTGACATGATACAGATATAAAATACTAGAATGTCAAGTATTAGCTTAAAAATAATCGATTATTATTCCTGCCGATATGTAGAATGAATAAAATACTTTCACTGTGTTAAGCAGTGTTGCACTGTTACATATTTCTACACAGCTTTTGCTCAAGTGTTGCGTAAGTATAGTTGTGATTCTCTATCTAATTTTCTTTTAAAAATTCATTAGAATGCCAGAAAATGAATCAAATTCATTGTCAAGAAAACTCAGCAAGTTTGGATCCCTGAGTTATAAGCACCGGTATAGGTAAATGGCATTTTTTTTCCTCTGGGCTGTGTGTGGGGTGTGTATGAATAAATATTTAATGCAGCTGTCCACATACATGCATGCACATTAAAGTTTGTGATCAGATTTTTTCCTTATTTTTCCACAGTGCCAATGAATTTGATAAGCAATAGCAGTCTATTAAACTGTCTTGACAAAAATGATTTTCTAGGTTTAATTATTTAAATTCTACATTAGTTAGGTTAAGCTTAGGGTGTTTAGAATGTAGTAGAGCTTATTATCTTCAGAAATTCATTTTGATCCAATTATCACTTATCTCTAATTATGTTGTGTTTATGAAACAAAGTAGATATTCTGAATAGTAGTTTTTTGGTATTCCTGGGACATTCAGTTGATCCTCTATTGTAACACAATGTATACTTTATATCAGCGGTCCCCAACCTTTTTGGCACCAAGGACCGGTTTCGTGGCAGACGGTTTTTTCCATGGATGGGGAGGGGGTGGGTGGTGATGGTTTTGGGATGATTCAAGCACATTACAGTTACTGTGCACTTTATTTATATTATTATTACATTGTAATATATAATGAAATAATTATACAACTCACCATAATGCTGACAGGAGGTGGAGCTCAGGCGGTAATGCAGGCAATGGGGAGTGGCTGTAAATACAGATGAAGCTTTGCTCTCTCACCCACCACTCACCTCCTGCTGTGTGGCCCGGTTCCTAACAGGCCACGGGGGTTGGGGACCCCTGCTTTATATTATGGGTCAAATCACATGTTTTCTGTAGCATAACGCCTACGTATAGTAATGCTAGCAAGTATATCTTAACTTTACAGAGCAGTTACTAAGTGCCATGTATTGTGCTAAATGTATTCCATTTATTGCTTCATTTAATCATGGCAGTCTTATTAATGTTATCCTCATTAATATGTGAGGAAACTAAGGCTCAGAGACGACAAGTCACTTCTCAGGGAAACCCAGCTAGGAAGCAGTAAAGTGGGGTCCAATCCCTGGCAGTGGAACTCCAGAGCCCTTTCCTTTAACATTAGTCAGACTGTTAGCATGTTGCAGGAAAAGCCTGATTGTCCAGCAGTCAGGCAGGTGCCTGTGTCTTTTTGAAAATGGGAGCCTTCTGTGTTTTGAAAAAGAATTTGTTTTGTTTCAATTCATTCTGTTAAGTGGAGAGCCTGTGATGTGGAAAACAGGGTGTTAGGTACCCAGAGGTATGAAGAATTAGATCTCCCCATCTCTGCCTTCAGAGAGCTACAGTATTATTCAGGCAGTAAGGCGGTCCCAGGCCCCATAAAACCCAAGCAGGGTGCAGAAATGGCACTCGGGAGGTGGGACAGGGTTCTGTCAGTTCCACTGGAGACATCACCAAATGAAATGCTTACTTAGGAGACTTAAAAAAAAATCCAGGTGAAGTGTTTGCAAGATGATATGCCAGATTTTAATTCCTCTCTTTGATGAACCACTTTTTTGTCTCGCTTGAAGCCAGAGATAATCAATAGAGGAGTGATTAATATTAAATGTTTAGTGCATTAATCTTTACATATTATTCTCTTGGATATTTGCTCATTAGCTGACTTAAAATAACACTTAAGTATTATTGTGTTATAGATGTTCTTGATATTTGTAGGAAAGTATTCGTTGAAATCTAAAAATTTAAACTGCAGGTTATCAAGTTTCTTCCCTAGATAGTGATATAATTAAAGGAATTTAAGGAAAGAGTATTTACTTTTATATTGAGAAAAATAGCTCATAGTCAGTACTGGGGCTGTTCTTCCAGTTGGGGCATAACACATTTCAAGGGTTATAGAGTGAATGTGTAAATCTGTCTCTTTGTCACTGAAATGAAGCTAGTGAAAAAGCATCTGTCTTAATATTCTTACTGTTAAAAAATGTAATTATACTGTTTAATGTATGCTGTAGTTGGTTTCTACAAATTTACCCATACCTGATTTCTCAAATTTATTGAAATGCAAATGCTGTGGGAATTATTATTAGAAAGTTATTGGATTTTGCATATTGAGTATCATTTCTTCCACAAAAGTAATTAAAGATAACCTTTGCAAATTGGAAACTCTGCTAAATCCGTTCAGTTTTGTGGCTGGTGTTAACTGCTTGGTAAGTCTTAATGAAATCCAAATCTCAGTGTCTGTATGTAGGAAGCACTAACATTACACCATCTCTGAAAGAAAGGTGTTTCATCCCACTGCCCAGAGCCAGGCTTACGCAGGGATGGGTCTCTGACTGCTGGGTGGTCGCCAGCACATGGACTGTTAATTGGCAAAAGAGTAATAACAACCAAACTTTAATAAACATCATATGCCTGTTCCTTTATTTTGAGATGTTCTGGAGATATCTTGGAATGAAGGAAGAGCTCTGGAAACATAGGTAGCTCCTTCCTTTACCCTGTAGGCTTTTAGAGCATGGAGGATAACGAATAGCATAACCAGTGGCTGCGGTGTGTGAGTGTGGGTGTCTGTGTGTATAATTGTATATGTGTTTATAGTGGGATGTATGTGATAGAGAAAGACAGAATTCTAGTCTTTACTTTCTCTCTTGCATCTTAGGGCTTGCAGAATACCAAGGAGAATCCAACAGAAAAACTAGTCATTACTTAAGAGGGGAAAATTAGATAATTTTAGTGAAATGTGACAGGCAATCCTTTCAAAATTTAAAATTACATTTTGGGGAAAAGGCTGAGCTTAAATCTGACAGTTGACTTCTTTTGTTGATTTATCATCAGTTACCAATAATCTGAAATAGAGATTGATTAAATCTTTGGTTAAATATTTCGTTGCACACTGCTCTCTCTTTCTCTTAAAAACTAATCTTGCCTCTACCTTTTGTTAAGTTTGTAGGGGACTCCTGGTTTTGATGAATGAATGAGTTGTGTAGAATTTATACTCTAGAAATGACACTTAGACCTAAGAACCACCCCTCAGGAACCCTGATGACCTTCTTGTAGAACTTAAATCACACGAGCTTTCCACATTTCATGAACTATGGAAGAGAGACCAAGTTCTCCTGAGAACCTCCTTTGTGTCAGGTACTTTCACCTGTGTTACTTTATTAAATCCATTCAGTGACCCATCAAAGGAGGTATCATATGCTCATTTCTGTAGACAAGAAATATGAGCCCCCCAAAAATAAGGTAACTGAACTAAAGACCTTTAACCAGTAAGTGGCAAAGTTGAGATTTGAACCCAGGTGTCTTTCCTCTTGTTCTCTTCCTTCTACCCCACTGATGGCCGATTGTATCCTCACTTTGAAGCTGAAGGGCTGCTGGCAGTGCCTCATCATAGGATGGGAGTATGTGTGCCACAGCGTGAGGGGCAGGGAAGTGGGTGATCCTGGGGACAATGCTCTGTCCTGTCACTATGGAGAGCTGCCGGGTGTGTAAGAGCTCTTTCACCGACACTAAAAATCTCTACTGTTGTCAAGTGCTTTTTGCTACAAGAAAATACTAAGAATACCGTACAGAAGTATTTCTGCTAGGAAGTAGTCTGAACAAGTATAAATAAGGAAAATGAGGCTCTAGGAGATCTAAAAAATCAGCTGCTGAAGGCCACACACTTATAGCAGAGCTGCGTTTTAACCTGGGCTTGTAGCTTTAAACCAAATGGCTCTGCACTCTGTCCCTTTTCCCAGGCTGCCAAGCTGTGCCACACTGACCAGCTGGAGGACAGAAAGCTTGTTCCAGTCCCAGGTCCCGTACAGCCTGTGCAAGATCAGTTTATGTTTCTGGACTTTAGTTTTATGAATCTTGTGATATGATTTTCCCATTTCTCATTTATTCCTGAGAGAGAAACCATGAGGAAAAATTGAATAATAAAGTAAAATCTCATTATAAAATGCCTCAGTGGTCCACATATTATTGGGTTATGTTTTTAGGGCAAATATTTTTTCCTCTATGCAATGAAGTACATACTACCCAAGTCTTAGAGTAAGTTTGTTTTAAGTAGATGCTATCTTCATACTCCAAACCATTTCTAATAGTGGAATTTTGTTCTCTGTATAGAATTTTTTTAAGATTTTCAGGGGAGAGATGTTGCTATTTGTGTTACCTTATGTACTACCTTTAAAACAAATAGTTAAAACTGTAGAAATATTCTCAAATTGATTATTTTAAAAAAATTATTTACTTGTATTTAGTAAATAATTATATAATATTTTTATGTGCCTGGCATTGTTCTAGAAAATGTATAAATATTAATACTTAACATTCATGTTAAGCCTATGAAGTGGTCATTGGTATTATTCTTACTTTAGTAATGAGGAAATGGAGATACAGAGAGTTTGAGTAATGTTTCCCAAGGTCAGAGAGCTAGGATATGACATCGCTGGGATTTGAACCCAGTCTCCAGAACTTGTCTATTAACAATACATTAATATGTAAAAGAAAACAGCAAAATGAAAGCTGGTAAATGATAATTTTCTTATCAAATAACATTATTAGATTTTTATATATTTTCATTATATGTAAGGAAAAAAAAAAGTAGTTAAATTTCAAGTGAAAGAAAATCTCTCACAGTTTTCCCCCCTACTCCCTCCCCTCCCCCTGGTTTCCATGAAGTCTTGAATATGAAGTACATGGATGGAACCTGTCATTTTAATTCCTCATATCAAGTCATATCCTCACTTAGCCTGATGAGAAACTGCTTTTTATGAGTGTTTTGGGCCTCTCTTTATTTCTAATAAAAGTAGATGAGGTAGTAAGGAGGGGAAGCTTTCACAGAAGAATGTAGGAGGTGAATTTGGCTTTCTAAGTCTTATTTAGTCTCTTTTAGGGAGAGAGCCACCAATATATATTCTGTAAATGTAGGATAAATGGGATTTGTGGCCAATAAAAGACTATTTTTTCTTCCTATTAGGTGACTCTTAACTGTGGTGAATCAAAGTATTGATAGATAATTAGAAATGCATTTTCTCTGTACCTAAATGATACTTTCTGTCATGAAAGCCAGAGTTGTTCATTAGCTCAAATTCAGCTGTGGAATAAACTTTCCGTAGGATGAATGTTGACTGAAATATAGCAAATTAAATTACATAGTTCCTTGAGTAGCTTAGTTTGTCCCCAGGGAAAGCTCTCCCTGTTGCATCCTCACATACTCTTAAGGAAGCGGTACTGTGCATGGGGTTTTAGGCTGCTTTAAATCTTCCTGGGCACTTCCTGACTCAGGTGAAGTGGGCATAATCAATGGTTGATTGTGTCACAGGGTTCAGAGTGAAATCACACTAAGTGGTCCAATTGGGGAGGCTCTATGACTTGCCTTATAAGTACAGCACGGGGACATGTTGATTCACGTAGAATCATTGCCTTCTGTAGTTTAGCCCAACACAATTTCTTTACTATTTAGTTGTAGAGCTGGAAGACCATCAGCATCCTCTATTTCTAGCTTATCATTCTACTTAAATCAAAACCTAACTCCTCCTTTAATAAATCCTTTCTTTCCTGGTTCTCCCTCTGAAAGATCTTCCTTGTGTCGGCTGAAAAAAAGCTCAACATGAGAGCTGTGAGTTCAGTTTTATCTGGGGCTTACTGAGGACTAGAGGCTGAGAGAGAGCCTCTCAGATAGCTCTGAGGAACCGCTCCTAAGGGAATGCGTGCAGTCAAGCACACACCTCTGTAGAAGGTTGCTACTAGGAACGAGGAGCAGATGTCTCCGTTAATGCTTTTAGCGCTTTTCTAAGTATGAGAAGGTGCAAGAAACTGGGTTCATAAAATTTTCTCCTGAAAACACCTAACTATCTGAAGGCCTGTTCGGCCACTTTTTCCCAGCCTCATTCCTGATCTCTGTCCTGAACTCCTTTCAGAGTGTATTGAAGGTCAGCAACTTTAGTGGCTAGTGACTTCACTCTTGTAGAACCAGGTGGCGAGCGACATTCTTCAGTTGGCACTTCTGTCTCACCTAAATCTTTCCTACTAGAGTTTATTAGTTCCTTAGTTAACATTGCAGTGAGAATCAATTGAAAGCCCTACATACTTATAACCTGTGTGAATCTGTGTTTTTTCTTCTCTCCATACACTGCAGATATTCTCCATGAGCTGTGGTGTAATTTTGTGGCTGTGTGGTTTTACTTGTGTTACTCAAAATGTTGTTTTTTCAAGTGGCAGGACAGCGTTACAAATGAGTCGAGATCTTTCTATTCAACTTCCCCGGCCAGATCAGAATGTGGCAAGAAGTCGAAGCAAGACTTACCCTAAGAGAATAGCACCAACACAGCCAGCCGGTAAGTCACAGAGCCCCCAACGCCTCATTGTAACCTTGTGTTTCCTTTTAGGCTCCTGGTGTAACATACACTTAAGTGGTGACTGTAGCCCTGGAGGTTTTTAATTGTTAACAGTAGAATTTTTAATTTGACCCAGAAAATGTCCACGCAATCAGAAATTATTAATAAGCAGGCAGGTAAGCAAGTTGAATCCCCATAGCCTGCTTAATGACTATACTTAATAACTCTTTTTTGAAGGCATTAAATAAAACCTCAACTGCGTAATTTCTTAGTTTGGTGTAGCTGAGATTGGAATTGAAACAAATTCTTTGGCAAAAGTCTTAAAAAAAATACCGTTGACATAAGAGTCTGTAAAGAATTCAGCTCTTTGTTATCGTTGGTCTTTTATTGTGATCTATAATAAAGTGCATAAAGTATACATACTATATACCTATGCACATACACATAAGTGTATGTGTGTTTATATACATATATAAATATGTACGCAGGCATGCACATGCACACACACACACAATTTAACATAGCCTACAGCCCCAGAAGTCCCTGCTGTTTGCTTGGTCACATCCTCACCTTCTCCTCCCTCCCCAACCAGTGAAAACCTCTGTCTGACTGTGTGGTAATTATTTCTTTACTTTTCACTATAATTTTAGTACTTATGTAGCCTTCTCTGAACAAAGTAGTTTTTTTGCCTATTTTTAAAACATTATATAATTGAATCAAGGAGTGTGTTCCTTTGTGTCTTGCTTCTATCAGTGTTATATGTAATATATACTAAAATGCATTCATTTTTCTTGCAGTGAGTTTTCTATTGTATGACAGCTCCTTATTCATTCTACTATTGATGGACATTTGGGTTATTCAGATTTTTTGTTTTTAATGCACACCACTTCTTTAATAAACCACCTCATCAGTCAGTTTCAATCCACGTTCAATGTTCAGAGCTCACGGAATTTTACTCTAAAGTGATCTTACTGACTTTGGTTTGTGGCTTGCTTACAGATCAGCCTTGTCTAACACTCTCCACCGGCTTTTCACATATATTATTTCACTTGAACCTCCCAGTAATCCTGTGAGGTAAAGCAAGGCAGACACTACGTTCCCATTTTACAGATGAGGAAGACATGATCCCAGTAGCTAGAAAGGGGTGGGGCTGGGACGAGAGGCCAGATCTCCTGGCTCTTTCTGCCATATTGTATGAAGAGAATGGAATTTTTAATAACAATAATTAACATCTGGGGGGTGGTGGTGGGATGAATTGGGAGATTGTGATTGACATGTATATACTAATATGTATAAAATAGATAACTAATCAAAAAATAACATCTGAACATCAAATGACAGTTGGCAAAGCATTATGACAGCTGTTGTTTCATTTAACCCTCATGACAAGCCTATGAGGAACGTGTTTTGAGTTTGCTCCACTGCTGCTGGCTGTGAGAATGTCACCTGACTTACAGTTTCTAAAGTGAAATTAAATCTGATTGTAGGTCCCCTCCTCTCACTGGGCTGAGAGGAAATTAAATTCTTTCTGATGGTTCTACAGTGGTAAAAATAAGACATGATTTAATTTTGCAATGGGTTACCTGCCACATAAGTAATATTATCCCCATTTAGCTGATGAGGAAAACTAAGATTATAAAGGTAATTTGGCCAAGATTACATAATAAGCAGGTGACTTAGGACAGAAATTCTAGCTTTAACATTTAATATCTTTATCTTAATATTTTGTGATTATCTTTGAACATGATCAGTCTTAAATCCCATTTGGATCAAGTGCAATGTGGTATAATTGATAAGCAAACTTTCAGATCCTTTGCTATTTCTCAAACACCAGGCCTCATGAAATTATTTTGAGACCAACCAAGAATATCAAAAGCATTCCTCGTGTCAAGTCAACATTTCATTCCACTTGAGATGCTGGAATCACACGTGCTTTTTACACAGACCTGCTCAGGTTGTTCCTTTTCCTCTCCTCGTGCTCTTAGAAAAATATCTTCCTCTGTAACACTGTGTCTGTCTGTCTGTCTGTCTCTCCTTGGAAGCCGAAATTCCAGAAGCTGATTTATTTAGGGACAAGGGGTTTTGTTTTTGTTTCTCTCCTGGCTTATGTAGATCCAGCCAAATGCAGTTTTCACAGAGTAGCCTGGAACGGTACTGAGCCCTCGCGTCCGTCTCCCCTCCCCACTAGTGTTGTATTAAAACACACTCCCTCTAGGGTGGAGGCTGAGGAGCTGGATAATGCACAGCCCAGCGTGCTCAAGGGCAGCCTCTCAGCATCAGGCTGAGAATCTTTTAAAAAATGCAGCACATGTTATGCTTTGACTATTATAAAAATACATCCTCGCTTTAGGAAATTGAGGAACCTCAGAACTCCCCCTCCCCTGCAAAAAGAATATCTTTCATGTTCAGTTCCATTCTCTTAGCGCTAACACTATTTTATATAGCCTGCTGGTCATTTGCATATCTTTTCTGCAAAAATGATATAGCGTCACCCTGATACCAAAACCAGACAAGGATGTCACAAAGAAAGAAAACTACAGGCCAATATCACTGATGAACATAGATGCAAAGATCCTCAACAAAATACTAGCAAACAGAATCCAACAGCACATTAAACGGATCATACACCATGATCAAGTGGGGTTTATTCCAGGAATGCAAGGATTCTTCAATATACGCAAATCAATCAACGTGATACACCATATTAACAAATTGAAGGAGAAAAACCATATGATCATCTCAATAGATGCAGAGAAAGCTTTTGACAAAATTCAACACCCATTTATGATAAAAACCCTGCAGAAAGTAGGCATAGAGGGAACTTTCCTCAACATAATAAAGGCCATATATGACAAACCCACAGCCAACATCGTCCTCAATGGTGAAAAACTGAAAGCATTTCCACTAAGATCAGGAACAAGACAAGGTTGCCCACTCTCACCACTCTTATTCAACATAGTTTTGGAAGTTTTAGCCACAGCAATCAGAGAAGAAAAGGAAATAAAAGGAATCCAAATCGGAAAAGAAGAAGTAAAGCTGTCACTGTTTGCAGATGACATGATCCTATACATAGAGAATCCTAAAGATGCTACCAGAAAACTACTAGAGCTAATCAATGAATTTGGTAAAGTAGCAGGATACAAAATTAATGCACAGAAATCTCTTGCATTCCTATACACTAAGGATGAAAAATCTGAAAGTGAAATCAAGAAAACACTCCCATTTACCATTGCAACAAAAAGAATAAAATATCTAGGAATAAACCTACCTAAGGAGACAAAAGACCTGTATGCAGAAAATTATAAGACACTGATGAAAGAAATTAAAAATGATACAAATAGATGGAGAGATATACCATGTTCTTGGATTGGAAGAATCAACATTGTGAAAATGACTCTACTACCCAAAGCAATCTACAGATTCAATGCAATCCCTATGAAACTACCACTGGCATTTTTCACAGAACTAGAACAAAAAATTTCACAATTTGTATGGAAACACAAAAGACCCCGAATAGCCAAAGCAATCTTGAGAACGAAAAATGGAGCTGGAGGAATCAGGCTTCCTGACTTCAGACTATACTACAAAGCTACAGTAATCAAGACAGTATGGTACTGGCACAAAAACAGAAATATAGATCAATGGAACAGGATAGAAAGCCCAGAGATAAACCCACGCACATATGGTCACCTTATCTTTGACAAAGGAGGCAGAAATGTACAGTGGAGAAAGGACAGCCTATTCAATAAGTGGTGCTGGGAAAACTGGACAGCTACATGTAAAAGTATGAGATTAGATCACTCCCTAACACCATACACAAAAATAAGCTCAAAATGGATTAAAGACCTAAATGTAAAGCCAGAAACTGTCAAACTCTTAGAGGAAAACATAGGCAGAACACTCTATGACATAAATCACAGCAAGGTCCTTTTTGACCCACCTCCTAGAGAAATGGAAATAAAAACAAAAGTAAACAAATGGGACCTAATGAAACTTAAAAGCTTTTGCACAGCAAAGGAAACCATAAAGAAGACAAAAAGACAACCCTCAGAATGGGAGAAAATATTTGCAAATGAAGCAACTGACAAAGGATTAATCTCCAAAATTTATAAGCAGCTCATGCAGCTTAATAACAAAAAAACAAACAACCCAATCCAAAAATGGGCAGAAGACCTAAATAGACATTTCTCCAAAGAAGATATACAGAGTGCCAACAAACACATGAAAGAATGCTCAACATCACTAATCATTAGAGAAATGCAAATCAAAACGACAGTGAGATATCATCTCACACCAGTCAGAATGGCCATCATCAAAAAATCTAGAAACAATAAATGCTGGAGAGGGTGTGGAGAAAAGGGAACCCTCTTACACTGTTGGTGGGAATGTAAATTGATACAGCCACTGTGGAGAACAGTATGGAGGTTCCTTAAAAAGCTACAAATAGAACTACCATATGACCCAGCAATCCCACTACTGGGCATATACCCTGAGAAAACCATAATTCAAAAAGAGTCATGTACCAAAATGTTCATTGCAGCTCTATTTACAATAGCCCAGAGATGGAAACAACCTAAGTGTCCATCATCGGATGAATGGATAAAGAAGATGTGGCACATATATACAATGGAATATTACTCAGCCATAAAAAGAGACGAAATTGAGCTATTTGTAATGAGGTGGATAGACCTAGAGTCTGTCATACAGAGTGAAGTAAGTCAGAAAGAGAGAGACAAATACCGTATGCTAACACATATATATGGAATTTAAGAAAAAAAAAATGTCATGAAAAACCTAGGGGTGAAACAGGAATAAAGACACAGACTTACTAGAGAATGGACTTGAGGCTATGGGGAGGGGGAAGGGTAAACGGTGACAAGGCGATAAAGAGGCATGGACATATATACACTACCAAACGTAAGGTAGATAGCTAGTGGGAAGCAGCCGCATAGCACAGGGAGATCAGCTCGGTGCTTTGTGACCGCCTGGAGGGGTGGGATAGGGAGGGTGGGAGGGAGGGAGACGCAAGCGGGAAGAGATATGGGAACATATGTATATATATAACTGATTCATTTTGTTGTGAAGCTGAAACTAACATACCATTGTAAAGCAATTATACTCCAATAAAGATGTTTAAAAAAAAAAAAGATATAGCGGTGTTTTTATTTACTTTTTTATTTAATAACATATCATGAATATGTTCTAACAAGTTTTAAGTGTTCTTATAGAGCACCATTTGAATGTCCAAATAATTTTCTGCTGCATAGATGCATTGATGTGACATAATTTATTCAACCAGTCGTTAGTTTTTGGATATTTAAGCTGTTTCAAAATTTGAAAAATATAACTCTAACTAAAGTGAATATTTTTGTAGTGATATCTCTAAGTATTCATGCTGATTTATTGTATGTATTTTAAATAATGGTATATTTTTATAATTTTTACTAAAAAAAGAGGATCACACAGTGCTGTGTTTAAAAACTGAGACTGCTGTATGTACATTTCACTTTGGTTTTGAATTACTTTTGAAGCCTGTGTTCCACAAAACTGTGTTCTGGGGACCCAGAGATGACCCTGCCCTTGACAGCATGATTGTCCTGGGTGGGGAAGGACCATTTAGCAATGCCTGTGATGCAGAGTTATTTCAGTTGCTGTCATGCACATATGAAGAATGCTCTGGGGGCAGGGATAATGTTGTTCTATGTTTATTTGAATGTTACATATTCTTTTTTTCTTTTGGTTGTGCTGAGTCCCAGTTGCGGCAGGTGGGCTCCTTAGTTGAGGCTCATGAGCTCCTTAGTTGTAGCATGCAAACTCTTAGTTGCAGCATGCATGTGGGATCTAGTTCCCCGACCAGGGGTCAAACCCATGCCCCCTGCATTGGGAGGTGGATCCTTAACCATTGTGCCACCAGGGAAGCCCCTGAATGTTACATATTCTTTTTCCTCTAATTCGAATGAACTCTGCTTTGAGCCTCAGTTGAACCCAGCTGGTAGAGAGACCCAGTCTCTAAGGTCATGGTGGGGTTCAGACTTGGAGTGGAGCAATTGAAGAGGGTGCTCTTGTCTTCACCTGCATCAGTCACTCTGTGCTCCTTATCCCACCTAGCAGGTCCCATTAAGCAGGGCAATTCTGTGTGAATCTGGGCCACTGTGAGTATGGGAGGGGAGGGGTTATTGGTAAGCCTGGAGCCTCCTGTGCTTAGGGTCAAGCCTGCCCCTTTAAGGCTCCGCTGTGGCGGGTGGTGGAGGGGAGTGGCCTGTAGGTCCCTAGGTCACTGTAGCCCTCAAGCCTCCATCTCCTTCCCCACCAAGCCTTTTCTGCCACTCCAGGCAGCTCCTCCAGCCCTGTCACTTCTGATTCCCACACTCTCAGCTCCAGAGCAGCCTCCTTGCTCCAAAGCTCCCTGTTCCTGAGATTTGTTCATGGGTGGCTGGGCAGGAAAGGAACAATAGCTCAAAACGGTAGTTTTTTTTTTTTTTCTAATTATTTTTTATTGACCAAAGAGAAGCAAAAGTATTACCTTACTAAATATTCCTGCCACAATTACTTAAATTTTTATTTGAAAATTTTGACAATTAAAATGGTAGAAAGCTTATTTTAAAACGTAGAAAAAGTTTATTTTATTAGATTGTACTGTGTTTGGCAAAAATGGAGTTGTGGTTTAAAAAGAAGATAGATTTAAAAAAAAAAAAAACAACTCTAATGAGGCCAGCTATGAATTTTCATAAATTGAATTCTGGTAGGCTCTCTAAAATAAAACTTTAGAGCTATACAATTCCAAGAGTCATTGGCATAAATTCTCACCTCTCATTTAACATTTATAGATACTAAAAAACAAGTTGTGATAGAAAGGAGACTTTAGCTTTTTGTTAGTTTATATCATTAATTTATACTACATGACTTGTAACTTTAGAAGACGTTATTTTGTTTCTTCTGAAGTTGAAGTAATTCAGTCAAACTTGATGACTACTGCCCTTAACCTGCATCTCAGTTCTCTGCAACTTTAAAAAGCCTGTGTTTTTATTTCTCAGTCAGGAATAATAAATGCCCTGGTAGCTCAAAAGCCATTGTGTTTAGAACCCACCAAGATTAGACCTTGGCACCTCGATGAGGAAGCGCATTCCAGAGTCAGGAGCCCTGCACCCAGCCTGCCTTCTGCCCCACCCCCACCCCACCCCAGAGGAGTTCAGCGCCAGGGCAGGCAGCCAGAGCATTCCTCCAGATCTGCTCGGCAGAGGAGCTTGGGGGTAAAGCAGGAGGCGAGATGGCAGGAAGGAAAAGTGCATATTTTGTACAGCCCTTTCTCTGACAAGCTCTTGGCAGCTCACAAAGGTGGGTTCCTGTCAGAAAAGAGTTTCTGCTGTAAGAAGACAGCAGTAAAGGCAGAATGTAAAGGCAGTAAAGACAAAATGTTTAGCTATAATCCATAATTAGCTGCAAGAAAAGTAATGGGTGAAACCATTTACAGTGGATAAACAATGCTGTGATTGTCTGATGCAGCATTTTGAGTTCTTAAGCATATCGTACTGATGAACAGAGAAATAAATAGTTGCAGTGTAGTCTTCAGACAACTGAAAAGCCGGTTCGGGTGACATTTTGGCATTCCCACTCTGAATCTGTGGAAGACGCTGCAGACACAATGCCCGAGGGATCCTGAAAGTGACTTGTGAGTGAGGATGGTTCGTGCCTGGTCTGGAAGCAGAGAGCTACTGCTCAGGCCAAGCCAGTGTTTCTGTGCAGGAGAGAGGACCCAGTGTTGCCAATCTTCCACTGTCTCAAGGGAAGCACGAAATTTAGATATTTATAGAAACTTTTCCAGAATTTTAACTTTTGGCAATCGATTTCATTTTGAAGAACGTCTCTGTGTGCTAAATCAGACATTCCTAAGGGCCCAGTATGGCTTGAGGGCTGCCTCTTGAGAACCTCTGTTTGACAGAGCTGGTATGAATGGCCGATCCACCTGTCCTGGGGTCTCTATGGGTTTCTGCAGCATCCCCTGTGGAGGTCAGGTTCTACACTCCATGACTCCCAGCAGGAACACTTTGTAGTTGGTAGGTCGGTTGGCCAACTCTAGGGGATGATGGTGCCACACAGGTCTGAACCCCCTAGCAAATGATTCACACGTGGGTAGCTGACCGACATTTACTGGTGACCTGAGCTGGGTGTAGCCCAAAGCAGGAGAGACGGAGAAATGCTTTGACATAGCGAAGTACAGTTTCATCAGTTTGTTGTAGTATAAAGCTCTGGGCTGCTGAGACATAGTAATGTCAAGAGAGTAATAATCACTTACTGAGCGCTTGCTCTGGTGGGCACATTGTGTCAGACATGAGGTCAGCAGAAACCCAGCTTGGCTTGTGGCGATCAAAAATAGATTTTAAAAAATCATTATTTTTTTTAATGCAGACAAAAGGCAAGCTATGTGAGTAGAGACTGGCATATCAGACTGAGCTACATCTGAGAAATCTGGGTTCAGCCTCAGTCATCCCTGTACTAACTGTGTAGTGTGATGAAGTCACTTAACCAGGCTGAGCCTCAGTTTCTTTATGGGTCCAGTGGGGGTATTACTTCCTGCCTCACGGGTTGTTGTCATGCGGGATGGTGTCTGCATTGGGCACAGCATCGTGTCAAGAACGTGGAGGGGCTTGGTACACTTCAGTTTCTTTCTCCTAAATCAAAAGGAGTCTTTCTCTACATAGTGTGGACCAGCCTGTGAGTCCACCTGAGAGTCTTTGAATTATATTTACCATATAGCATCAACTTCACATACAAAGGATAATATAATTATATGAGGGAGGTGTGGCCTTTTATGATTGATGGGTGGAGAGAGTCATTCAAGTGCAGAGAATGGGCTTTGGAAAGACGTCAGTTACCCCTGATTTATTCTAGAAGATTGGGTATAAACAAGTATGAGGGAAGTAGGCGAGTCAAAGGGCCCCCTGTGTGTAGGTTTCTCCTTTCCTGCCTGCCTGAAGATCTCTGGGTACACAAGGGCAGCTGTTGTCAGGCAGTATTGGGAGCCCAGAGTTGGGTATCGTCCTACTTAACCTGTTCCTACTTCCCAGAGTAATCATTTTTCTCACCTTATTTTTACCCCTACTCTGTGCTCACCACTCTCTAGGCGCTCCAGCACCACTGGGATAGTCTATGGCTATGAATTGGGAATAACAAACGCATTACAGTGAATCCATAATAATGATGAGATTGTATGCTTGTTTTAAAGTTCACATAGTTAATCATTTCATCTTCTGTATAAGGTGGTTTTCCCTATTTGAGGTAATCAGGTACTAGGCCTATCCAAGTCCACTTTTCATGTCAGGCAGGCAGTGGAAACAGAAGACAAAGGGCTAAGCTGAAAGGGCTCGGGGAGGGAAGCAGAGTTGTTGAATGAGGAGTAAACAGAAGCTGGGGCTGTGGATCTGTGATTTCATAAGTCAAGTCCCAACCTCAATAAGCTGTTAGATCAGCAACCTCACTTCTGCAATATGAGCAGGCCTGTTGCTGTGTTTGTCATCACAGAGACTGAAAACTACCTAAATGTCCATTAGTAGGGAACTGGCCTAATGAAATAATAGATGTGTACCCCTAGGAAATACCATGTGTCTCTTAGAAGAAATCTGAGGGCAGGATTTGACGTTGTGTTGGTCCGATTCTATAGTCCCACCACGTCTGCCTTGAAAGGTCAGATCCCCTGAGGAGCTCCACAAGGCAGAGGAATGTTAATGACCAACAGTCATTGAGCATCACTGCATGCCAAGTGCTGTACTAGGCACATGCAGATAGTATCTCCCTCATTTCTTTTAGAAGGGTGCTGTGACTCTCAGTGTAACAGGTGAGAAGACAGAGGCAAGGACTTGCCCAGGGCCCCAGAGCTGGAATATGATCCCAGGTCAATTAGAGTCTGCGACGTGGAGAGGAGGAACAAAAAAGAATGTGATAAATTTGTGTCAATATGGAAGGATATCCAAGAGATAGTATAAGCAAGAAAAAAAAAAAAAAGCCAGGGGTGGGGGCCAGCAGCATGTAATATGCTCCCATTACATAAAAATACAATCAAAAAGAGAAATCAGAAATCCGGAGTGGGAGAGAGATTTATTTTTACTCTGTATTCTTTCATAGCATTTGTGTTTTTACCATTTTGTACTTTAACAAAGCCCTTCAGATACTTGTCATGAATGCCTTAAGTTCACAAGATGATTTCAAATGTCTGTTCAAGTTTCCAGATGAGGACACTGATATTAGGCTAGGAAGCGTGCATCATAATTTATGGAAAAAGTAATAGAACGATACGAGACAGATCATACAAATTCAAATGTTAGGATTTCTACTGTGCTGTTACAGATACAGCTCAAGTCTTCAAGGCAAAGGGCATAAGACATTTTCATATCTGTACATTTATTATTTTTATTTTTATTTTTTTTCATATCTGTACATTTAAACGTAGGCCTTAAAGTGTAGGAGATTGCACTGTAGATCCTCGAGTCAGAGCATGCTTTGTTTCAAAGGAGGAAGACTCATGTAGGACCCACAGTCCTTGGATTAGATGAAATAGAGGACAATCACTTTGTGTTGTAGGCAAGGAAACTGAAGCCCAGAGAGGTGAAATGATTTGCAAGTGTAGCAAGTTCTGGAACCTGGAGGGTATCTGGATGAGAATCATTAGGCACTGTGAGGAATGTCTGGAAAAAGACAGTGACGTAATAACTCTCACACCTATTGGGCACTTGATGGGTATTGTGAAGTTTTTGCATGTTTGTCCTCTCTAGGTCAGCTGAAGACAGGAAGGGAAGAAATTAGTAAAAATTGTCCTACAAGGGAATTGGAGCAAGACATTCTGACCAAGAGTTGTTATGTGGGTAGTTTGGGACAGGATTTCTAGAAAATTTAGGAGAGTGTTAACTTTGTTTTCGAAAGAGTGTGATTGTGACTGTCCTCCTTCAAACCTGATAAGTCAGAATTAGGTGATCAACTGAGGTGTGGTCCAAATCTGTGACGTCACTTTCTCTTCACCCTAAGAACTCCTGCAACTGATTATATAAGCCTTTGCATTGAGAAGGCATGTGGTACAGTGGCAGGAAACAAACAAACAAACAAACAAACATGTACCTGACTTGAGTAGACTTGAATTCCTGGTCTAACTCGGCTGTGACTTGTAACACATCATTCAACATGCTGAGCTTTCACCTCATTGTCCATAAAGTGAAGCAATTCTTTTGGTAAACCTGTGGGAAGGTGGGTGGTATCCTCATCTTACACATGAGGAAACAGTAGCCCAGAAACATTGAATACTTATTCAAAGTTACACAGATAGTAAGAGCAGCAGCAGGGTTTGAACCCAGGTCTTTAGAATATTAAGGCACATCCTTGGAAAGTGAATGGAAAACAAAAAAAGTGAAAGTTGATTTGAAAGTAAGTATACATCCTCTGGTTTTCCCACAATTGTGTGATTCCTTTACTTCACTAGATCTGCTTGTTTCAGCAGATATTCTTGAAGATAATGCATTTACAGAGGAGCAGCAAGTCAGTCTGATTTTATATCAAGTCATTTTTTTAAGAAAATATTTAAGTTCTTTGGGACATTTTACCCATGAAAGAGGGGAAATGGCAGTAACTGTGTTAATTGCAAGGAGCATTAGGTTAGGTCACAGAGTCGGGTGTATGGTTTGTTCAAGGCTGTCTTCCTTTGTTGACACCCTTTTCTATTCTGCCTTGAAGCTGATGTTTATTTTCATTCTGTAAAAAATGTCTTAATATATGGCAAGCTGGTTAGATTTTCTCTAAAAAGTTAATGATTCCACTCTTTCTGGGAGTGTTTAGCATTCCATGCATAGCTATCAAAATTAAAAAAGCACGCAAGACTAAAGGCGTATTGTATATTCCAGTTAAATACCATACCTTTAGTGAGTTATCATAAATGACACTTTTTATCCCCTTTACCTTCTCATTCAACAAGAATTTATTGAGCGCTTCTTTGGCATAAGACCTGTGATGTTGTAATTAATAATAAATAATCATTTGATGAAATTAGAACACTTACACCATACATAAAAATAAACTCAAAATGGATTAAAGACCTAAATGTAAGACCACACACTATAAAACTCTTAGAGGAAAATGTAGGCAGAACACTCTATGACATAAATCACAGCAAGATCCTTTTTGACCCACCTCCTAGAGAAATGCAAATAAAAACAAAAATAAACAAATGGGACCTAATGAAACTTCAAAGCTTTTGCACAGCAAAGAAACCATAAACAAGATGAAAAGACAACCCTTAGAATGGGAGAAAATATTTGCAAATGAAGCAACTGACAAAGGATTAATCTCCAAAATATATAAACAGCTCAATATCAAAAAAACAAACAACCCAATCCAAAAATGGGCAGAAGACCTAAATCGACATTTCTCCAAAGAAGATATACAGATTGCCAACAAACACATGAAAGGATGCTCAACATCACTCATCATTAGAGAAATGCAAATCAAAACTACAATGAGGTATCACCTCAAACCAGTCAGAATGGCCATCATCAAAAAATCTACAAACAGTAAATGCTGGAGAGGGTGTGGAGAAAAGGGAACCCTCTTGGCACTGTTGGTGGGAATGTAAATTGATACAGCCACTATGGAGAACAGTATGGAGGTTCCTTAAAAAACTAAAAATAGAAAACTACCATATGACCCAGCAATCCCACTACTGGGCATATACCCTGAGAAAACCATAATTCAGAAAGAGTCATGTACCACAATGTTCATTGCAGCACTATTTACAATAGCCAGGACGTGGAAACAACCTAAGTGTCCCTCAGCAGATGAATGGAAAAAGAAGATGTGGCACACATATACAATGGAATATTACTCAGCCATAAAAAGAAACGAAATTGAGTTATTTGTAGTGAGGTGGATGGACCTAGAGTCTGTCATACAGAGTGAAGTAAGTCAGAAAGAGAAAAACAAATACCGTATGCTAACCCATATATATGGAATCTAAAAAAAAAGTGGTTCTGCAGAATCTAGGGGCAGGACAGGAATAAAGACACAGACATAGAGAATGGACTTGAGGACACGGGCAGGAGGAAGGGTAAGCTGGGACGAAGTGAGAGAGTGGCATTGACGTCTATACACTACCAAATGTAAAGTAGATAGCTAATGTGAAGCAGCCACATAGCACAGGGAGATCAGCTCGGTGCTTTGTGACCACCTAGAGGGGTGGGATAGGGAGGGTGGGAGGGAGACGCAAGAGAGAGGGGACATGGGGATATGTGTATATGTATAGCTGATTCACTTTGTTATACAGCAGCAACTAACACAACAATGTAAAGCAATTATACTCCAATAAGGACATTAAAAAAATAATAATAAATAATCATTTGGCCTTCATCCCCATTTCTGGCACAGAGCTCCTAAAACACTTGGAATTTCCTAAGTGATAAGAACCCTAAAGGTGAAAGGAGCATCTTTTGTTATTCATAACAAGCCCCTTTTAACCACACCTGAATTTATGGTAATGAGATGACTTCTGGAAAGCCCCAAACAAGGAGGGGGTGCTTGTTGCCAGGGAAACTAATCTTGAATAGAGGGTTGGAAACTTCAGTCCCATTCCTTGATTTCTGGGGAGGGGAGAAGCACTGGAGGTTGACTCACTCACCAATGGCCAGTAATTTCATCAGTCATGCCTATATAATTGATTTCATCAATCATGCCTAGGATTTTTTTTTGTAATAAAAACTTAGAAAGGATGGGGTTCTGAGGGGTTGATGAACACGTAGATCTAGATGTGGAAAGAGTGGCGTGCTTACAGCATGGAAGTTCTATGCCCCTTTCCATGTATCTTGCTCTGTGCATCTCTTCGTCTGGCTGTTTCTGAGTTACATCCTTTTATATATAATAAACCAGCAATCTAGTAAGTAACTGATTGTCTGAGTTCTGTTAGCTGATTTAACAAATGAATTGAATCTTAGGAGGGGGTCTTGGGAACCTCTAATCTATAGCCTGTTGGTCAGAAGCACAGGTGGCAACCTGGACTTGTAACAGGTATCTAAAGTGAGGGCAGTCTTGTGGGGCTGAGCCTTTAACCTGTGGGATCTGACACTACCAGGTAGATAGTGTCAGGATAGAGCTGAATTGCAGGATACCCAGTCAGTGTCTGCTGAGAGTTGAAGAATTACTTGATGGTGCTGGAAAAAACACCCAGTGCAGACCCTATTCCATGGAGCATGGGAAATGAATAAAACTTAGCCCCTGATCTAGAGGAACTTCATCATATAGAAAGACTACAGCAGTTATTTAGCACTTGCTAAATGCCAAGCACTGTCTAAACGCTTTCTAGAAATTACCTAATGTAATCCTCATATCCACTATGTAAGGAGTTGGTGATATCTCCATTCTACAGATGAGAAAACTGAGACCCAAAGAGGTTTAATAACTTGTCCAAGATCACACAGTGGGCAAATTGGCAGAGCTGAGAAACATATTTGGGTTTGTATGACTTGTATGCTTAACCACTGTCAGACTGAAGAGGTAGAAACTGAAATACGGGCACACGTGTCAGGTGTCGTGGATTGGAGCAAGGAAAGTTGTAAGTGTCCAGGAGGATAGTTTGCTTATGGATAAATGTGTAATCCATGATGCTGTTGTGAAGGAAGCGGATTTTGAAGGACGGGTGGATTAGGAAGGAAGATTTCGAACTGAGTGTTCAGCTCCTGGTGGAGAGGAGATACAAGAGGGCTTCCAAAGGGTTATGTGGGCCCAGGCAGTTTTGATAGAATCAATTTCCAGATTCTCTTTCCTCAGAGCAGTCTGCCTGTGATAGTAGGCTTGCCCCTTCCCAATGGACGTTTTCCCATTTTCTAAAAGAAAGGCAGACGTTTTTCCCATTCCGAATCTGTTACACTGCTTTGCCTTTAAATGTTAAACCTCCTGGGTTGGTGTTGGGAGAGTAAAATGATCTTAATTGTCAAGTGACACATCCTTGCATGTCATTTTCTCATTTTGACTTTCACCAAAATTGGTGGAGGACCCAACTGATTTGCCACCTGATAGAAAATTCAAAATAATTTTAGGTAATATATCACTACTTGTAGAGTTATAGGTCTACATGTAACTCTTAGAAGTTCTTTGGGACACTGGTGGTATCTTTATAACAGAATACTTAACAGAATAATATAAATCTCTACTTAATGCGAACAGGGTTTCTCAGCATTGAAAATCTATCTGAATAAAAATAAGGCAGAATTGTTGCTAAACTGTTTCATTTTAGCACAGAATATTCTTGAATGGGTAGATCCATGTAATCATTGGGAAAACAAAACTACCCTGTTTATCTCATTAAGAATTACTTTTCAATAAAAACTTACTTTTTATATTTAATAATTATTTATCAGCATTCATATGGTATGCTATTAATAATTGTAATGATAACTTGGTTCAGAAAAAATTTTTACCACGTAGAGATTTATGGTCATGGGAAATAAAACTTTTACCTTATTTCTATTTTATTTTTGTCACAGAAGTAAGATAGAGTGATGAATAAAAACTTTCAAGTATAAAACATATTACTTTGGGATACATTTTTGCAGAGGAGATGGAATTGAATTGCAACTACAAGAGAAACATTCTATGAAATTTCCAAATGCTAAACTCATTTCATCTATTTTTAAAATGAATGACTGGGTATCAAATTTCTATGGTATTTTATTACACTGGTTATATTCAAGAAAGTCATGAAACAGTTACATTTAATTAATTAATTGATTTTTTTCAGTTTTTTTTTTTTTTTTTTGTGGTACACGAGCCTCTCACTGTTGTGGCCTCTCCCATTGTGGAGCACAGGCTCCGGAAGCGCAGACTCAGCGGCCATGGCTTATGGGCCCAGCCGCTCCGCGGCATGTGGGATCCTCCCGGACCAGGGCACGAACCCGTGTCCCCTGCATCGGCAGGTGGACTCTCAACCACTGCGCCACCAGGAAAGCCCATTTTTTTTCAGTTTTAATATTTTTATTGAACTATAGTTGATTTACAGTGTGTTAATTTCTGCTATACAGCAAGGTGATTCAGTTATACATATATATATAAATATATATTATTTTTTATATTCTTTTCCATTATGGTTTTTTATAGGATATTATATGTAGTTCTCTACATATACATGTACAGTAGGACCTTGCTGTTTATCTCTCTTATATATAAAGCTTATACCTGCTAACCAACCTCCCACTCCATCCCTCCCCCAGCTCCTTCCCCCTTGGCAACCACCAGACTGTTCTCTATGAACATAGAGATTGGAAACAGTTACATTTTAAAATGTCAATATTTACTGTATGCTGCAAATGGCATCCTTTGGTACTATTTAAACTTTTGATGCACAATGTTAGATAGCATCTTACAGACATGCACTGAGGTACATCATTTTTCAAATTCTTTTAGTTAGTACTTGTGTAAAAAGCTTAAAGAACTCCGAGTTAAGGCCTCCTAGATATGAACTCAAATATGGAAGCAGAAAAAACCAAAAATTTTCTCAATTTTGCCTGAGTCAAATAAGCCTTTTTAAAGTGATCTTTACACACAATTATATGTTGTATTTGTATATACTTAGTATACTACTGTAATTACATCAAATAAAACCTCTAGAGCAGTGGCCTAGCGCACTCCTCTGGAACAGAACCGACTTTAGGTCAGGTGTGGAACTGTCCACCTGTCCTAGACCAAGTGAGCATAAATGGGGGGCTTGAGAAAAGATGGCTGGAGAAGGTTTGTGGTATGTTGCTCTAAATTGTGTCGCTGATGGGGGTTGGGGGTGGTAGGCTGGGGGGAGTACAGGAGAGTACTGGGATAGGATGTGAGCGTTTATTCCGTTTTATTCCCTCAAACTGTGTCCTCCTATCACAGGAAGAAAAAACTTGATATCTAAGAGATTTGCCACACTTCCTGCTTCCAGCCAACCATTCACAGAGAGGTGTTGGCATTGGGCCTAGGAGGGCTGAAAGGAAAGATGGGCTCCCCTCTGTTGTTAGTGCATCTGGCAGCCCCTCAAGCATACGCAGGTGTAGATCACAGGTTCTTCAGTTGGTACAGCCCTTTTGTTCTACTCTGAGGGCCTGAAGTTCTTCAGCTGGTACAGCCCTTTTGTTCTACTCTGAGGGCCTGAAGTTCTTCAGTTGGTACAGCCCTTTCGTTCTACTCTGAGGGCCTGAGGGCTTTTCTTGGTTTTGAACCTGGCCTTCTGACCTGCAAGGAAGTGTGTTTGCGACCATCTCTCAGTGTGTGTGCCTCTGTAGTTCGGGCAGAGGATGAAGTGCTTTCATCTCATGCTCCCAAGTTGACCGTTTTGGTCATGAGGAAAGCAGAGGGATCCAGGAGAGTGCTGCATCAGGGAAGAAGAAATTGGAAGCAGACCAACCAGGGAAGGGATCTTTTGTGCATAGACATATTTTCCTAGCATCTCTCTCATCTGCACCCACTCTTTATAATCTACCCTACAGCTTTCTAGTAGAATGCCTTGTTTGATCTTGCAGTTGACATGTAGCAAAATCAGTGTCTTAAAAGTCTGTATGTTTATGGTAAAGAAGTAACTGTTTAAATATCACCCTTGGGATATTTGAATACAGAAACAGAGAAGCAGGCTGCCTTTTTGGGATGAATGGGCTGATGTCAGGCATTTGAACTTTAAAAAATTAGCCACTGGACACTGAAACACTTTTATTTTACAAATCGTGTGTTTTGAAATTTAATTGTGTTTTACGTAATTTCATGAGTGTCAGTTCTGCCAAATATAAAGCCTTTCATGATGATAGGGAAAAAAAATGAATATATGTGAGGTTTCCTTGGTCATTTTACTGTTTGACTGTAATTCATCGTGTTAGAAAAATATGTTTTATTTTTGCTAAGTTGCTCTACCATCTGCCATTTTTTTCATAGTAACCCAGTCTAAAGTTGGTGAAACCAAGGCAAAGTGATTTTGTACTATCAGTGTGAAAATGAGAGCTAAAATGTATTTCCAGTTATTAGCTCATTCTTAATTCATGAATGTCACATTTCTTCTGATAAGTCATTCTGGGTCAGATAATATGAAATCAGATTGTCTTTACTGAAACCTAATAATCTGTTGTACTGGGAATAGTTAAAATCTGTCCTGATTATTTGTCTCAAGCATCAGATACAGTGTTTTAAAAACATAGATCAGAAAAGAAAATGAAAATAAGTGAGATGAAATTTAACCTAAAAGTTTACAAATGTATCATATTTGAGAGTTTTAAAAATGAAATCATGTATATATTACAATGCAGCTTAACTTATTGGCTATTTGTTCTTCTCCCCATTTAACAGAAGAAGGCATTCTCTCTTTTTTCTTTTAATGTCACACGTTCATCCTCCATGCCTACTCTGTAAATTCAAAGCAATGGCAATTTAAATAACATCAATCATTTAAGGTTGACAGGTGTAAAACTGAGCTATGAACTTTATGAAACTCATAATACTATTTAAATGCAAAGTGTTTTTGTAATTGAACATCCCTATGGATTCAGCACCACATCTTGAAATCTTGACATCACCGGTTGACTTTTAAGAATTGCCCCCAGACCAAGTAGCTAAACAGATCCTGGGAAAGTTGATTCTGTTTCAGACAGCCACTCTTCTTGATCCAAAGGCGAGGGTCACTTAGGATGAGGGCGCTCAATCGTGAACAGAGCCAAACCACACAATAGCCTGGTCGTGGTCCGGTGCACACAGGCTGGAATCATTTGCGTATAGGGTGTTAAAAAATTAACAGACAAGACCATGGAGCTATGGACACTGGCACTGCACTGCTGCCTAACTGGTAGGGAATTGTGTGCACCCGTATTAAGCTGTAGTGTCTAACAGTCCAGAGACAAAAATGATCACAGGTCATGAGCTAGATTTGGCTTCTTAATAAACTATAGCAGTCTCCTGATACACTTATTCTTCCACATGTGACCAGTCTCATGAATAAAGCCCTTTGTCTCTTCCCCTGCCCGGGCCGTGCTGTGCAGCATGCAAGATCTTAGTTCCCCGACCAGGGATGTTCCCTTGCCCCCTGCAGTGAAAGCGCAGAGTCTTAACCACTGGACTGCCAGGGAAGTCCCAAGTCCTTTGTCTTTTTAGTGTGAACAATATGGAAAGTGAACTGGATGCTTCTAATTCTAACTGGTCTTGCTAGTGTTGATATTTTATGTAAAATAAAATACAGGTTAACCTAAGAGCCTTAGTAACCACATGTCAATAACTGACCTTTGTTGTAGGTAATCTGTGACTTTCATTTAAAAGAGTAGAAAAGAATTGCATGCTGTGGTGGAAAGCTGCTTTTAAAGCTCTAAGAAGTAGCCCAGGCTTGTAGGATGTGGTGCATGTCATCTCTCATCCTGAATTTCCCATACGGCCACATCCAGATATATATATTTTTTTGTCTTGGTTTTGACACATTTTAAACATAATATCATTATCCTGAATTTTCCCTTCAAGTGGAAAAAACAGTAGAAACAGAAATACATCCTCTATAATAACAGACCTTCACTGAGTATCACCATGTATAAGACACTGTGCTGGCAATCACGGGGGCACAATGATATGTCCTTCATTTTATTAAGATTTTGAGGGCCTATTCACTTTTACTAATAATTTTAAATTTTAATAATTTCATTATGTGTATTATTAATATTTTATGAGATATGTACATGATAATTTGTGTTTCTAGATATTTTAAATGGAAAACAACTGTTTGGCCTTATCTGAAAGGAAGAGTTACAGCAAATGTAGTGATTGTGTAGTGTAGGAAAATTTCCCTTAATGTTTTATATCTTGACGTGGGTAGTAGTTAAATAGCTGTTCACTTTATAATAAATTTGTTAAACTGTTCATATATGTATGTTATATTCTTTTCTGGTGGTCCATTATAATTTACAATGAAAAAGGAGTGGTGAAAAACGATTTCTTCAGCCTCAAAATTTCTCCTGGAGCAACGCCTGAAATTCCGTTGTTATCAGTTAATTATTTTAGTTAATATTTGACTCTTCCTTTTTCTCTTTAAAATGGAACTATGGGACTTCCCTGGTGGCGCAGTGGTTAAGAATCCGCCTGCTAATGCGGGAGACGTGGGTTCGATCCCTGGTCCGGGAAGAACCCACATGCTGTGGAGCAACTAAGCCTGTGCACCACAACTACTGAAGCACATGCACTCTAGGGCCCGCGTGCAACAACTACTGAGTCCGTGTGCTGCAATCACTGAAGCCCACGCTCCTTGAGCCTGTGCTCCGCAACAACAGAAGCCACCACAGTGAGAAGCCCGCGCACTGCAGCGAAGTGTAGCCCCTGCTCACCGCAACTAGAGAAAGCCTGTGCAACAACAACGACCCAATGGAGCCAAAAAAGAAAGGAACTATTCTGTGACTAATTAATACATGAAGACATGAGCCCTTTAGTGTGGTTGGTTTGTCAGATCACCTCTTCTCTCTAGTCCAAGAATCTGAGCTAACGTAGGAGGGATGGTTCTGGAAGGTGGGATGATGAGGGGAGGAAACATTTGGAAAAGGAAGGCAGTTAGTGCATGTCAGCAAAATGGAGTCAATAAACCTAGATGATGCATAACCATCGCTCTCACCTTTGTGGATTTCAGTAAGCAATATATAACCTAACTTTACTTAATTGCTTAGCTTTCTTCTTAAATGGTAGCAGTATAAAAAAAAATCTCACTCATTTAACATAATTAGGACAATGGTTAAAATACAGTGTTTTAAAAATGTAGTTATTGGGACTTCCCTGGTGGAGCAGTGGTTAAGAATCCATTTGCCAATGCAGGCGACACGGGTTCGATCCCTGGTCTGGGAAGATCCCACATGCTGCAGAGCAGCTAAGCCCATGTGCCACAACTACTGAGCCTGCGCTCTAGAGCCCACGAGCCACAGCTACTGAGCCCACGCACCACAACTACTGAAGCCTGTGTGCCTAGAGCCCGTGCTCTGCAACAATAGAGAAGCCACCACAATGAGAAGCCCGCGCACCACAAAGAAGGGTGCCCTCCACTCGCCGCAACTAGAGACAAGCCCGTGCGCAGCAACGAAGACCCAACACAGCCGAAAATAAAATAAAATAAAATTTAAAAAGTAGTTATTACTTTTAAGTGCATATTTAGTAATATAAAGCTAATAGGTATTGCCTAATTAGGGCTTTTTAAGAACCCTACGTTCATGAATAGAATAGAGTAATTTATAGTTAAATATGAATATTATATGAATGGATACTTCAGAAGTGCTCCCACTGAGTTAAGGCTTGTAAGTAGCTTTTCTCCTTATAGTCTGTTTTCCTAGTAAGGCTTTTACACCATAGGCTTGTCCAGTTCACATAGCTATAGAGGAGGAAAATACATATAAACAGATTTTTTGGTTAGTAGTACACTGTTTTGAATATAAAAGAGCCATAAATTAAATTGTATTACCCTATCTAGTTATGATGTGTATATGAGAGTTATATGACTAACATATATACCATTTTATGTTAGTAAAATAGTCTTGTCAGTCAAACAGTTTATTTTGAAGAAGCCTGGCTATGGTGTTTGTGAGTGTCTGAGAGAGAGCTTGTGTGTGATTTTTTTTCCTGAAATTCTTTGGGAAAACCATAGATTTAGTGTTTGATGTCAAGAATTATGATTTAGATATTGTGAATAACCCAATGTTGGTTTCTTTAAGAAAAAACGCATGCATACATAGTTTGAAATTTTTCTATTTTAAGATAATGCTCAGTTTTTGATCTACCTGTTTGTTAAGTTTTTGGAAGCTTCGGAAGGAAACCAGGTGAAAGTGATCAGGCAGCCTCACTTTCCCCAAGGTTGTTAGACTAAGACTGCTCAACAATATTATGGTTACCAGGCGGGAGAGGGAGGGACGGGTAAACTGGGAGATTGGGATTGACATATACACATTACTATATATAAAATAGATAACTAATAAGGACCTACTGTATAGCACAGGGAACTCTACTCCGTACTCTGTAATGAAAGAGTAGATATGTGTATATGTATAACTGATTCACTTTGCTGTACAGCAGAAAGTAACACAATATTGTAAATCAACTACACTCCAACAAAAAATAAACAAGCCAAAAAGCAAAAAGAAAAGACTGCTCAGCCTGGGAAATAGCCTTGGGTACATGAAGGTCCCTTGCAGTATAAATTAGTAATACCTGCTGAAAACAATACCACATATTAAAAACATGTATTCAAAACAATTAAAAATATGATGTTGGGGTAATTCTGTCTAGGGCACAAATGAATTAATCCCTCCTGCCACTGTCCCAGGGCCATACCACATGGAATTCCAGTTTTGAGAAGCAGCTCCATCTGAAATCTGCACCAGAAAATTTGGGAATCTGCCTAGGTGATTTTTATTAAGGGTTATGGCAAAATAGACAGTGACTGGCCACTCTGATGTCTGATAGCACATGGGGTTGTTCACTGGAGTTGGTTGTGTTCCACTTATTATACCTGGTGAAATTTCCCGTAGATCTCAATGTTATTGTTTTCTAATGCCTGGATTCTGAATGTTGCTCCCACATGAGCGTACCTTTAATGCCACATATCTTCAGGTTCACCTTTTCATTTCAGGGTTCCAGAATAGGAACAAAATGCAGATGTTGAATCCATGTCAAATTCCTTGTAATAATAGTTTTGGGAGCTCTTATTTGAAACCACTGTTTTCTTTCTGTGTTCAAGGTGTATGCCTTAATGTTTATCATTCCTGATGAGTAGCCAAACCTGCCTCCAAGTGTTCTGGAGGGAATGGCCAACTTTGGGGTGCTCACTTGTTTCTCTTGTTGTCTTTCAGCGTTGGTTGCCCTTGAGAGAGAATTCTTCTCTTAGTTGGCTATTAAATATTCTTCTCATTGGACATTCTTTTTTTTTTTTTATATAATATTTATTTATTTATTTATTTTGGCTGCGCCAGGTCTTAGTTGCAGCATGTGAACTCTTAGTTGTGGCATGCATGCAGGATCTAGTTCCTCGACCAGGGATCGAACCCGGGCCCCCTGCATTGGGAGCACGGAGTCCTACCCACAGGACCACCAGGGAAGTCCCCTCATTGGACATTCTTTTCACTTCTAAAGAGTCTGTTTCTCCCAGTGGACCCTTAATTTAGACTGATTTTTGAGGATGAGATGCAGGTGGTCATGGAAGGCTGTGTATTGTGGTGGCTTAGAGCTAAGACTCAGGAGCCAGACTGCTGGGTTTTAAAGCTGCTCCCCCCCCCCCCCCCCCCGCAACTTATGAGCTGTGGGACCTTGGCAAAGTCCTGTTTTTCTTATCTTTAAAAATGGGGATAATATTAGTATCTACCTTAGAGGATTATTTTGAGGATTATATGATTAAAAAGACCCAGAAGTACTTGGGGCAGCACCAACACATGGTTAAGTGCTCAGTAAATATTAGCTCTTATTAGTATTACAGACTCACCTCACGACTCGAAAACCGTTAGGGGTGATTACTCTTTGGATTGAAGGACCTGATCCGTGGACATACAAGATGCCTTTCTGAGGAAGACGCACCTGCCTGCCACATGGTTAATTGAACAAGGGCTTCGGACATCCCCTCCCTGGTTTCCCCTGTGCCTCCCAGAGTGAGGGCCACACCGCTAGAGAAAAGAAGACTACTCATCAGTGCTGCACATCTCACCCCTGCAGGCTTATCTGCCTCCCTCCCAAGAATGGGATCCAGACTTCCTGGATGGGCCCATCTGCTGCACTTTATTTGGATCATGATTTCCAACGTTGTGTCTGCTGGGGGCTCCCTCTGCTGGTTCATCTAGCGTGTATGCAAATCTGCGGAATAAAAGCTTTTCAAAAGTCAGTTTCAGACCTTAAGGGATATTTACATTAAAAAACACATTTGAAAACTTTTTTTTAATGTGAGCGATACAACTCACGTCTATATTCCTCTGGTTTTGCCGCTTGCCTTACGAGCTGGAATATTTTCAGGTTCAAAATATTCTGGATCGGTTTGATTGAGAATGAGGGTTGTCATGGCCTGCCAAGAAACAGTAACTTTTTCACAACGTAGTTATCAAGCACCGATTGGAATGGCTTACATTCCAATATAATAGTACTAAATATCTTAGATTCTTATTTTAACAGTTGATGTGGGGACTTTTTTAACTCTTCAAGTCTCAAAAGGTACCATTTTACAGGGGTGCCATAACCTAGACCCCTTTGGACATTGTTACGTTGAGGGCTTAGTACATTTCAGAAAATAGTAACTCAGATTTATTGGGCAATTCATTATGCATTTGGAATTAAAATTTATCAATACAATGTGCCATGACATCCCTAAAGTTACATTTAAAAATATGTTTTTGCTTCTTTGTGTTTCTCTGACCACTATCTCCTTTCTTTTCTTCTCCACTATCTCTTTCTTTCCCCTCTTTGCTACTAGGATCAGACAGCATAAATCGGGTAACTGTAAACATGGAAAATGGAGAAAATGAAGGAACAACTAAAATTATCGCACCTTCACCAATAAAAAGGTCAGTCGGTTAACTGAAAGGACACACCACTATATGCTGTCACAGAAATGCTTTTTTTTCTGTTGGCAAGGTTAAGAATCTTTTCACTCTGATAATTAACTAGTACTTTTGATGAAAAAAACTCTGTGGGCAAAAGAACACTTTAAAATGCCAGTGAAATATAAAACATCAGGGTATGTCCCTCTCATTTGAAGGGACAATGAGGGATACCTGCTGTCGTAGCGTGATAAAGTCACAGATAGTGTGTGGTCTGCCTTCTCTGAGCAGAGTGAAAATTCCATGGGATTTTTTAAATGGCATGATATAATGGACTAACTCAGAGGGACCTGGGAAGTAAAGTAGATCATATTCACGTTCAATGTACTGCGTTCATTACAGCGATGCATTGAACTGTGGCCCTAGAAAGAGGATTTATAGCATTTAGAGGCACAGGGTTTCAGAAGGCAGTGATTGCATATGTATAAAGAGTCGTCATGGTCCTCTGCACCAATTTTCCCAGCAGCCTCCCCCAGCAGAAAGACCTTCTCTTAATATATTATGGGGATTGTTTCCCTGAAAGATCAGCCTTGTTCTCTGTTAAGACGCTCTTTCAGCATCACTTTTTCCTATCTCGAATTATGTTCATATAACAGGATGTTACACATACAATAAGTAGCTTTCATCAGCTCACTTCCTCTATAGAGACTGCTCCACATGCATCATGGAGAAGTCCAAGCAGTCAGAAATACATGACCTTGAGAGACTTCTTAGATCATCTACTCCATCTTTCATTAGTAAATACCGGTGTTTTCATTCAACTGGGTGGTTGTTACTTGGAGGGATATAGTTTATGATTTCTCAGCAAAATAATTCTAAGTTATGAAATTTCTCAGAGTTGCAGGGTGTCCCCAGGGTTTTGCCATCATTTTGTTTTGTTTAGTTATAGGACGCTCCCTGTACAGGTTTTCTTTTTGGAATGACAAGTTCTTTGCTTTTGCCTACACTTTCGTTTACTGTGCTTCCCTTAGTCAGCCTCATGGCTGTGGCTAGTGAGTCATCTTAATCTGTATGTACAGGATATGCTTATGGTAAGTCCAACATAAGAACAGTAATCTTGCATGAAATTCAGATCCCAAGGCTTTTTAGAATGTACAGGAGTTCAATCCCCTCTGTAACTGCATTCTTGCCCATAGGACTGATACCTGAAGGGCCGCCAAATTTTCCTACTCAAGTTCCAGATGAGAAATAGCTCAGTCAGTGAATGCAATTAATTTGCCCCCCAGGATTTCATTATTCTTTCGCTGCTCTCTCAATTTCCCTTTCATCTCCCTACTGCATTTCTCAATCTCCCTTTTCTCTTTTCTTTCTGATTTATTAAACACACTCAAACTCTCTACTGTTGTATTAAATCTACCATATTTCTTTTCCTCATTTCAAAAGTAAGGTTTTACTTTAGAAATTTGATCTTCCAAATATTTTTTAACCTTTATAAGAGTAATATATTGCTCATATATAAGTAAAACATACCTACTATCTACTAATGCTCTGTTACGTGCCTTTGTCAAATATCTAATTTTTTAAGCTTATGTTGTATTAATTCCTATATGAATATAGTATGCTAGGGTACAAGTTTATTTTCATTTTTTGAAATGACCTTGTTATTTTCTCTCCTCTTTCTTGACTGTTACAAAGAACTCTGCTATGACTATATTCCAGGACTATTAAATAGAGGATTCCTCAAAAAGCCAGGGTTAAAAGTGGATTAAGAGTTAAGTAGATCTATCTTTTTCTGAAGTGGAGTCTCCCCGGGAAGTGAGAGGTGACACACCTCCCCTACTCCCCTGGTGACAGAAGAGTTCTGATGAATCCTTTCCTTGTGTCTCCCATGTGTTTCTAAAACAATTTGTTGGGATTGAATAACAACTCAGTTATATTTACATTCTTAGGGCAGAAAGATAATACTAGGTCAGGAAATAGCATTTGAAAGTCATTCTGATTTGGAAGGATGAAGCCAAGATATGGCAGAAGCTGGGGGCAGAGAAAGTCAGTTCCGGTAGCCTGAACCTGCCCAGAGCTGACCAGCCTGCATAGATTCAGACCCAAGGCCAAAGCCAGCGGTCTCTGACCACTGCTGAAAAGAGGGAGCCAGCTTCATGAGCCCAGATACTCAACTTTCCTTTCTCATCAGCCTCTTTTCTTCGCTTGCTGGTACCCTTTTTTCCTGTCCTGCAGGTGGACTCTTTAGAAAGGTTCTTAACAATTGATGACTCGGCATTTGGTTGACATAAAGAAGTAAAACTAGAAAGAAAGAAGGGGAAAAGAGACCCCCAAAGTACTGCTGGAAACAAGTATTTTTTTAAATTAAGGTAGCCACTTTATATTCTTTCTGGAATGAGTCACAGGTATAAATAAAAACACATTTTAAAACATTTGTTAAATAATTTTACTGAAGAAATAAGCATGCGAGTTAATTTCCTTTTATTTTCTAGCTAATTTCTACACTCTTTTTGTTTTTTAATTAAAGCTTTAAGAAAGCAAAGAATGAAAACAGCCCTGTTACCCAAAGAAGCAAATCTCATGCGCCGTGGGAAGAAAATGGCCCCCAGAGGTAAAGAGAATCATTGTCTTTATAAAGGAGAACAGTATAAAAGGGGTTAGCAATTGCAGCTTGTTAAATAATGGAATCCAACTGCTTTGTGGCTGGTGATGGTTAACTGTGGACAAGTCAGTCAGATTCCTAAATCTGTGTGACCGAGAACTTCTGAAGTAGAGGTCAACAGGATGTGTCCTGACGTGAAACTTTCTCCTGGAAAGACAGAAAGGAAAATTTGTATATACTAAGAAACTGCCTGAAAGAGCATTAGGATGGCTTGGTGGTCATTAGAATATGCGAAATGACATATAAATGGTAATTTTCCCAATTTCATAGTTCTTGTAAAAACTTGAGTTGAAAACTATAGCTAATGAATAGTGCTTCTGGTAGACCTTTATTCCTAGAAATATAGAAATATTTAGTTTCTTTTGTTCACAACTACCATACCAGGAGCAGACCTGCATCATAACTTACTGGCCATATAGTTACGGTGGTTACAGGTCTGACCACACAGTGGTTCAGATTCTAGCTCTGCCTCTTTCCTAGCTACTCTACTTGGCTGCTTAATTAAACATTCTGTATTTCTGTTTTCTCTTCTGTTACATGGGTCTAATAATTGTACTTTGGTGATTAGGGTTGATCTGGAGAAAAGCTGAGATAATGAATATAAAGCCCTCAGCTCAGGCAGCACCTGGCATGTGGTGGTTTCATCATAAGTGCAGATTGTTGTTGTTATTGCCATCATTTGTGTGTGTTGATTTCTTACTGTTGAAGGCCAGTGAGACAAACCCGTTCTTGCAAAATGAAGATTTTTATGATTTGTTTACTTCTCTTTCCTTTCAAGAAATCTTGTCAGCAAAGAGAACCATGTGCCCATGATCCAGTATTCTCCAGGCAGTCATGAACACTTCCCTAGATCCAGGTTAGGGTGTTGCTCCTCCAGGCCCTCTGCGGACATCATTGACCTTTCCTCTTCCACTCCAGCGGACTCTACAACTCCCCGAACGACCGCACGAAATCTCCCAAGTTCCCCTATGCGCGCCGCCGAAACCCCTCGTGTGGGAGCGACCATGACTCTGTACAGCCCACCAGGAGGAGGTAAGCTGAACGACCCTTGGTTTTAAATTCCCAACAGAAGCTCTGGATCCCAGCTGCATTTTAATCACAGGTTACTCTCATAGTATAATGATTGTTTGTCTCCCCATGGTAACAGAGAGCTTATGCTTTCAGCTTTTTTTTAAACATCTTTATTAGAGTATAATTGCTTCACAATAAGGATGTATGTTTATGTTTTGTTTTTAATTGAGATAAAATAAGCTAGGGGTCCTGAAGCATTTCTCTTAAACAGCCAGAGTTTCAGAGAATAATTTCATAAAATATTGATGGGAACTCGCTTTCTGTATTGTAGTTAAGACTACATTTTGAAAAATGTATATAATGTATTTTGAGAATAGATATTATATAGTATATATAATATGTAGTGTATATAATATATATTGTATAATGATACATGTTAATATATAGAAGATTTAAATGTTTTGATCTGAGAAGATAGGATTATGTTTAGAGAGAAATCTCTTAGTGGAGACTGAGTGCTTAGCTCTCAGGACTGATATTGTTGCTTAAACTTGAGTAAAACCCCTTTCAAAGAACAGAGAAAATGAATCCTGTTACCTTTTACCCAGCAGGTCACATTGTTTGTCTGATTATATTTGTGTGTGTGTACTTAACTAAAAAAAAAATCATATCTAGCAGTTTTGGACTGTCTCTGCAAAGCAGCCTGGGCAATATGACAGGTCCAAGAGAGGAAGACCTAGAAATCACTTACCAGAGAAACTCATTTCACTCCTCCCTGACGGGGACTGTGTTTTACTTCGTGTACCTACATAAATGGTATTTTATAAGTGACTTATAATTATGAGAAGTTCAGGTCGTGTATTCAGATAACTGTCAAGGTTCTTTTTGTATACACTGTAGATTTAGAAAGCAGAAGCCCTTCTCTTTTCTCTGCCCTTGTTCGTACTCACTTGCTGGTCCATCCCTGTTTGATGTCTTCTACGTCTGCCAGTTTCCCAGGGTCTTCATCCCCAGCTTTCTCAAACCAGGTCCAACTTCACTGAAATCCTTTGGTGATTAAGAAGGGAAAGGTCATCACCTTCACCTAGTAGGACTGAGAAGGGGGAGCTGGATCGTGAGCAACACGATTAGATAGAATAATGGAAAAATAGCTTCCATTTACCATGTTCCAAGTACTGAGCAGATTACGTGCTATGTGTTATCTCATTTAATCCTTATGATACCCCTATAGAAATTGGTGTGTATATCATTCAGTCACTAGGCCTTTCCAGCAGAGAGGGATTAATGCAGGGATTGGTACACAAACGTGGGCAGGACTGAAGGAGCAAAAGGCAGAGAGTGGTGCATGTCTGTGACCTGGACACTGTGCGGCCAGGAGAGACGGGGTGTCACCCAGAGAGTCAAGGCTGCTTCCGCCTTTCAGCTGGCCCTCGGGTGCCTGTACTTGCTGCTGGCACTGCCGGGGGCTCCGCCACTGTAGGAGTGACTCTTGCTGCCACTGCTAGAGGTACCACCGCCATAGCTAACACTGTGGAACCGCCAGTTGTAAGGAGTGCAACAGTGGGTGCCACAGGTGCTGCTAGAAGCAAAATCACTTGCCCTTTCCTCCTGCCTTCAAATCTCTCCTGAGTGCCTAAGTGGCAAAGGAATCCAGGAAGATGTGATATTAAGGCCTCCAGTCTTGGCAATACAGGGGACATTAGCGGTGGGTCCAGATGGGACTGAGAACCGATGGAAAATCCCTGGCCCAGCATTATTATGTCACGTTTACAGATGAGAAAACAGGCTTGGGGAGAAAATGGTAGCTGTTCCTTGTGGGTAACTGTTCCAGTCTAGAAGTGGATCCAGGTCTGTACATCTGAAAAAGGCAGGGATAATGAGTCA